>NW_012102943.1:1481983-1522797 GCF_000951045.1 Mandrillus leucophaeus | reverse complement strand
CGGGGGTGCGGGCACCGCGCGAGCCTCGCCCCTTCCCACCTGCGCTATTCCCGGCGCCGCCCAGGAGGAGGTGGCACATCTGGGCTCCAGTACTCGCACGCGGGGTGACCTTGGCCAAGTCGCTTCTACACCTTGGGCCTCAGTTTCCCCATCTGTAGGTGGGGGGCTGGAGGGGTCTCGAGGCTTTCGAGCAGCTAAGGAGGGGGAGGACGCCCTGACGCCGGGAAGCTACCCTCCCGGGCTGCGTGGGGGCTCCAGCCCTTGCGCCCCTTCCCGCAAGCGGATCAGGGCGAGGCAGCCCCAGGCTCACAGGTGGGCAACAGCCCGGAGTGTGTCCCCAAGCCCGTTCAGGGAAAAGTCGGACCGACTTGACCCAGGACAACGGCGGGTTGGGCTTTGCCCAGGGTTGACCAACATGGGCGCTGTGGGGGCAGCGGGAACGGCCAGTGCTGGGCCTCCTCACTCCTCCCTGCGGGCGGGGCGACCGGGCTCTGGGGTCTGGCTCTGGCGGTGGGGCACACAGGATGCCAGAGCAGTCACATCCTGGGGACCACCCCTCCCAAGCCCTACCTGGGGAAATCGAGGCCTCTCCCCAGTGCCTTCAGAGAGAGGGGAAACTGCCCTGTGCCCGCCTCACAGCACCTCTGCAATTGCCCTCCTTGCCAAGGTGAGAGAGAGGCCCCAGAGGTGAAGCGAGTGGAGGGCCCAGCACCTTTCTAACCACTGCGCTGTGGAATCAGGGGCACTGTCCAGAGCCCTGGTAACACCTCTTTGAGGACTTGGGAAAAGGTCTCCTTTCCTCCCCCCATCACCCCAAGTTATGGGCTTATTCTGGAAGGGGCCAGGGAACTCCATCCATGGGGTCCAGGTTGTCTGGAAGGGACAAGAGCTGAGTGGGAAGCAGCAGGTGCCCCATCCCCCATCCCCCACCTTGTCCTGAATGGCAGGTGACACTGGAATAAACCAACTTGTTATGTGATCATGGAGCAAGACCCTTGCTCTCTAAGCCTCCAGTGAGAGGGGTGGCAGGGTGGCCCCTGAGGGGGAAATCGCATTGTGGACAGCAGTGCTGGTGGTAGCTGTAGGGCTAGTCAGAGGGTGCCCTACCCCCTGTCCATTAGAAAGTGGAAGTGAAACTGCTGATGGGGGGTCTAGGGTACTCTGGGGCAAGGGGTTGGAAGCCTTGCTGGCGCCAGCCTGCCTTGTCACCAAGCCCAGGCCTGGCCCATTCCATGTTGGGGGGCACAGCCACAAACTGAAACTGATGTGCTCCCCCACTACTTGCCATATTGTCTCAGGCAGTCAGATGAGATCTCTCATGGGAGTTGAAAACCCCTCCGACTGGTTGAAAAACCCTGTTTGCTAGGTGGGGCATCCCCTTCCTCTGTCTCCTTAGGAGATCTTGGGCTGGTTCCTCTCCTTCTCTGATCCTCGGTTTTTCCATCGGTACGAAGGGGATGGACTAGGATCACTCTAGCTTGATATTTAAACTTCCCCCAGGAACGTTGTTTACCACTCTGGCTTGCAGCCCCCACTTTCCAGGCCTGCCCCATCTTTGCAAGCCATGGGCCAGCTCCCCTCAACTCCACAACTGACACCTAAACTAAGCTGTGGTTGGAACCAGCATTTACATGGCTAAATGAGAACTTTAACTCCTTCCTCCCTAGTCAGCTGTTGCCCTTATCTACTCCCCATCCCTTAAGGTAGGAAAAAAACCGACCAAACCAAACCTGTGGCATTCAGGCGCCTGGTTCCTGGTGCATCCCTAGGTTCTTCCATGGCATTTTATCCAGTCTCGGATTTTAGAATTGGGGAGACTGAGGCCAAGGAGGGGAAGAGGTTTGCACAGAGTGATTCTGTGGGTAGAAGGCAACAGAGCTCCCTCTCCTTGGGAAAGAGCATTTCCTTGATAAGTGGCTGGGGACATGAGTGTCCATGGAGCACCTGGAGAGAGAGGAGAAGCATGGGAGGAACCTTCTTCCATCTTCTTTCCACCCCTAGTCACAGCCTATTTCCAGGGTTGACATATGTCTCCCTGAGCCCATGTCACAGCTCTGGGAGGTGGACAGGGCAGGGGTCAGCACACTCCTTCCACCTGCCAGGGCTGCCCTCCCACAAGGCTGAGCACACCTCCAGGCCCCCGGCCTGGCCTGGGAGGCACCTTTTCCTTCAGGGCAGCTCCCAGGCTTCCAGACATGAGCTCATCAGAGCTACTGGTGCCAGGAAGGGAGGGACTGAGGGGAAGCAGGCAGGGCTGCCCAGATCAGGGCACCGTGGGCCCAGGGAAGTACAGGGGGGTGCTATTGGTGAGGCCCTGCAGGCTCTGGTCCCCATTGTAGTGAAGAGGCAGTGGCAGGATAGATCCGCTAAGGGTCAACTGAGGAAGGGTGGAGACAGGCCAAGTGCCCTGGGCTGTAGTGCTAGGCCAACCTCTGCTACCCACTCACTTACTACGTGACCTTAGGTAAATCCCTTTCTCTCTGTGGGCCTCACTGTCCCTGGCTAGCAATGGGGTGGGATGGGCGCTTAGACACTGGGGTTGCAGTAGTGAATAAGACAGACAGGCCCCTGCCCTCAAGGCACTTGCATTTTAATTGGGAAGATAGAAAAGAAGAAAGGGAGCAAATAAATCATCAAGATAATTTCAGATGGGCAAAAGTGGCATAAAAAAATAAGTCATGCTGTTAAGATGGAGAGCAGTTAGGGGGCTACCATGGGTTGGTGATTAGGAAAGTCCTCTCTCAGAGGTGACTTCGGAACAGAGACCTGAATCTTATTTGAAGCAATGCTCAAGGCTTCCTGGGGGAGGTGTATCTGCATCTGGAGTCTGCAAGAATGGGGCAGCGGGGGCGGGGGAGAATTTGGTTGGGAGCAAAGGTTTCCCAGAAGATGGTCATGGTCTGGGGCTAGGGGCTGGGACCAGGGGCTGGGACTGGAGGGTAGGCGCTGGTTGCATCCCCAGGGGCTTCAGACTGCAGATCCAAAGGAGCTTCGCCTGAGATCTGGTCAGAGGGGCGGCTGCCTGCAAAGTGGCTCTGCTAAATTAGGCGTGTGTGTGTACGTGTGTATCTGCGTGTGTGTGTGTTTCTGTGTGTGTGCACGTGCACACGTGTGTGTGTGTTTCTGTGTGTGTGCACGTGCACGCGCGCCTGTGTGTGTGTGTGGCCAGAGTCTTTTGTGAACTGTCCCTGGATATTGGGGCTCAATTGCTACCCAGTGTGGCTAGAGGAGGAGTCAACATGGAAGCCGCCTCCAGGCCCTGTAATTCCAAAGGCTTACACAAGCCTTCTGTCTGGAATGAAATCTACCAACTGGCTGCTGCTGCCTGAAATTCCAGCAGCCTAGCTTCAGCTTTTCCACTCGCTGAGGCAGGGTCGTATAGTACTGTGCAGACCCTGCCCTAGCCTACCCTGTCCAGCCTCCTAGGGTTGCTGTGGGTGGGGCAAAATTCAGTCTACTCCTGAATGCTTCATGTGTGGCTAATACACAGATTCTGTGGTTGGACCTCTGGGTTCCCTTCCTGGCTAGCTGGGAGATCTTAACTATGTTATGTAACCTCTCTGGGCTTTTGTTTCCTCGTCTATAAAATAGAAACAATAATGGACCCTATTGTATACTGTTGTTCTGAAAATTAAATGAGATGATGATAAATGCTAAAAAAAAAAAAAAAAAAAAAGAGCTACCACTTAAGTATTGTCATGTTAAAATAGCGGTCAGATGTGGTGGCTCACGCCTGTAATCCAGCACTTTGGGAGGCCAAGGCAGGTGGATCACCTGAGGTCAGGCGTTTGAGACCGGCCTGGCCAGCATGGTGAAACCCCATCTCTACTAAAAATACAAAATTAACCAGGAATGGTGGCACGCGCCTGTAATCTCAGCTGCTCGGGAGGCTAAGGCAGGAGAATCGCCTGAACCCAGGAGGCAGAGGTTGCAGTGAGCTGAGATCATGCCATTGCACTCCAGCCTGGGCAACGGAGTGAGACTCCGCCAAAAAAAATAGGAATAGCAATTTCTTAAGGAGATGGGCTCTTGCTCAAGACTAGTTGTATCTCACTGTAAGTTACTTTTTGATGTTTGGCCAGGAACAGGTATTTTTGTTTGGTTGGATTGTTTGTTTGAGACAGAGTCTTGCTCTGCTGCCCAGGCTGGGGTACAGTGGCATGATTATGGCTCACTGCAGCCTTGACCTCCTGGGCTCAAGTGATCCTCCCACCTCCCAAGTAGCTGGGACTGCAGAGATGCGCCACCATGCTCAGCTAATTTTTGTATTTTTAGTAGAGACAGTGTCTCACTATGTTGCCCAGGCTGGTCTTGAACTCCTGGGCTCAAGTGATCCATCTGCCTCAGCCTTACAGGCATGAGTTACCATGACTGGCCTAGGAACAGGTTTTGATGGTGGGAGAATTGGCACAAGCACAGCGGAAAATGCCTGGACTGAGCTTCAGGAATGGATGCTTGAACCTGTACTCTTAGCTGACTGGCTGGTGTTCTTGGGCAAATCATTTGCTTCCTCTGGGCCACAGGCTTCACTTCTGACTGCTGAGATATGGGCTAGTAAGCATCTGAGGGGATCATGGGTGTGACAAAGATCCTTACTGGCTTGTCACTAAAAACATGGGGCTAGCAGGAGGGGCTGACATCATGGTGTCAAGGGTCAAGGAAGGGCAGGCTGGGTAAGCCCCTGGGACAGGAGAGTGGGCTAACCTGAGACCCTTGTGTGTAATCCTCCAGAATAAAATCTCTTGGAGTCTAAGAGTGCTTGAAAGATAAAAGCCACAGTTCTTGAAAAATGATTGTTTACTGTTATTTACTATGTACCATGGGTGCTTTAAGTTCTTCATGCATCAACAACTCCATGAGGTGAGTACTGTTATTATTAGCGTTTGTAGGTGGGAAACTGAGGCACAGATAGGTTGGTTAAGTGAGCTTCCAAGGTCACACATCTGGTAAGTGGCTAGATTCAAATGCAGGCGGTCTGGCCCCAAAAACTATGTGCTTAACTTCTTCACAACATGGTCTCTCCCACGCTAGATGGAGTGCCAGGGGCTCAGAAAAACAAGCCACCTGTCCCAGAACAGACAGCATTCATCTTTGATCCTCATTATCCCTGAAGCTGAGGTCCTGAAAGGAGGAGCCTCACTGGGTCTAGGGTCCAGGGCTCTGAGATTGGCCCTTGAACCAGCTCAACCTTTCTATTCCCCTGGGAGTAGGTCGGAGAGGATCAAGGGTGCCCTGCAGTCACTGTGGGCGTGGAAGGCTTTGCCAGGGCCTGATGAGTGGGCATGGTTAGTGCCTTGGAGCTTGAGTGGCTCATAAGTGCTTGAGTTGTAATAAACTCCCATGCAGTCTGGCACACCGCCACCGTTGTACAGGTAGGGGAAACTGAGGTCAGAGTGTTTAGGGACCAGCTCAGGGTCACACAGGCAGAGGACACGCTTCATCCCTGAGCCTCCTGTCCTGCCTTCTGGGCCGCTTAGTTCTTGTGGGCTCCATAGGAAGATGAGATGTTGGGGACCCTCCCACGGATCCCTAAGGTGGTCCTAGCCTCCACAGCCGGGACATTATTCCCAATATGGGGTCCTTTGGGAGGGCACATGGAGTTGGGGGATGGGGAGAGTACTGATTAAAAAATAGACTGTCACGCGCACAGAGAACAAGCATGCCACCACCCAGCCTGAGCCAGTTGGCTCCCCCGTGCCCGGCTGCCAGGCCCCACTCAGGTCTTCTGCTGGGGGCCCCGCCCACCACACCCTGGCTCTGGGCCTGAGGCTGAATGCTCCCATCCACCCTCTCCTCTCCCTCCTCCATCCCTGCCCAGCCTCCAGGCAGATGGTGCACTTGCTGAGCTTGGGTGGGCCTGAAGCTCAGCTGTGGAGTTTAAGCTGTGCCAGGGGCGTCTGGCATCCCCACACACTGGCTATGTGGCCTTGAATGAGCCCTTTCCCTCTCTGGGCCTCAGACATTGACAGAGTAATGCTGTCAATCAAAGTTCTTTTCCAGATTTCTTCTCTCATTTAGACCTGACAGACAGTGCAGGAGACCCCACTCAGAGAGGTGATGTGTCCTGCCGTGGCCACTCAGCTAGGGTGCAGCACAGCAGAGGCGGATGCCCAGATAATCGTGCAAATCCCAATCCTGTACAACTCCGGGTGAGTGAGGTCACGTGGAAGCATGGAGGCAGGAGGCTTTGCAGTTGTGATGTGAGCAGTGTTTCATGCATTTGCTCTTTTACTTAGTCAACAACTGTTTATTGAGCCCCAGCTATGGCCGAGGCACAGGGGCATGAACATAGCCAAGGTCCCTGCCCGGCAGGGACAGGCAGACTGACATGAAAACAAATCCTGATGGAATTACAAAGCTGATGAGCGTTTAGGGGAGAGGCAGAGGGTGTTGTGACAGGAGAATGTGACCTCTGAGGGCCTTGGGATCTGTGAACAGACCTGAAGGATGAGAAGTATGGTCAGAAAGGGGCAGCCGAGGGGGCAAGGGAAGAAAGGGCTCTAGGAAAAGGAGCAGCCAGTACAGAGGCCCTGAGGGGAGAAAGTGCTGAGCTGGCCGAGCACTAGGAAGAGGGTCAGCACGGCTGGAGCCTCGCTGGCTGGGAGGTGAAGCACCAGGACACCAGGACGGGAGCTGCAGCGCGGGGGTGGGGGCGTTGGGGCTGGTGGTACAGGCCCTGGAGCCTGCGAAGGGGCTTGAGGCGGATCATAGGAAGGAGGAGCACGCTGGTGCTGATCTGGGAGGCGGGTCTTTCTTCTTTTCCTTTTGTCTTTCCCTTGGATGTCCACCCTGATAGTGCTATCGACAGACCCCATCCGTGCCCCCCCAGCCACTTCATGAGGTGGCTGAATGCAGAGTCTGGGGCCATCTCTCCCTTCTTTCTTCAAGGAAGGTTATGGAGGCCCAGCAGGCCTCAGATGTAAGCTGGTGAGAGTGCGTTCCTGGGCAGGAGGCTGCGGTCACTCAAGCTGAGTGCCCCTGTTCAGGTGAGTTCTTACTTCCTTTTATTCCCTGTGGGAGTCTGTGGACAAAGGAGGGTCAGCTTGTGTTTGAATGAAGGCCGCCCCTGGACTTACTTCCACTGCCTGTAACAGCTGCCTGTCCCCAGTTCCATTCCAGGCACCAACCCTGCCCCAACCCTGGAGCCAAAGCCCTGGGCTGGCAGGCGGGAGGCTTGCGTTCTGAGCCCAGCTCTGCTGGACGCTCTAGGGCACAGCCCTTTTCCCCCCCGGGCATCAGTTTCCCCATCTCTATGATAGATAAATACTCTACTTTTTCTGCACTCAATGTGTGGCCCATGGATGCAGTATCAGCATCACCCAGAAGCTCATTAGAAGTGCAGAGTCCCAGGCCCCATCCCAGACTTCCTGAATTACAATCTGCATTTTGACAACATTCCTGAGTAATTTCCATGTACTTTACATTATGAGAAGCGCTGTTCTAGGTCAGTTATTTTTAAACCTAAGACAAATGAAAATCTATAGCATATTTTTCCTTCTCTAAAGCTTTACATATAAACACATAAGAGGGCACCCACCCACTCTCTATTTATTCATCCCATGAACAAGGAGGGGGAGGAGTGTGGAGGGGTAAGTTGGAGGTACAAACTTTATTAGGATGGACGTCAGAAAGGAGGAGGAAAAGATAAAGCAGGCTGGTGGAGGGGCGGCTGCCATCTGCTCACCCCTGGAGCCCTCCTGACAGTTGGCCTCTCAGGGCCCTTTCGGCTCTGCCCTCCAGGCTCCTCTGCTTTATGGGTTGGGAGAGGGAGTGCTTGATCGTCCATAGTCCAGTGACGTCTTTCCCTGCTTGTCCCTATCTTGGTGTCCTGCCCTCTTCCCCTTGGAATCGCTGAAAGAGTAGCCGGTGCTATTCTTAGTGTGACAGGGTGGTGAGGAGAGAACATACTAGTGCATTATTGATGTCTGTGAGTCAACAGGATTACATCCAGGACTCCCAGAACACCGCCCTCCCAGCTTGGCCTTCATCACAGCCACGGCAGGCGGTCCACTCTACGCAGATGGAGGGCAATTTCCCAGGACCCAGAAACCATTCCTTCTGGCCCTGCTCATCCCTGCTCAGAGTCCCTACCCCTCGACCTGGGAGATGACTCAGGAAATACCATGGTCAGTTAGGGCTAGGACAGAGCTGCTTTGGCCATATCATTTCCTTTCATCATGCATTCAGCATGTATTTATTGAGCACATATTACATGCCATAGGTGTGGGTGCATGGGTGGAGGAAACAGGGTTCCTACCTTCCAAGAGCTCACACTTGAGCCAGAGAGTTAATGTGCAGTAGTGTAGGTTTCAGGCCTTTGCCTATGTGAGAGCTGATCTGAGCAATAACATAGCAGAGGAGGAATTAAGAATCTTTTAGAGGAAACTGAGGCTCAGCACATATAAGGCTTGGTAAAGGTCACCATAGCTAGCGATCAGGTTGAACTCGTGTTAGTTAGAATAAAACAGCTATTGTAGATCAGATGGTAGTGTGTAGCATTAGGGCTCTGGGGACTCTCTGCACTACCAGTGAGAAGGATCTTGTGGCTGGAAGGAAATTAACTGGTTGAGGTTGTCCTGTTCTCCAGAGTCATGGAGAAGTCATGTGTACTCAGAGTTTTTACAAACCTGGAGTGGAAGGACAGTTATATTGGGGACTGGGAGTCAAAATCACATGGGATGAGAGGATAAGGCCCGGAAGTAGTGCACCTCCTGAGGCTGTGCCAACGGCTCTGGCTGGGAGCCAACGAACCATGAGATCCTGGGCAGGTCCCTTGCCCTTTCTGTGCCTCAGTTTTCTAGTCTGTAAAATGGTGTAATAATCCTTGCTCTGTCTCTAGGAAAACTATAAAAGTGTTGTGCATATTCAAGGAATGCTATAAAATTACCATATATAATTATCATAGGCTGTGTGCAGTGGCTTATTCCTATAATCTCAGCACTCTAGGAGGCCAAGGTAGGAGGATTGCTTGAGCTCAGGAGTTCAAGACCAGCCTGGGAAACATAGTGAAAACACACCTCTATTAAAATAAGAATTTTTTTAAAAGACAATTATAAAAATATATTTTATTAAATTTTTTATTAACATTATGGAGCCTTACTGTGTGCAAGTCTGTATTCCAGACATTTTCTTGTGTTAACTAACTTACACACTTAGTTATAAGATCATGGACTCTAAAACTCAGTGGGTCCCCAGCCTGGCTGTGCACAGAACCCCTTCGGGAGCCTGTTAAGGTGCATATTCTGTGGTCTCACAGGTCTAAGGTAGAGCCCAGGAATCTGCATCTTGACCACATTCCCTGAGGGATTCTGAAGCACCTACAAGTTTCTGATCTGGACCAGAGAAGGGAAGGAACTTGCCAGAGGCCTCACATTGAATTGGAGACCAGGTTGAGGCTAAAACCCAGATCTCCAGCTCCTGGCCTGATCCTTTCCCTCTACTCTTCAGTTGCCCCCAAGTACCCTAGAGAAATGAAGGTGGAGATGACTTTGGTGACACGTGAGGATGCTAGTGGTGGTGCTAAGGTGTACGGTGCTGTGGTAGGCATTTCACATGGCTTATCCCATTTAATGGCAATAAGGATAGAAAAGGGGACATTCGACTGGGCACAGTGGCTTATGCTTGTAATCCCAACACTTTGAGAGACCAAGGTGGGAGAATTGCTTAAGCCCAGAAGTCTGAGACCAGCCTGGGCAACAAAGTGAGACCTTGTCTGTACACAAAATTTTTTAAAATTAGCCGGGTGTGATGGCGCATGCCTGTAGTCCCAGCTACTTGGGAGGCTGAGGCAGGAGGATCCCTTGTCCCTGGAAGGTCACTGCCATGAGCTATAAATGCATCACTGCACTCCCGCCTGCCAGCCTGGGTGACAGAGTGAGACTCTGTCTTAAAACACACACACACACACACACACACACGGACACTCTCCACAGCCACATGATCCCCTGGCTCATCTGAGCATCAAGTGGCAGATTTTAATGTACCCTTGGAAAAGGGAGACTATGAGTGAGGCGCAGAGATACTGAAGAAGTGAATTTGAAACCATACCATCGGTGCATTGTCCGTTCTCCAGGAGCATGTGCCCTCAAGGCAAGAGTTGTCTGCTAACCCGGTTACTTGAAGACAGGGCAGGCTGGCAGGAAGGAAACACATATGTCCCACAAGGTGTGTACCTGATGCCCGTCCATCCATACCAGCCTTCCACATGAGTCCCGTGTACCTATGGGTGCTCAGTGTGCACATATTTGTGTGTATGTCCTGCCCCCTCTGTGGGTGTGCATGTGTGCCTGGGCACGCTCTGCTGTGTGTAGCACAGGCTTGAAGCAAGCAGCACCTCTGTGTGTGGGCATACGTGCAGAGGAGGATGTGCTGCTGCCGGCTGGAGCCTCTCCAGCGTTAAGAGGCTACTGAGAATGCGTGTATGTTGCAGGTGTATGTGTGTGTATGGAAAGGGTTGCAACGCAGAGCTCAGAAGGAGAAGGGCCATTAGAGAACACGTTTGTTTGTTTATTGGTTGGTTGGTTTTAGACAGAGTCTTGCTCTGTCACCCAGGCTGGAGTGCAGTGGTGCAATCTTGGCTCACTGCGACCTGCGCCTCCTGGGTTGAAGTGATTCTCTTGCCTCAGCCCCTCAAGTAACTGGGATTACATGCATGCGCTACCATGCCTGGCGAATATTTTTAGTAGAGACGGAGTTTCACCATGTTGGACAGGCGGGTCTTGAACTCCTGACCTCAAGTGATCTGCCCGCCTCAGCCTTCCAAAAGTGCTGGGATTATAGACGTGAGCCACTGCGCCCGGCCCATGCTTTTCTTATTCATGTCTTACCTCCATATTATGTGTATCATTCTTAAACCTGCCAGGTATGAGCCTGCCTCAAGACCTTAGCATTCGCTGTTCCCTCTGCCTGCATTGTTGCCCTAGACAAGCATATGCCTCACTCTCTCACCTTCTTACATTCTTTGCTCAGATGCACCCTCTCAATGCTGTCTCTTATACACATCTAGATGTGTATAAGAGACAGTCCGTATACCCCTAGTCCCTGCTTTATTTTTTATAGCATTTACCATCTGACTTACTTGTGTATTTATTATCTTGTTCCCTTACTGGAATGCAAGCAGAGGTTTTAATCTGTTTCCCTTCACGCCTGTGAACAGTACCTGGCCCTTAGTTGGTGTACAATAAATACTCATGGAATGAATGAATCCATGCACCACCTATACGTATTTTCTTTAAATTTTGCCAGTGAAATGTCCACTTTAGCCTCTCCTTAAGCAGTAATATACCTGAGATCACAAGTGTGTTTATTATACCTCTTTTCCAATTCACATTTGAAATGTACGTAACTATTAAGATTGTAAATATCAGGGTACCACCTAAAATCCTTTTTGCTTCCATTAGTGGTAGGGGCACTATACTCTAGGAACCACCAGTCCAGTCCAATCCCTCCTTTGGACAAATTGGATGCACTGAGGCCCCAAGAGGGTCAGGGATCAGCCCAGCGTCTCGCCCGAATTGTGACAGGACAGACCCTGGAACCAAATCTCCTGACTTCTAGTCTTCTTTTCTTTTGTAGTCTGAGGGAAACATGGAGGGCAGGACTGCATGATTCAGCCTTTCCCTGGCAGGAGACTCCTCCTGTTGGAGTGGGGCCAGACCTGCCTGGTAATTGGTGAATGGCAGCAGAGGAGAGGGCCATGGCAGGGTCAGCCGCCTCCAGCACCCCAGAGCCATGGTGTCCTCCTCTGAGGGGCCCTGGGGTTCAAAACTGATTCTGGCTAGAAATGACATGGGGATCCCTGTGCAGAGAGGATGCTAGGGGGTGTTGGGAAGGGGGATGGGGTTGGGCCGTGCCTGATTATGAGCAGAAGAGTGAGACCAGACCCAGAGAGGGGTGGTGAAGACAGGGAGAGAGACAGATACAGCCCCAGCCTGGTCGAGTTATGCAGAGGTGGGTGTGTGCAAAAGCCTACAGTTAACCACCCCCCAAGGTGTGCACAGTGCTTTATACTTTAGAAATCATTGCTGCATCTCATTTACTCAGCAGCTACTCTGCAAAGCAGATATTATCATCCCTGTTTTACTGGTGATGAAGTTGAGACTCAGAGAGGTGAAATGATTTACTGAAGGTAGCCCAGCAATTTGAATTGGATGCCTTGCTGAGCCATAGATGGGGGAAGAACTGGCTGCACCTCTGATTGGATTTGGTAAAGGAGGGCTGTCTGTGGGAGGAGCAGGCAGGCTGAATGGATTCGGGAGCGAGGGGCCGGCTGGAAACCCACAGTCCACTCACTGGCCAAATAACCTTGACAAATCGCAAAACCTTTCTTTTTGAGGCTCAGTTCCCTCATCTGTAAAATGAGAATAATGGCACTCCCTAACTCACAGCTTGTGAGGCTAAAATAAAACAACATGATGAAAAATGATAACACTGAAACCGAATGCCTCGCACATTTGATGTGCTCGGGAAGCAGCAACTTGAGTGATGAACATGAGTGCACCCGGCCCCCTGATGAGTTTGCGCACAGTGACCACTTGCCACGACTGAGGGATTCCCAGTGCCGCCTTTGGCAGCTGTGAGTGAGCCTGAGACCCCGTCTGGGGAACCCGCAGGGGTTGGGGGCAGGTTTGTCTGTCCCAGAGCCCCAGGCTGGTGATGACGCCTCCTGGGGGTAAACCTCGTCTCTCTGTTGTTTACCCCATGTGCGGTGACTTTGTCATTATCATTCCTCCTGCGTTTTTTCTCTGAGTTATTTATTTTTCTGTGAGGAAGGAATGTGGGGAATTTACCACAGGGCGCTGGCCTTCACATTCAGCTGGGCTGCAGGGCGTCCTTTCCTATAAGAAGGAAACTGCTGAGACAGATGGCAGGAGAGGTGGAGGCGGAGGGTCCTAGCTGGCTCTGTGGCCCAAGGAGTGGGGGGCGGTTATGTAACTCACCCGGAGGCCCAGGTTCTGGTCTCTGGTCTTGAGCCTGGTAATGTACATAGCTCCTGTGGAACTGTTCCTGGCCCTTCCCATTCACCCCTGGCCTGTGGGCAAGCCCAGTGGGTGTGTTCTTCTATCAAAGTTTCCTTTCTATTCAGCTGGTCTAGGTTTGGGGTATGGGAGTGGGTAGGAGAGTGGGGTGGGGGTTATCTTGAACCTCCTAGTCTCTGCTGAGCTATCCTCATTGCTTAGAATGCTTCCTTATCTCCGTCTTTCAAGATCTAGGACATATGTCACCTCCTCCAGGAAGCCTTCCTGGATTGCTTCATCCTAGTTCATCTTTCTCTTAGGTTCTATGTTCTCCCCTCACTTCATGAAACATTCTTCCTCTTAGATCTAACATAGTGATTTGAGACTTCATCTCCCTCTTCTCTCACAAGGGTGTTGCTCTCTCCTTCCTTCTCCTCCCACTCCCAGGAACCACCCTCTAGATCTTTGATCTAGAATCTAGATGAGTCTTGGATTTAGACAAATCTAAAATTCATCTCCAGGGATGAATAGTGAAGCAAAATATGAGGGGGGAGGCTTTGGATTGTGGAAGTGCTCATCCTTTAGTGGTTTATTTAGTCAACACAGTGATGGTTTCAGCCCCTCCTGGCTGATGACTTCTGCTGAGTCTGGGGACATTTACAGAGGACGGAGACCAGTCCTGACCCTAGGGCTAAGGAGAAGGACCACATCTTTGTGGTGGGCCCAGAGTGTGCCAGGTCCTGGGAAGAGTAGGGAATCCACAGATGACCTAGGCCCTGCCCTGACCCTGGCAGAGGCAGTTTAGGGGAAACCACCTCTTTCCCCTGCCCTGACTTGCCACCTTTTTGTCCTTTAGCTTATGTGTTTTCTCTGGAAAGGTAGGGTGTGACGGTCCTTTCTGTATTCCTAAGGCCTCCAGGGAGCTGGGGGTGGGGAGAGTGAAATAGCAGGAGGGGGCTTCGTGAGCACAGGCCTAGCTCACCAGGGTTGGACCGGAGAGGTGGAAGGCTGGGCTGTGATCCTGTGATCCTGTCTGTGAGCCCTCCCTTTTCAGTTTGCTGTATACTTGGGGCTCAGCCTGCCTCTCTCTGGGTTACCATCTCAATGTTTCTAAAAATCGACTGATTATAGATTAATGATTACCCCAGTAGAGTGGGCAAGAGAGAGGCTGTGGCTCCTGGCCTTTGGCAGGGCCCTGATCAGCCAGCAGGGAGCAGGGCTTGTAATCTGCAAGGATAGAAGATGGGCCGGGCCTGCGCTGACTGAGGAACTCTCATCTTAGCTTCCCCTAACCCCTCCATCTCTGCCCTCCCTGATCCCGACCCAGTGCCAGCAGAGAGAAACCAGAAGTTTGGCCAGGCCCAGCCTCCTTCCCCTGGGTTTCTGAGTTTTCTCAACCTGCTGTTTCCTCTGAGCCCTGTTTCTGTTTGGAGCCTCTAGGCCAGGTTGAACAGGGGAGGAGCACTGATCTAGGAGTCTCAATGGACTAATGAGGGCTTCCGACAAGAAATGGCTGTTGGGCTGGGCCTGGGTGGGTGAGTAGGGAAGGTGAGTTTGCTTTGTGGGGAGCTCTTCGGAAGGAAGGCATCCAGGCTTGCGATCAGTCAGACCACGAGGGGCCCTTGCTAAGCTGTGAGACCTGGAGTGAGTTAGCTGCTTCTGTGTGCCTCATCTTCCTCATCTACGAAATGGGGATAAGGGAACCTCCTCTGTGAGCTGTTGTGAGGATTAAATGAGAAAAGGCACATTCAACCCCTGGCTTGGCAGCATCTGGTGCTCCCAAAATGTTGGCTCTTGTCATTCTCACAGATTTCGTGTTTATTCTGCAAGTGGCCAGTGGAAGATGTGGAGGGGACCAGGGAGGAATACAGAGGTGAAGCCGTAAAGGCCCCTGCCCTCGAGGCAGTCTCTGGGGGAAAATAGGGCCCAGAGCCTGATTGCTACAAAGCAAAACACTGGGAGGGGGCGGCATGGCCCACGTGACTGGCCCTGGACTGGGCATTGGGCCAACCTGGGCTTGAATTTCAGCTCTTCCTCTAGCTGGCTGTGCGACCTTGAGCAAGTCACTGCACCCCTCTGAGCCAGCGTCTTCTCTAACGTGGAGATGAGGATAGTGCTGGCCTCCTGGGTTGCTGTGGAAGTAAGTGAAGTAAGGCCGTGCCCTGGTACCTGGCATGTGGTGAGCACACCCTGAAAGAGAACTTTTACTAGAATGAATAATACACAAGGTGATGGTTATGAAGTGGTGCAGATAGAACGTTGGTGGATCAGGGAAGGCTTTTTGGAGGGGGTGGTAGCATTCTAGGTAGGCCGGAAATCTGAGGGATTAGGGCATGTAGAAAGGATGTGAGACAGAGGAGGGTTCCCGGTAGAGGGGGTCTGTGCAAACGCTGCTCTGCAGGCAGGAATTCACTGGGCAACTGTGGGAACTGCAGGCCACCGAACTCCCTCCACTGTTGCCGAGGGCACAGAGAGAAGGTGAGTGAGCTCTTGGGCAGGCCCCAGTGGAGGGGCTTTGAATGCCAGGATGAAGCCTCTCCTCTTGATCCTCCATGTCCTGGGGAGGCAGCAGAGGGTTTGGAGCAGGAGAGAGGCATGAGTGGAGCCCAGAGGGAGGAAGATGAATCTGGCAGCATGGGGCGGGTAGATTGGCGGGGGAGAGACTGGGGGTGGAGAGGCCATTTAAAAGGCTGTTGCAAAATCGGTTTTCCTGATAAAGAGCTGGGCTGAGTCATCTGTGGAGGAGAAAAGTCATATCCAGCTCCTTCGTGTTGCTGTCGATGTGGGATTTTCCTGGCTTCGTCAGCCAGGCAATTGGCTGCCTTTGCCGGAGGCTTTGAGAACCGAGGCCCGAAGGCCGGCAGGAGCATCCAGGGAGAAGCTTGGCTTCAGGGAGGACCCAGCAGAGTGAGTAAGATGAGCGCCCGGAGTTGCCTTTGTGGCTTGGGGTATGTGACTTAGGGCATGTGGATCCCCCTCTGATCTTAGTCTCTCCTCTGGGCATCAAGGGAGAGGTATGTGGTGATTTCTGCCAGCCTGTGAGTGGTGAGGCGGGGGCTGGGCCTGGGGCTCCCCACCCCACTTCTGTGTCTTCTCCCATGCGAGGCAGTCCTTCCCACCAAAGCCTAGATTATTCTCCCAAGAGGAGGTCTGGCAGTCTGCCGACCCAGTCAGGTAGCACTCGCCATGACTGTGGGGATGGAGAACTCCCCAGGGCATGGAGCCTGTGCCGTTTCCTCCTCTCAGTGGGAGGAGTGGGGAAGGGGCTGGCAAGGTAGCCAGGCCATTACTCAGGCCTCTCCATTTTCCTGCCTCCAGCTGAGCCAGAGGTTGTGCAGTGGCCAGTCATTGGTTCCTTCCTGACCTCACCAGGGGGGCAGTTTACCCAGCCTGTTTACCCTTCCTGTTGCCAAGACCCCTGGACAACCACAATGGGCTGCCTTGAGCCAATCTCTATTCCTACCCCTGGCTCCCTGTCCCACCCCACCCGACCCGACCCTGGCTGGACACTCCCATTGACGGCATCGTGTGAAGAAGCATTTCCTTGAATTCTCCCTGTCCTGACCTTGTGCTCTGGCCTCCCCTCCCCGGCCCCACCTCTCTCCTGCGGATCCTCCGTCCACACGGGCCCCAAGTGGTGGGCAGAACAGGCAGCTGTCCACAGTGGGTGGTAGGGGTGGGGGAAAGGGTTTGTCCCTTCCTACGCCAAACGAGAACTGGGGTCTCCTGACTCCCAACATTGTGATCTTCCCACTCTACTAATCTTTCATGCCCTAGCAGTCCTTTCTGCGTTAGTAAGAATGAGTTCATCAACTCTTCTTCTGAGAGGAAGAAGTGGGAGAAAGAAGGAGTTGTTCTAGGCAGCTGGGTTTTCAAGGGAGAAGACACTGCTGAGGGGCATTGATCACGAGATGAGGAAGCAGAGGGCTTTGCAGACCATCATCCAGGAGCACTGGAGCCTCTCTTGTTTTTCGTCTTTCCAGAGTCCTAGTCTGGAAGGAGAATAGTTAAGAGATTAGACTCAGAGCCAGACTTTTCTGAGTTTTGAATTCCAGCTCTGCCACTCTTAAGTTGTG
This sequence comes from Mandrillus leucophaeus, assembly GCF_000951045.1. Taxonomy (NCBI): domain Eukaryota; kingdom Metazoa; phylum Chordata; class Mammalia; order Primates; family Cercopithecidae; genus Mandrillus; species Mandrillus leucophaeus. The sequence goes on along the minus strand of NW_012102943.1, from coordinate 1,505,765 downwards.
TGACCCTGGGCAGGTCTCTCTGAGCCCCAGTTTCACCTGCAGAATGAGAAGAATCACAGGACTTACCTCTTGGAGGTGCTGTGAGAACTGAACAAGGTGGTGAGCATAAAGTGCACAGCACTGCACCTGGGCTGCAGCGGGGGCTCGGTAGTGACCGCGGTCATGGCAAACCCCTTCTAATGACTGTGCTGGGGCTTCTCGCCTACTCCCCCACTCCAGGACTTACCCTGTTGGACCCAAGTCTCCTGACCCCAGGCAGCTTTTCATTGTGTCCGCGCTCCACCCCTTCCTCTCTTGAAGGCCTGTCTTCAGGGCTCCTGATCCAATGTCCAGGGTGGGTCTTTAAAGGGCTAACCCCCCAACCTGGTTCTGCATCAGTTTAGGTGGGGAGGCGGTGGGGACATCATGACTTGCACAAGTGCAGGCCACAGCCAGGCCAATTGAGGGTTCAATGAGGTACCTGTCCCCTGTAGCCTTTGGCTACTTCCCCACCCCCACCTTTGACACCAGGAGCAAGATCTTGGAGCAGCTGCCTGGGATATTGCCAGAGAGGGCAGCTGCCTAGTCTGAGGAATTTTAGATGGACTTGCCCCCTGGTGCCCTGCTACAAGGGACTCTGGGGTGCCCCCTCCCTCCCCAGCTTTGTTTGTGAAGGGTGGCAAAAATCATCTGGATGGCTGGCTGGATCTGGTCCAAACCTCCTGCTGAATTCCTTTTCCGTGGAGTCACTGTGGGCTGGAGTTCGGGCTGCAGGAGCTTGCCTTGGAGGGCAGGGCTCTCTTACCTCCTGGCCTTTTCTGCCATTCCTCTTGTTCCAGAACAGTAGCTTGGGAGCAGTTCTAAGCTCAGAGAGGTGGCGGTGATGGGATCTTAGCAGCAGCCCAGGCTGTGAATGGAGCCTCACTGAGAGTCAGCTGACCTGGTCTTGGACTCACATCCTCCTCTCTGACCCCTTCCTTGGCTGGGCCTCCCAGGCCAGCTTATTTCTAAAGGCCCTGCACACTCTGACATTTGAGGATTTTCTAAACCCATGGCCTTCTAGAGCCAGTGAAGAGAAAAGCAGAAAAATGCAAGGGCATTGAGAGGTCTGGAGTAATCAAACACTGAAGTGCTTTCTATGAGCCTTGCACGATGGGAACTGGCCAGCCAGGAGCCTAGTGCTCTCTGCAGTAACATAGAGCCAGGTGTGAACACAGCTCTACTCCTTCTGGCTCTGTGATCTTGGGCAGCTCACTCTACCTCTCTGAGCCGTAGATTTCTCATCAATAAATAATAATAGTTTGTGCCTTGTAGGGTTGTTTTGAAAATTAAATAATATGAGTAAAGTATGTGTATAGGTATACAGTAAGTGACCAATCAATGTTAGCTACTGTTGCTGCAACTGTGTCATAAGAAACACTGGTAGGACCACAGATGTTTATCCTGACCCTGTCCCAAGGGGATCTGATGTATCTGCAAATCTCTGCAGGGCTGTCAGGCTGGAATGAATGAGATAACTTTTTTTTGTTTTTTTTTTTTTGAGACGGAATGTTGCTCTGTCGCCCAGGCTGGAGCGCAGTGGTGTGATCTCGGCTCACCGCAATCTCTGCCTCCCTGGTTCAAGTGATTCTTCTGCCTCACCTCCCAAGTAGCTGGGATTACAGGCCTCTGCCACCACACCCAGCTAATTTTTGTATTTTTAGTAGAGATGGGACTTCACCATATTGGCCAGGCTGGTCTTGAACTCCTGACATCATTATCCATCTGCCTTGGCCCCTCAAAATGCTGGGATTACAGATGTGAACCACCACACCCGGCTGAGAAGATTTTTTTTCTGTGCAGCCTGGGGAGGCAGACCCACATCAAGAAAGTGGATGAAGGCTGGACATGGTGGCTCACACCTGTAATCCCAGTGCTTTGGGAGGTTGAGGTGGGTGTATCACTTGAGCACAGGAGTTCAAGATCAGCCTGGGCAACATAGTGAAACACTGTCTCTACAAAAAGTACAACAATTAGCCAGGTATGGTAGCATATGCCTGTAGTCCCAGTTACTCAGGAGGCTGAGGTGGGAGGAATGCTTGATCCTGGAAGTTTGAGGCTACAGTGAACCATGATGGCGCCACTGCCCTCCAGCCTGAGCGACAGAGCAAGATCCTATCTCAGAAAAAAAAAAAAAGTGGATGGAAGTTAATGTAAGGAGGAACTTTCTAACTGAGGAATGTTAATTAGTGGAAGGCACCTCCTGGGGGAGTGAGCTCATGCCACCTGAGTACATCAGCAGAGACTTGCACACTCAAGGGTGTGGTTTTGAAGGTGCAAGAATTGTGTGGGGATTGGACTTGGTGACAGCCGCCTCTGAGATTCCGAGGTTCCGTGTTTGGGGGCAGTAAGCTCTGGAATCCCCTGCTATTTGACCTTCAGCGAATCTCCTATGCTAGAAGAGTATCTGACCTTTTCCAGGGAGTGGAATGGGGTGACCAATTGCCAGCTTATGCCAGGAGAGCATGAGCCCTCTGCCCACCTGGGCTTCATGACAGTCAGGCCTTGGCATTCATGATCTCATTGTGGCCTCCCAACACTCATGTCGAGTTAAGGAGACTGTGGCTCTGAGAGGTACAGTAACTTGCCAAGGTCACATGGCTAGCAAATGGCAGAGCCTGGATTCAGGCCAGGACGCCTGGTTTCTAAGCAGAGCAGGGGAGACAGATGCTGCATGAGCTGAGCAACCTCTCAGAGCCCTCCCGTGTGGCTGGCACCCCATCCCTTAGGCACCTCCCAGGGGAACAGCCTGGCTAATAGACATCTTTAATAGATAGGGTGATCCAGGCAGGAGAGGAGTCCTATTGAGGGGAGTAGTATCATGGGTGGGTGGGATAGGCTGTGTGCTTTCACTGTTTCTAATAGGTTAGGGGAAAGCCAGGTTCGATGGAGGAGGAAAGAAGGAGGTTGCGGCCAGAAAACCTGTGGCTGCTTGGCCTGGCCCCAGTGGAGTTGCTGTGACGCTGCTGGTCACAGCTTCTCTGCTCTGTGTGGACCTCCCTGTGGCTCTCATGTGGGGTCAGCCAGCTCTACCCTGGGCTACTCTCTGGACCTCTGTTTCCCACCTATAGAACAGGGTGGTGATGCAATACCTCCTCTGTAAGAATTCTTCCAGCTCTGAGAGTCCATGAATTCAGAGCCTCGCTGGCAAGATGCCTAGAAAGACTGTCCCTGGAGACAGACTCAGCATGCCATGGCCAGTGCTAATGAGGGCAAGGGAGGGGAGGGCAGGGTCAGATTCCTCAAGAACTAATTAGCTTCCCACAGTAGGGAGGAAAGGGGTGATGGAGGGAGGAATTTTCTTAGCCACTGATGTTGCTTCTGACCCTGGTCACGAGCTGATCCATCCACCTGTCTGTCAAGGCGTTTGTTCATGCATCCTTTGTTCATTAATTATTCAATAATTATAAATTGAGCACCAACTGTGTGCCAGCTGGGCATTGGGGATACAAAGAGAAATGGTTGCCTATAGTGATCTTATAGATTAATAGGGGACTGAATTCAGCCTGATCTCAGGACCTCAAGTCCCAGACTGACCCCTGACCCCTGATGACCTTGTTCCTGCTCCTTATGTCCCAAAGAGACCTTTTGGGATGAGCAGACAGCTTGAGCATGGGCTGGAGACCCCAGAAAGAACAGTTCTGGCTCCAGCTTTGTCACCCTTGGCTTTGCAGCCTTGGGGCATTTCCTTATATATCTCTGAACCTCCGTTTCTTCTTCTGAAAAACACAGGCAAGCAATGCTTGTCTCATTGTGGTTTTGTGCAGATAAAATAAAAGAATGCAATGTTCTAGAGTAGTCGTTGGTGAAACTAGCTCAATTTGTTACTTTTGTAGTGTTAAAGGATGTGAATTTTAAAATGATTATTTAAGTAAAAATGGGAAGAAATCCTAGGAGGAGATAGAATAATGACACAAACAGTGGTTACCTGAATGTGATATGGAGTAATCGGGGATGGGGTGACACTTTTTACTGTATATCTTTTTATGTTTTAATTTTTAGGGCCAGATATGGTGGCTCATGCCTATAATCTCAGCATTTTAGGAAGCCAAGGCCAGAGTATCACTTGGGCCCAGGAGTTTGAGACCAGCCTGGGCAGCATAGCGAGACCCCTTCTCTACAAAAAATACAAAAAAAAAAAATTGGCTAAGCGTGGTGGTGCACACTGATGATAGTCCAGCCATTTGGGAAGCCGAGGTGGGAGGATGGCTTGAGCCCAGGAGGTTGAGGCTGCAGTGAGCTATGATGGTGCTACTGCATGCCAGCCTGGGCAACAGAGCAAGACCCTGTCTCAGAAAAGTAAAAATAAAATAAAAATGAATGAATAAATAAATTTTTAGATCATGTGAATGTATTACCTACTCTAAAAAGGGGAAATATTAGTGACATCTCTATAAAATCAAAGCACATGCCTGTAATCCCAGCACTTCGAGGGACTGAGGTGGGCGGATCACTTGAGCCCACCTGAGTTTGAGACCAGCCTAAGCAACATGGTGAAACCCTGTCTCTACAAAAAAAACATTAGCCGAGTATGGTGGCACACATCTGAAGTCCCAGTTACTTGGGGAGCTGAGGCAGGAGAATCACTTGATCCCAGGACATGAAGGCTGCAATGAGCTGAGATCTCATCACTGCACTCCAGCCTGGGTGACAGAGTGAGACACTGTCTCAAAAAAATAAATAAATACAAATTAAAAAAAATTAAACCAGACAGTGGTTTATTAAAATATTTTTGTTTAAAAAAATTAGAGCACATTCCTATACTATAAGTCTGAAAGTATAAAGGGCCCTAAGGAGGGCACACAGAAAATATTCTGGGGGTTCATTTGTGCATTCAGCAATATCTACTGAGTGCCACTGTATGACAGGTGCTGTTCTAGGAGCTGCTGTTACAGTGATAAACAAGTCAGGTGGCTGGGTGTGGTGGCTCACGCCTGTAATTCCAGCACTTTGGGAGGCCAAGGCGGGTGGATCATCTGAGGTCAGGAGTTTGAGACCAACCTGGCCAACATGGTGAACCTCCATTTCTACTAAAAATACAAAAAGTAGCTGGGCATAGTGGCGCATGCCTGTAATCCCAGCTACTTGGGAGGCTGAGGCAGGAGAATCACTTGAACCCAGGAGGCGGAGGTTGCAGTGAGCCGAGATTGCGCCACTGCACTCTAGCCTGTGTGACAAGAGCGAAGAAACTCCTTCTCAAAAAAAACAAAAAACAAAAAAACAAAAAAACATGTCAGGCAAGGTCATCGCCCCTTGGAGCTATGCTCTAGGCGAGGAGGTGGATAATAGAGAGGAAAACATAAAGATCATTTCAACTTGGTGAATGCTATGGAGGAAACAAAACAGATTGGGATAGGAGAAGGAAAGGTGCCTCCAGAGAGGGGACATTCCAGCTGAGACTTGAGTGGCAAGAAGGAACCAGCATGGACTGCTACCTGGGAAAAGATTATTCCAAGCAGAGGGAGCAGCAAGTCCAAAGGCCCTGGGGCAGGAACATACTTGGCATTTTCAAGGAAGAGAAAGCAAGCCAGTGTGGCAGAGGCTAGTGAGAGAGGAGAAGGCGGTGGGGAGGAGCCAGGGACACGGAGGGACTTCTAGGGTAAGGTGTTTGTACTCAGTTTGGTAAAGTGCTGTATCAGCAACTGTCAGGGGGAATCCAAATCAGGGACCAGTTAATCCTGAGAGGATAATCAGAGTGGCGTAGAGGCGGTGGCATTTGAGTTGGGCCATGAAAGGTAGGTCAGGGCTGATTACGAAGTGAGCTAATTCTAAGAAACAGCGAGTGACAATTAAATTCCAGAAGAAGAGATCCTGTGTAGGAAGGGCCGAGGCGACCATCTCGGTCTGCCTGTCTGTCTGTGCACCCCTGTGTCACTGCATTCCTGTTTGCTAACTGGGCTTCTGTCCCTCCCCGCAGCGTTGGGCCAGAGCACTAGCCTCACGGAGAAGGATCTGAAAGAGGCCAAGGCGCGGAGCCAGCAGATTGCAGCCCAGCTGACCACCCCTCCCAGCTCCAATTCCCGTGGCGTCCAACTCTTCAACAGGCGCCGGCAGAGGGTGAACGAGTTCACCTTGGAGAGCCACGGCCAGAGGGGACAGAAGCCCAGCCAGGAGTCCCTCAAAGTGCTCCCTGAAAGCCCCCCAGGCCATGCCCCGGGGCTCAGCCTGAGTTCCACCTCGCTGCCAGAGCCAGGCCCTCCACGGCACCCCAATCCCCAGAGCCCCGACAGCGGGGTCCCTGGCCACAGCATGGAGGGGTACTCAGAGGAGGCTAGCTTGCTGCGGCACCTGGAGAGGGTGGCCAGTGAGGAGGAAGAGGTGCCACTGGTGGTTTATCTAAAGGAGAACGCAGCACTGCTGACAGCCAATGGGCTCCACCTGTCCCAAAACCGAGAGGCCCAGCAGTCCTCACCGGCCCCACCTCCAGCTGAGGACCACAGCCCTGCTGCAGATGTCAACCAAAACCTTGCCTCGCCCAGTGCCACGCTCACCACACCAGTTTCTAACAGCAGCCACAACCCGCCAGCCACCGATGTCAATCAGAACCCACCGGCAACTGTCGCTCCACAGAGCCTGCCACTCTCTAGCATCCAACAGAATTCCTCAGAGGCCCAACTCCCATCCAATAGCACAGTGCCTGCTTCCAAACCCAGCACCCTGTGTGCTGACGGGCAACCCCAGGCACCGGCTGAGGAAGTGAGGTGCAGCACACTCCTAATTGACAAGGTATCAACTCCAGCTACCACCACCAGCACCTTCTCCAGAGAAGCTACGCTCATCCCCAGCTCCAGGCCCCCAGCCTCAGATTTCATGTCCAGTTCCCTACTCATTGACATCCAGCCCAACACCCTGGTGGTGTCAGCAGATCAAGAGATGTCTGGGCGAGCAACTGCCACCACACCCACCAAGGTCTACAGTGAGGTCCACTTCACACTGGCCAAGCCCCCATCAGTGGTCAACAGGACGGCCAGGCCTTTTGGGATCCAGGCGCCAGGGGGCACCAGCCAGATGGAGAGGAGCCCCATGCTAGAGAGACGACATTTTGGAGAGAAGGCTCCGGCTCCCCAGCCCCCCAGTATCCCAGACAGGAGTCCCCGGCCACAGAGACACATAATGTCCCACAGCCCCATGGTGGAAAGGAGGCTGATGGGGCAGCGAAGCCCGGCCTCAGAGAGACGCCCCTTGGGGAACTTCACCGCACCCCCGACCTACACTGAGACCTTGTCCACAGCCCCTCTGGCTTCCTGGGTGAGGTCTCCTCCCTCATATTCTGCCCTGTACCCCAGCTCCGACCCCAAGTCTTCTCATCTGAAGGGCCAGGCTGTTCCTGCCAGCAAGACAGGCATTCTGGAGGAGTCGATGGCCCGCCGGGGCAGCCGCAAATCCATGTTTACCTTCGTGGAGAAGCCCAAGGTGACCCCGAATCCAGACCTGCTGGATCTGGTACAGACAGCGGATGAGAAGCGGCGGCAGAGGGACCAGGGGGAGGTAGGCGTGGAGGAGGAGCCCTTCGCACTGGGGGCCGAGGCCTCCAACTTCCAGCAGGAGCCAGCACCTCGCGACAGGGCCAGCCCCGCGGCGGTAGAGGAGGCGGTCCCAGAGTGGGCCTCCTGCCTCAAGTCACCCCGCATCCAGGCCAAGCCGAAGCCCAAACCCAACCAGAACCTCTCCGAGGCCTCTGGGAAGGGGGCTGAGCTCTATGCCCGCCGCCAGTCACGGATGGAGAAATATGTCATCGAGTCTTCAAGTCATACACCGGAGCTGGCCCGCTGCCCATCACCTACCATGTCCCTGCCTTCCTCCTGGAAATACCCCACTAACGCCCCCGGGGCCTTCCGAGTGGCATCCCGAAGCCCAGCCCGGACCCCGCCTGCCTCCCTCTACCATGGCTACCTGCCTGAGAACGGGGTCCTGCGCCCAGAGCCCACCAAGCAGCCGCCGTACCAGCTGCGGCCCTCGCTCTTTGTCCTCTCTCCTATCAAGGAGCCTGCCAAGGTCTCGCCAAGAGCTGCCTCGCCTGCCAAGCCCAGCTCCTTGGACCTGGTGCCCAACCTGCCCAAGGGGGCTCTCCCTCCGTCTCCTGCCCTGCCTCGGCCCTCCCGCTCCTCACCGGGCCTCTACACCTCCCCCGGCCAGGACAGCCTGCAGCCCACTGCTGTGAGCCCTCCCTACGGCGGTGACATCTCCCCTGTGTCTCCCTCCAGGGCATGGTCTCCCCGAGCCAAGCAGGCCCCCAGGCCCTCCTTCTCTACCCGGAACGCCGGGATTGAGGCTCAGGTGTGGAAGCCTTCCTTCTGCTTCAAGTAACGAACCCCACTGGGGTCCCACTGCCGGTCAAGTTCCCCTCCTTGAGGGCCAGATGGAGAGCAGACGTGGCAGGAAATGGCACAGAGCTGAGTGAGGAGAATGGGGAGTCCATGGTTCAAGGTCAGATGCGGCCACCAGCTGGCTTTGTGACCTTGGGCAAGTCGCCTCCCCTCTCTGAGCTGAAGCTGCCCCTCCCCTACTACAACGGGGGTCGGACTCCGTGTCTGAGTGGGGAGGAGGGTCATGGAGAGAGAACTGTCTGGCAGCCCTGATGCGGTAGAGGGGCATCCACTGGCCTTTGTGAGCTGTAGGGATGCAGCGTCTGATGCCAGCGTCTTGCTGGAGGAGTGGCCTAGAAGGGGATCCTAACAGGGACTTCTGGAGCAGACAGAGCCTGCCAGTGCCTGTGGAGTCAGCCAGCCAAGGGTCTGCCTCCTCAGCTGCCCCAGTGGGGGCCTCCCTCCTGAGGCTCAAGCTCCTGGCATCTTTCTTCCTATCGCTGGATTCTCACCTCCACGGGCCTGTCTCTTCTGCCTCTGCCTTCTGGACACCGTTTCCTCTCCGCTGCTTCAGAGAGCTTTGCCTCGCCTCCGCCTGCGCTCCTCTCCGGGGTCCTTCTGCTGGCTGCGGACTCAGCCCACCACTGCTGTCTGACGCTTTTCTTCCTGCCCCCTCCGAGGCCTGGCTCTGTTTTAGGGAGACCACTGGGCCCAGGCCTCAGCCCCAGTTCTTCCTGGCTTGCTGTCACTGCTGTAGGGGTGGGGGACGTCCCAGGGGATCCCCAGGAGAGCCCTGTAGGAGGCTGTGCAGATGTGGGTGTGCCACAGGGAGGGTGGCCCCTAGCCATGTATCCATTGGCTGTTTTGGCTTCAGATTCAACCAAGATCTGCCTGACTAAAAGAAGCCACCTCAGTGCACTGGAACGGGGCCCAGGGGGAGGCAGGAGAGGAGGGTTCTGGTCCCATGTCACCCTCCCATTTGCTGTGTGACTTTGGCCCACTCACGTTCTCTCTTTGGGCCTCAGTTTTATCATTTATACAAAGAGGGCTTTTCTAGCTGTAACAATCTGTGAGGATTGAGAGGATAGGCTGGTTCTTTGAAGGAAGACCTTGTAAGTGACAAGACAGTCCCCTGGGAAGAAAGAGAAAGGAAATGGGCTATTGCCAAAGGACAGGTGGCGTTAGATGGCTGTGAGGGTGACCTGGTGAAGGAAGGGTTGGAATGAGCTGCTGCAAGAGGCCAAGGGATGCCTGGGCTGGGCTGGGCTGGGCTGGCTCAGGCTCAAGATTGCCTGGGGACAGTGGGAGCACCAGCAGGACCTAGGGCAAGGCATAGCAGTGCAGTGGGAAGGGACAGAGGAGACCTTAGAGTTTTGAGGAAAATCTGGGACTTGAAACCTGGATTCTAACAGACCAACTGCATGTGTGTCTGTAGGTCTCAGTTTCCACATTCATACAGTGAGAGTGTTAAGTCAGGTAGCTGGAGACTCCCCGTCACCTCTGACACTTTTAGAGGTGATATGATACAGCCCCCGACCAAACCAGGCTTTGTGGGGGGTGAGAGAATACAGACATAAGTGGCAGGATTCAGATGGAAGCTTCGCAAGGCTGGGGGCCGAGGACCACCCACTTCTCTTTCCCAGTCCTATTTCTGGGCTCCCCAGTGGGGCAAGGGGTGGTGGAGGCGGTGCCCATGCTGGGCTGAGCCTGCAGTTTTTGTGAGCTCTGGGCTTGTCTCCATGGAAACAGGGGTGCCTTCTTAGTGAGCTCATTTCACACAAATCAAGGGGGTATGCATGGGGGAGTTGTGAGTGAGCTCAGCTCCTTCAGGCCTGGCCCCTCCCAGAACAGAGTGAAGCCCCTGCCCTGGACCCCTGCTCCCTTCGACCCTTGAGGGCCATCAAATGGAAGAGCCCACCCTTCATTCTGCAGCTCCTGCGGCCAGGCTGAGCTCTGCCCCCAACTTTGTTTTCTCTCATATTCTCAATACACTCTGCCTCAAATCCGTCTTGCTTCTTTCTTTCTTCCGTGCTGCTAGGGGTCAGGGTTCCCTTCCTCCTCCCTGATTCTAGCCTGGGAAGTGGAGTGGGCCTGCTCAATTACTGTGCGTGAAAGTGTGGCTGTGTCCTGCGTGCTGCCTGCATCTGCTGTATGTCTGGTTCTGCACGGGTACAGACGTGTGCTGGCTTGGAAGTGAGGCCTTCCTCTCTACAGCACTCAGGGAGCCAGAATCCTGTGCAAATAGCCACCTTTTGTTCTTTCCTTCCCTCAGAGTTTGGCCAAAAACACTGTAGAGGATTTTTGGGGAAAATGCACTACCTCTTCTGGTTCAGGTTTGTTTGGGTTCTTTACAAGTGGAATAGAAATGCCTCTAGCCAGCATTCGTTCTCCAGTTCCCTCAGTCCCTCCCTCCTCTCTATTATCTACACGTGGCCATTTCCCACTTTTGCCATTGTTTTCACTGTCTGGATCCTGAAAGCATGGAGTTTTTGCCCCTGGTGGGGAGGAAAGAACTGCCATAGAGGGTCAGGAGAACTGGGTTCTAACCCCAGGTCTGCATCTGATTCGTGTGTGACCTCAGACAACCTCTTCCAATCTCTGGGCCTCAGTTTCCCCTTCTGTGCAGTGAAAGGATTACAGAAGGTGGTATGGGAGCCCCGTTTGGTCTCTGACAGTCCAGGTTTGACTGTGTTCTACTTACGCATTCACCTCACACACGTGCCCTGCTTTGGGTCTGGGGTTGGGGTGAGCGGATGCTACTTTTTGAATTTTCACCCACCGCATTCCCAAGGAGCTCTGGTGTGCATGGTGCATTGAACAGTCTGTCAGAAAGTGAAGAGTTCTGATTTCCTGCAGCCTTTTCCTATTGTGCACACTCCCCACTCCAAACATACACACAGAGTCAGTGCCCAGGCATGGCTGTTAGAGTGAGGTCAGGTTCTGGCCCATCTCCAGATATGAGGAGCTGCCTACCACTGCCCTCAACATTCAACCCCATTTGAGCCTTTCTGTTTTGTAGTCTTGGCTGAATCGTTCCTTCCACTTATTGGCCCCAGCATTCCCCTTGTGGTCACCAAAGGGAGAAACAATGCTTTAGAGATTTTTAGGTGGTTATCATAGCTCTCCTGCACAGCCTACTCTCCTGGCTGAAGACCCCAGGTTCCTCTGCCTTGGGTGGTTACTGACTGGCTTGGGTCATGAACTCTAGGCCCCACCTCCCTGCTCAGGGTGGCACTGTGGTCAGGTGTTGGGTCATGCCAGAGCCCACCCTGATTTGGCATTTGGCCCTAGAGCTGGGACCTCCCTCCCAGCTCCTCTCCCTAAACTGTGGAGTCTGCCCTCTCTGACCAGGCTGACTGGGATGTTTCATAGACACAGAGAAGCTCCCAGTGTTCTCTGGCTCATGTATACACAATTCTGACCCTGGGAGGAAAAGAGTGTGATCCCAGGCTGAGCCTTAACTTTCAGCTTGATGACTGGGAGCTTGGATGTCCCTAGGGTGTCTCTAAGGGTCACTCTAGCATTAGCATCCCATGAAAAATGTCCTGCTCAGGCTGTTGTATAACATTCCCCTTTAGTTTAAAGGGCTCCAATTTAGAGTCTGGGCTCATCTAGCAGCTGCTACATTCTGTTTGGATAAAACATACAATTAGTGTCTATTTCCTTTGGATTGGAAGGAATTAGAAGACCCTCAGTTGGATGAGAGGATGACTGGCTTGGTTATGGCTGATCACTGATTGGATGAAAGAATAAATCTTTGGATGGTTCTAGATTTTGATTGGGTAGGAAGCATGGAATGGCCTGGCTAGCTCTGAACTGTGGTGGATGACTGCTAGTGAATTTGGATTGGATTGAATGGCAAGGTGGACTGGTTATTGCTGGAATCTGATTGGGTGAACAGTTGGAAAGTTCAGGAGATACATGTTAGGCAGGGATTCCCAAGCCCTCCACTTTCAAACCAGTTCAAACTGCTTAAACATGTAGGCTTTGAGCCGCACACACACACACACACACACACACACACACACACACACACTTCCCGGTGGGGCAGAACACACTAGATTGTTATTTATACCTCTGAGCTTCATTTTAATCATTTGTAAAATGGGTGTGATAATGCTAGTTACCTCACTAGTCTGTTGTGAAAACCTAATGAGATAAAGGATGAGAACAAAGTTTGTAGACTGAAAGTCCTTAAGTACATAGGAAACAGGTATGGCCGTGCATTGCCAACCAGTGCTTCATAGCCTCCAAGCTGTTCACCATCTTGGCCTCTCCAAAACCACACTCCCCTCCCCATGCTGTGAAGAAGCTCAGTGAGGGGCATGTGCTGCTGTTGGGCATGTGCATGACCCAACTTCCTTTTGAATTTCCATCTGTCAGGAGGATCTTCCTCCCTGCTTGGGTATCCAAGGAAAGATGAGGAAGTGACCATGGCGACATGGCAAGGGGTTTGGGGCTGAGAGGGTCTTTCCCTAAGTCCAACTTTAATAATAGTCAGCTGGGCTCAGTGGCTCACGCCCGTAATCCCAGCACTTTGGGAGGCTGAGATGTGTGGATTACCTGAGGTCAGGAGTTGGAGACCAGCCTGACCAAAATGGAGAAACCCCGTCTCCACTAAAAATACAAAATTAGCCGGGCGTGGTGGCACATGCCTGTAATCCCAGCTACTCCAGAGGTTGAGGCAGGAGAATCACTTGAACCCAGGAGGCGGAGGTTGCGGTGAGCTGAGATTGTGCCATTGCACTCCAGCCTGGGCAACAAGAGCAAAACTCCATCTTAAAAAAATAATAATAATGGTCAATATTTTTACATTTTAATTTTGAATAGGTAATACATTCATACGATTCGGAAATCTAAACTTATATAAAAAGTAATATATTAAAAAGTCTTATTCCCATCTCCCTGCCCCAGCCTACTCTTCTGGTTGAAGAGCCAGGTTCCCCTGCCTCAGTAGTTGTTGACTGGCTTGGGTCATGAGCTCTAGGCCCCACCTCCCTGCTCAGGTGACACTGTGGTCAGACGGGAGGACATACAGAGCCCACCCTGACTTGGCATTTGGCCCTGAGACACTAGCCTCAGCCTCTATCTAGTTCTTCCCATGTGGCCCTGGGTCCAGGACCTCCCTCCCAGCTCCTCTCCCTAAATCATGGGGAAACCGAAGCCTCCCTCAGCTAGCCTGACTGAAAGTTTCCTGGGATGTGCCACAAACAGAGCAACTCCCAGTGCCTCAGGCTGCATGCCCTGATCCTGTTCTCACCCCATTTCCTAACAGGTGACCACTTTGGTTAGTTCGCATGTATCTTTCTATATCCTTCTAGTAGTATTTTTTAAATTGAGACAGAGTCTCGCTGTGTTGCCCAGGCTGCAGTGCAGTGGTACGATCTCAGCTCACTGCAACCTCCGTCTTTCAGGTTCAAGCGATTCTCCTGCCTCAGCTCCCGCATAGCTGGCACATGCCACCATGCCCGCTAATTTTCGTATTTTTAGTAGAGACGGGGTTTCTCCATGTTGGCCAGGCTGGTCTCGAACTCCTGACCTCAGGTGATCCACCCACCTCGGCCTCCCAAAGTGCTGAGATTACAGGCGCGGGCCACAGCGCCAGGCCCTTCTAGCATTTCTTTATGGTAATCAACATCTATTGAGCACTTTCTTCCAAGGAATGTGCCGATATATGTAATGTTCTTTTCCATCAGTTATCTCATTTAACCCTCACAACAACCCTATAGGATTAAGTACTGTTGTTACACCCCATTTTACAGAAGCAGAAACTGAAGCCCAGAGGGGTGAAGGAACTTGCCCAAGCTCAGTTAGTAAGTTAAGGCGTCTCTCTCCAAAGCGAGTCTTAACACGGGAGCAGACACAAGACAGCGGGGGCTCTTCAAGCGTTCTGGGCTGAGTTTGGGCGCCTGCGTTTTATTGCAGGTACTACCTGACTTGGATCGGTGGTTTCCCTTCTCGGTGTAACAGACAAATCGGACTCCGTCCCTTCCTAAAGCCCGGTGTGGAGGAACCCAGCACTAATGATTGCCCCACCCTCTCTGCTCTCTCCCCAGGACCGCCGGGAGAGCCTGCCCACCTCCCCTCCCTGGACGCCGGGCGCGTCCCGGCCCCCCAGCAGCCTAGACGGCTGGGTAAGCCCGGGGCCGTGGGAGCCAAGCCGCGGGAGCAGTATGAGCAGCCCCCCGCCGCTGCCGCCACCGCCGCCCATGTCTCCCTCGTGGAGCGAGCGCTCAGTGTCCCCGCTGCGACCGGAGACCGAGGCGCGGCCCCCCAGCCGCCAGCTGCAGGCGCTTCTGGCGCGAAACATCATCAACGCGGCCCGGCGCAAGAGCGCCTCCCCGCGGTCGGCGGGCGCCGAGAGCCTGCGGCCCTTCTCCCCGCCAAGGGCACCGCCGCCGCCGCCCCCGCGCATGCGCTCGCCACAGCCCGCCCGCCCCGGCTCGGCTGCTCTGCTGGGGGCAGCCTTCGCGCCCATCCCGCGGAGCCCGCTTCCCGCCGGGCCGTCGTCCTGCACCAGTCCCCGGAGCCCGCTGCCCGCGCCTCCCAGGCCCTTCCTCTACCGCCGCTCGCCCACGGACTCCGACGTGTCCCTCGACTCCGAGGACTCCGGGGCTAAGTCTCCCGGCATCCTCGGCTACAATATCTGTCCCCGCGGGTGGAACGGCAGCCTTCGGCTGAAGCGTGGCAGCCTCCCCGCCGAGGCCTCCTGCACCACCTAGAGCCCCACCCCCGGCCCCACCCCGGGAGGACAGAGCCAGAAGAAGGCTCATCAGACCTGGGGGACCCAAAGGGTCTGGCCTCTTTGGGCAGCCCCAGAGCTGAGGGGTCAGCAGAGGAGAGCTCTGGGCTTGGGGATGGGTTAGGGACGCAAGCTTGAGTTCTAGCCCTTGCTGTCATTCAGCTGTTGTGTGACCCTGGGTAAGACTCTTCCTTGTTTGACCCTCAGCTTTCCCATCTGTTTAATGGTGGCTTTGGCCAAGACAATCCACAAACGTCAAAGTTCCCCTTCCCATCAATACACACACACTCTCTCTCTCTGTCTCTCTCTCTCTCTCTCTCACACACACACACACACACACACACACACACACACACATATACACGTTAGTGCCTTGGATGAAGCAGGGCAATGTGTATATGGACCCCTGGACTTGCTGCCTTCGGGGTTCCATACTCCTCCCTCCCCTCCTGGCTCTGCTCTCTGAAGTCTGGCAAGTGCAGTGTGTTGGGAAGATCCTAGGCCTATGTCCCATGTCCAGACACTGGCCTGACCATCCGGCTCCCTGGCACCAAGTCCTAGGCAGGAGCAGCTGTTTTCCATCCCTTCCCAGACAAGCACTATTTTTATCACAATGACCTTTAGAGAGGTCTCCCAGGCCAGCTCAAGGTGTCCCACTATACCCTCTGGAGAGAAGAGGCAGGAAAATTCTCCCTGGGTCCCTGTCATGCTACTTTCTCCACCCTGGTTCAGACTGTCCAGGACATCTTACCTGCAGCCACAAGAGAACTATAAGGCAGTGATTTCCCTTAGGCCCAGGACTTGGGCCTCCAGCTCATCTGTTCCTTCTGGGCCCATTCATGGCAGGTTCTGGGCTCAAAGCTGAACTGGGGAGAGAAGAGGTACAGAGCTACCATGTGACTTTACCTGATTGCCCTCAGTTTGGGGTTGCTTATTGGGAAAGAGAGACAAAGAGTTACTTGTTACGGGAAATATGAAAAGCATGGCCAGGATGCATAGAGGAGATTCTAGCAGGGGACAGGATTGGCTCAGATGACCCCTGAGGTCTCTTCCAGTCTTGAAATGCATTCCATGGTATTAGGAAGTGGGGGGTGGGTGCTGGTGGTGGGCTAGTTGGGCTTGAATTTAGGGGCCGATGAGCTTGGGTACATGAGCAGGCTGCTAGGTTAGGGTCTGCCTGTATTTCTGGCCCCCTTGGAAATGTCCCCTTCTTCAGTGTCAGACCTCAGTCCCAGTGTCCGTATCGTGCCCAGAAAAGTAGACATTATCCTGCCGCATCCCTTCCCCAGTGCACTCTGACCTAGCTGGTGCCTGGTGTCCAGTGACCTGGGGGAGCCTGGCTGTAGGCCCTCACTGATTCCCTAAACCTTGGTGGCTCTGATTCCAGTCCCCAGGTGGGACTCAGGGAGGAATATGGCTGAGTTCTGTAGTTTCCAGAGTTGGCTGGTAGAGCCTTCTAGAGGTTCAGAATATTAGCTTCAGGATCAGCTGAGGGGATGGAATTGGCTGAGGATCAAATGTATGTAGGTGAAAGGATAGCAGGATGTTGCTAAAGGTGATGGAGAGTATGGGTTTAGGACTGACTCACCCATCAGGGTGGTGTTAGATCTAGAACCCCCAAGTGAGGCTGGAGAGAGTTAAGGTCAGTATGAAAGATAGGGTTGGGACGGGGTGCTTTGGAATGAAAGTGTGACCTTGGAGTGCTCCTTGGGCCTCAGGAATGAGGACACAGCTCCTGCTGGTGTGAAGATGAGAAGGGGCTCTTACTCAGTTAATGATGAGTGACTATATTTACCAAAGCCCCCACCTGCTGCTGGGTCCCTTGTAGTGCAGGAGATTGGGGCTAAGGGCCCCTCCCAGAGAAGGGACACCATCAGGCCTCTGGCTGAGGCAGTTGCATAGAGGATCCACTTCTACCTGCATTTCCCAAAGGACTAGCAGGAGGCAGCCTTGAGAAACCCGCAGTTCCCAAGCCAGCCCCTGGCTGTTCTCTCATTGTCACTGCCTTCTCCCCAACCTCTCCTCTAACCCACTAGAGCTTGCCTGTGTCCTGCCTCTTGCCTCTTGTAGAATTCAGCTCTGGCCCTCAATAAATGCTTCCTGCATTCTTCTGCCTCCTGTGTCATTTTCAGCTGTGTCTGATGCCCTTCCCTTCTCCCCAAGCATGGAGCAGTCCATGGGACTCTGGGTGGCTGGGAATATTTGAGACACATGGGATGGGAGCTTGGGAAGAAGCAGCCATGGGGAGAGATGGGAACAACGGACAACTTGAGGCCATAGAAGTTCCTGGGTTGAAGTCCTGGTCCTGTCATGGATGAGCAAGGTGACCCTGGGTGAGCCCACTCCTTCTCCAGGCCTCAGTTTCCCCATCCATATAAAGGGGAGAATTGGTCTAGGTAATGTCTCAGGCAGTACTGTCCAGGCTCTGACCACAGAGCACTGTCACCAGAGTGGGCAGGGCCAAGCTGGGTCAGGGCTCTGTGCTCTGGGGCTGTTTCCTCATGGCAGATGGGGGTGCCAGGGCAGGAAAGGAGCCACTGTAAGAGGTCCCATCTGAGCCAGGAAGCCCTAGTTAAGCAAGGACTCAGGCCATGAGGCATCGTCTCCTGACAGGAGTGTCCTTTGGCCAGAGAAGGGGATTGTGGTCCTGTTCCCAGGTGAGGCTAAGCTTGCCCTAGGAACACATCTCACTCTTCCTCTCTAGAAGCTCAGGCCCACCGAGGGCTGGGAAGCTAAGGTCAGGGCGGTGGACAGCAGAACCCAGGCTTCTGATTTGAGAGGGTGTCAGAAATACGCTCCAGGATAGTCTGCCAGCATACAGACACAGGCGCTCCCCACCCTGTGCCCAGCCCATCCTTGCTAGACCCACCATTCCCCAGGAGTGGTGTGTGCCTTGGACCCAATCTTTATCTTCGGCTGGGGCCCCACCACAGCACGGTGTCCCACTGCCTACTGGTGATCTCATCCCAGTCCCCTGACACCTCAAACAAAGTTCATCCAAAACTGACCTCAGTGTCTACCCCTACCCCACCTGCTCCTCCTCTTCCAGTCACCCAAGCATGAAACAGGGGAGTGGGACTCCCTTTCCTCACCTCCCACATCCAATTCCTCACCAAGACCTGAGAGTTCTTCAAATACCCTTCAACTCCCTCTCCTCTCCATCCCCTTGTCACTGCTCTAATCCAGCCACCCCTAGTGACAGATCCTCGTGCCTCCAGTCTGGCCCCCTCCAACCCATTTCCCACATGGCAGCAAAGATATCTTTGGAAAATGCCAATCTGATCACTCCATTTCACCACTTTGATCTTGTCAGCAACCCTTTATAAACACAGTTTCCTTTTGAAAGCCTGCTGGGATCTGGCCCCTGCCCCCACTGTCTGGGCTAATCTCTCAGCACTGCCCTCAGCAATGGCTCTACTTGCCAACCCCCTACCATCTTTATAAGTGACATGTCCACGGCCTGCCATGCCCCTTCTCTGCCCAGTGAACTCCCACTCATCCTTCAAGGCCCAACTCCAGTGTGTCCTCCTCTGGGAAGCCTTCTCACCCCCTACTCCAGACTGAGCTGGTAACTCCCTCCCCTGGGCTCTCTTAGAGCCTTCCCCAAAGCTTGTTTACCCATCTGAATCTGACCTGGCTGAGCTCCTTGAAGACAGAGCCCTGCCTTATTTATTTTCAGTCCTTAGAGAGAGGCTCAGGGAATGTGAGAAGGTAGAGGGAGGGAGGGAGGAAGGGAGAAAAGAAGGCAGGCAGGAAGGAGACAGAAGAAGAAAGGCAGGAGAGAAAAAAGGAAGGAAGAAAAGGATAAGTCAAGCAAAGATATTGAGGAGCAATTCATTCATCCATCCATCTATCTATCCATCCATTCATTCACCTGGCAAATATCTACTGAGTTCCTGTCAGGCACCATTCTTGGCACTAAGGATTTAACAGTTAACAAGCGGAAGCTACCAGCAGCTGACCCTCAACATTTCCAGGTGACTTTGGTGCATGCATATGTGAGCGTGTGTGTACACGTGGGTGCAAGCCCTCTGTCGGCAAAGGCCTGTTGCCAGGGCACCTGTCTTCCCTAGGGTCTGGTGCTTTTAGCATCTGGCTCCAGCTCCTATTGCAGCCCGAAATAAGGCTGTGACCCATGGCAAGGCAGGAATGATTCTCATCAGCTGAAGCCAGAGCTGGCTGCAGGGGACACCCTGCTCGCTGCCTACCGACTGCTGACCGCTGACTGCCTACAGGGACACCACGCAACTCTCAGCTTCCCGACAGAGGTGTTAATCTTGGGGGTCTAAGATTCCCTCCTGCCCACTGTGGTCCCACTCTCTCAGGTACCAGCATCCTAGGGGAGCTTGGGGAACTCGGGGGAGTGGGCAGAGAAGATGAGCCAATCCCCAGAGCTCCTTCTCCAGGAGAGGAAGGGCCCTGCAGTAGATCTAGGGAGTTTGGAACCCCATGAAAGCCTAGATCCTGGTTTGGGAGGAGAGGAACTCTAAGCTCTAGGTTACCCTGCATTAAATGGGGAGGGTGTGGCTAGGATTAAAGGTGGGGAATAGGTAATGGCTCTGCTCAGGACTTTGGGATTTTTACGCAGTAGAGGGAAGCAGCTTCTCTGTCTGTAAAATGAGAGACCCTTCCCAGCGTCTGTGAATTTCTGTAAAGGGAGTGTTTATCAAGAAACAGATCTGTGGACTGTGGAATCCTAAACGGTCATGATCGAGGCATTCTCAGTCATCCCATGACCCTCATCCCCAAATGCATGTAGACACACTCATGTTTACCTACAGTTTTAGGGGGATTGTGAACACCCTAAAGCCCATCCATGTATCTCCATGATTTAGCCTAGCCCCCTAATGTTACAGAAGGGGGAACTGAGGTGCAGAGCTGCAGAGCTACTTGTTTGCAGTTACAGAGAAAGTCAGGGACACCCACTAGACTCCAGTTGCACAATGAGTGCCCACAGACCGAGGGCCCCTTGTGGGTGTTGGGGATACAGATGAAGGCAGATTGTTTTCTAAAGGAAGGAGTATAGAAAAATCCGGAGGCAAAGGAGAAGGGTACCAGGCTGGGTGGTCAGTCAAGGAGCTCAAGGGCTCTGCCTCTTCTCCAGAGAGCAAGTTAAGGGCTTTGGACCTCATTTGATTTGCAGATCTCTTCCAAGATTCCTTGAAAGTGCCATGAGATACAAATCGCGGGATGGAACAGGAGGGAGAGAAGGGATGAGGGAGAAAAGAACACCACAGAAGTTAGCCCAGTAATGGGGAGATGGGGAAGATGGGGGATGGTTCTCTCTGCTTGGTTGGACCAGCCTGTGCCCTCAAGCCTCAGGGCCAAGTGCCAGGGATGAGAGGGGCACACCAGCCTCACAGACCCCATTGCAGCCCCAGCCTAGCCCATGCTTCCTCTCCCCTAACTTAAACCTCCAACCTCTTTCAGTCGTGGAATAGGACTCTCCTGGGTCAACAGATGACAGTAGTCTGAGACCTTTGCCTGCCCCACCCGGATGCCCCTGGCACCTACTCTCCCTCTGATCAGGATGCCTGAGCTGGGAAAAGCCCCTAGAAACCACCCTTGAAGAGACAGTGCTTCCCTAGCAACACGAAAATAGATCTGTGCAAACTTGAGCACCTCCCTCTCATTCCCTGGGCCCCAGTCTCCTCTGCACAGAGACCCTGAAGGCTCTTCCAGCTCAGATATCCCTTGCTTGTGATTTTGGGCTGGTCTAAAGCTGTTCAGGACCGGGGCAGGGTGAACCAGGGATTGGAAGGAGGTCTGGGGAGAAATGGAGGCAGGCTGGTCCATTTATGGGGGTCTCTCCTCCACAGGATTATCCCCAAGGAGCAGAAGGGGCCAGTGATGGCTGCCATGGGGAACTTCACTGAACCAGGTAAGGTGATTCTAGCCTCATGCCTTCCTCAGACTCCATCTTTTCCTCGCTCCCAGGCTGCACTCACCCTGGCCTGCTGGCCCCAGGCCTGGGCAGACAGGTGTGAGCTCCAGGCCAGCCCTGAGGGAGTGCCCGTGGAATCTGCCGCCTCCGCTGGGAAGCTTCCTGAGGCACCGGGAGGGGTCTTGCCCATCTCTCCACAGACCCAGGAGCTGAGGCTGAGTGTCCCAGGCTGGGCGTTGGCTCTAAAATGACCCTGGCCCTGGCTTTATCTAAGGCCTCACCTCAGCCCCAAATTAAGCTCTGAAGACTCCGGTCCCAGTTCCAGCTCTACCTGTGGCTGCAAGCTCTGCACATACTTGCCCTTGCCTATTGCTCCTTGGGGTTCACCGAGGCCTCTGGATGGCCCAGGATGGCTGGGCCCCATGGCTCAGACAGGGGAGTGGAGAGAATGGAGCAGGGTGGGAAGAGCAGGCCGCCCATTTAGATACAAAACTTTTTACTTAAAAGCTGATTTATCCAATGAGTAAATCATTTTTATCATTTCATTTAAAAAGTTTAAATTCATTTTTATCAATTTTATAAGACCTCTTCAGGAACTCTTGATATAATTTTGGAATCTGTGTATTTGGTCTACTTTACAGGATTTCAGGTATTTTAAAAATTAATTTAGGGGCTGGACACAGAGGCTGATGCCTGTAATCCCAGCACTTTGGGAGGCTGAGGTGGAAGGACTGCTTGAGCCCAGGAGTTTGAGACCAGCCTGGGCAACATGGTGAGACTCCATCCCACAAAAAAAAAAATTAGCCAGGCATGGTGGCACATGCCTGTGGTCCCAGCTGCTTAGGAGGCTGACACAGAAGGATCGTTTGAGCCTAGGAGTTGGAGGCTATAGTGAGCTATGGTTGTGCCACTGCACTCCAGCCTGGGTGACAGAGTGAGACTCTGTCTCTTAAAAAAAAAAAAAAAAAATCAACTAAGTCAGAGCTCTTCAGCTTTATTGTGAATCATAATGATTTGATGTTGGTTAGGCATACAGATGCCCAGCATCTACTCCTGAGGATTCTGACTCAGGGGACCTGAGGTAGGACCTGTGCATTTGCCTTCAGCGTGCTAAGGAGTCAGTCATATTTCATGACTTTATATGTGGCATCCTTTTAACCTATTTTGTGTGTTCTTGCTTCCTCTTGTTGACGTCCAGTCTCTTCTCCCACCCTGATTTTGTAGCTAAAATATGCACATTCTATGCATATTGACGCTCTAACTAGAAGCATCAGGCAATGCATTCTCTTTTCTCTTGAGGAGTTAATTACAGACCCCCAAATATGGAGACACATCATTGATGCAAGATTTGAAATATATAACTTGTTGATTATTGCTAAGGTACTGACTAAAGAAAAGTAGGAAGAAAAAATAAATCTTATAATCTCACCACCTAAAGACAGCCACTGTAAAGTAAAAGTTATAAAAATGTTTACCATAATTGCATGTGTACTATGTGGCAGACACTTTGCTAAGAGAAAAGTATCCTTTATGCTTTGTGTCATTCCATCCCCACCACAACTCTGTAAATTAGATATTATCCTCATTTTGGGAATGAGAATATTGAGGCTCAGAAGAGCAGGTGGTCACATCTGGTAGGTGGTAGAGCTGCAATTTGACTCCAGGTCTCTGTCTCCAGAGCTATTTCCTTATTATATGGTTACAATGATAATACATCACTTTTTTTTTTTTTTTTTTTTTTGAGACGGAGTCTTGCTCTGTCGCCCAGGCTGGAGTGCAGTGGCGGATCTCAGCTCACTGCGGGCTCTGCCTCCCGGGTTCACGCCATTCTCCTGCCTCAGCCTCCCAAGTAGCTGGGACTACAGGCGTCTGCCACCTCGCCCGGCTAATTTTTTGTTATTTTTAGTAGAGACGGGGTTTCACTGCGTTAGCCAGGATGGTCCCGATCTCCTGACCTTGTGATCCACCCGTCTCGGCCTCCCAAAGTGCTGGGATTACAGGCTTGAGCCACCGTGCCCGGCCGATAATACATCACTTTTTAAAAAAATATCCATTTGCCATTGACTTGGCATACATTAGAAAAATTTGTTTAATTCAGACAAAACAGACATGAACAGCTTTGAAAGTGAAAGTTCATCATAATGGAACCATCTGGAGATAACCACTGTTAACATATTTATGTAAATTCTTCTTCTGTTCATATATGAATGTCTTTATATAAACATGCATACACATGGGCTAAATACTATATGCTATGTTCTTTGGCTTTTTTTTTTTCATTTAGCAGCATTCCATCCTAGTATGATTTATCTCAAGCCTTCCTTCCCCGTGCTTACCATCATTCCGCTGTTTGCACACGCCACGTGTATTTAAACATCCCCTGATGGTGGTCATGAGGGTTGTCTGCGGTGAGATCCTTCAGGGCAGAACCAGAGGAGGCTTGTGCAAGTGACCTATTGAGAGAGTGCTCTCGGGAGAGAAGGAGGAATGCAGCCTAGGGTGAGGTATTGCTGAGCGAGGGTGTGGGCTCAGCAGCTCTCCAGGTTCAGTGTGAGCCTGTGGGGAGCTCTCGAGCATGAATTCCTCCGCAAAATTCATCCCACCTGAGGCAAAGGCGCTGCGGCAGCATCTATTCCACTGGCAGTTCTTTGTAGAAGGTGGCAGTTTGAACTATTAGCTGTTGGCCGGGCGCGGTGGCTCGAGCCTGTAATCCCAGCACTTTGGGAGGCCGAGACGGGCGAATCACGAGGTCAGGAGAACGAGACCATCCTGGCTAACACAGTGAAACCCCGTCTCTACTAAAAAAAAAAAATACAAAAAACTAGCCGGGCG
>NW_012102943.1:1481143-1481933 GCF_000951045.1 Mandrillus leucophaeus | reverse complement strand
AAAAAAAAAAAAAAAAAATCAACTAAGTCAGAGCTCTTCAGCTTTATTGTGAATCATAATGATTTGATGTTGGTTAGGCATACAGATGCCCAGCATCTACTCCTGAGGATTCTGACTCAGGGGACCTGAGGTAGGACCTGTGCATTTGCCTTCAGCGTGCTAAGGAGTCAGTCATATTTCATGACTTTATATGTGGCATCCTTTTAACCTATTTTGTGTGTTCTTGCTTCCTCTTGTTGACGTCCAGTCTCTTCTCCCACCCTGATTTTGTAGCTAAAATATGCACATTCTATGCATATTGACGCTCTAACTAGAAGCATCAGGCAATGCATTCTCTTTTCTCTTGAGGAGTTAATTACAGACCCCCAAATATGGAGACACATCATTGATGCAAGATTTGAAATATATAACTTGTTGATTATTGCTAAGGTACTGACTAAAGAAAAGTAGGAAGAAAAAATAAATCTTATAATCTCACCACCTAAAGACAGCCACTGTAAAGTAAAAGTTATAAAAATGTTTACCATAATTGCATGTGTACTATGTGGCAGACACTTTGCTAAGAGAAAAGTATCCTTTATGCTTTGTGTCATTCCATCCCCACCACAACTCTGTAAATTAGATATTATCCTCATTTTGGGAATGAGAATATTGAGGCTCAGAAGAGCAGGTGGTCACATCTGGTAGGTGGTAGAGCTGCAATTTGACTCCAGGTCTCTGTCTCCAGAGCTATTTCCTTATTATATGGTTACAATGATAATACATCACTTTTTTTTTTTTTTTTTTTTTT
>NW_012102943.1:1473419-1476503 GCF_000951045.1 Mandrillus leucophaeus | reverse complement strand
TTTTAATTGAGTTTGGCTGGGGGAGGTGGCTCACACCTGTAATCCCAGCACTTTGGGAGATGAAGGCAAGCAGATCACCTGAGGCTGGGAGCTTGAGACCAGCCTGACCAACGTGGAGAAACCCTATCTCTATTAAAAATACAAAATTAGCCAGGTGTGATGGCAAATGCCTGTAATCCCAGCTACTCAGGAGGCTGAGGCAGGAGAATCACTTGAACCTGGGGGGCGGGGGTTGCAGTGAGCCGAGATCGCGCCATTGCACGCCAACCTTGGCAACAAGAACGAAACTCCATCTAAAAAAAAAGAACAATATTGAGCTCAGCTCATCTGTACAGTATTTGAGAATATGATGCTGAGGGTGCTTTATTATGTATTTAGGTATAACTATTCTTTCGTAATTTTAAGTAGGCAGTACACTTTCTCAATAAAAACAGTAACAACAAAACAGTGTAAACAATTTCTAACCCTCCTCCTTTATATGTCCCATGGTCACTGCTATGGTGACATGTCTCCTTGTAGATGTTTGCTATGGCGACATGTCTCCTTGGCATGTGTCCTTGCAAATTTTTCAATGCATGCAAAAACACATACTTATTTTTTAATATATAAATGGGGGCCGGGCGTGGTGGCTCACACCTGTAATCCCAACACTTTGGGAGGCCGAGGCGGGCAGATCACTTGAGGTCAGGAGTTTGGGACCAGCCTAGCCAACATGGTGAAACCCCATCTCTACTAAAAATACAAAAATTAGCGAGGCATGGTGGTTCATACCCATAGTCCCAGTTACTTGGGAGTTTGAGGCAGGAGAATCACCAGAACCCAGGAGGCAGAGGTTGCAGTGAGCCGAGATTGCACCACTGCACTCCAGCCTGGGCAACAGAGCAAGATTCTGTCTCAAAAAAAAAAAAATATATATATATATAAATATATATATACACACACACACGTATAATATTTATATAATATATAATACAAATGGGATCTTCAAATACCTATTCTTCTGATTCTTACTTTCCCTGCAATTGGAGGGGAATTAATTTAATTTATACTGGATTTCTTTTTTTATTTTTTTTTGAGACAGAGTCTTGCTCTGTCGCCCAGACTGGAGCACAGTGACATGATCTCAGCTCATTGCAAACTTCACCTCCAGCTTCAAGCGATTCTTGTGCCTCAGCCTCCCAAGTAGCTGAATTACAGGCACACGCCACCATGCCCAGCTAATTTCTGTATTTTTTGTAGAGACGGGGTTTTGCCATGTTGGCCAGGTTGGTCTCGAACTCCTGACCTCAAGTGATCCACCCGCCTGCCCCCCCCAAAGTGCTGGGATTACAGGTGTGAGCCACCGCGCCCAGCCTATAAGTGGGTTTCTTTCTGTTCTTAGCACATAGAAAGTGCCCTTTAAGTCTGTGTTGAAAGAATGAAAAAAAAAAATCAGTGTCCTTTTTAGACAGCTATTCAGGATTCCATTGACTGGCATGAATCACAGCACCTGAGTGACCCCCAGTGCTGCCCGGTAGCCATGTCCATCTCCCTAGTTCATTCACTCTCCCATGCTACTCTCTTAATGACTTTGGCACCACTTCTCCTCAAACCTTCAATACCTCCTTGCACAACTTCATTATCAGCTAAAGACCTTGTTTCTTATTCCACTAAGAAAAATAGAGTAACCAGAAGAGAACATCTGCAAGCATCCTCTGTCACATCTGTCTACTTGCTTGCATCTGCGCCCATGTTTGTGGTTTTCCTTTCTGATATGGTGGATGAACTTTCCTCACACCTGCCTGGTGCCAACTCCTCTGGCTGGGCTCTGGAAACGCAGCTCTCCTGTCACTCCTGCTCAAGGACATTCCTGCAGCAATTCTCCCCTCTCTCTACTGCATTGTTCAAAAGTTCCCATCAGTTAACGCACATGCTGTTATTCTCCATCTTTACAAACAAACAAACAAACCCCTCTTGACCCCATAGCTGTCTGTAGCCAGGATCCTTTAAAGCCCAACTCTTCCAAGCAGTTGCCTATATTTTTCTTACCAATCCTCTCTTTCTCTCTTTTTGACATTTTATTAGTCAATTTCCAAACACACATACAAGTACGGAGTACATGGTCCCTCCTTCATTCCTAAATTTCAAAGCTAATGCCAAAAAGCATGTCATTTCACCCCGCAAATACTTCAGAATGCATCAAAATAATAAAAGGATGTTTCCTTACATGCCACAAAGATATTAGCACACTGAACAAAATCAGCACTAATGATTTAATAACATTTAATAAGCGGTCTGTAGTCAACCTTCTTCAGTTTTCTGGTTTGTTTTCATCAGCATCCAAATAAGGGCCACAGTTTTTATTTGGTTGCTATGGCTTCTAAATCTCCTTTAATCTGAAGCAAGCCCTCTGCCCCTTTTTTCCATGCCACTCACTTGTGTGAAAAACCAGGCCAGTTGTCCTGTAGAATGTCCTGCATCCTGGATTTGGCTTATCGTTTCCTCATGGTGTGGTTAAACTTGTTCCTCTGTCCATTTTCTCTTGAACCCTCTCCAGTTAGGCTTTCACACCCAAACACTCCACAGAAACTGCTTTGGTGAAAATTACCAATGACCTTGTGTTACTAAATATAATAGTCGATTTTCAGCTCTCATCTTCCTTGACACATCAGCAGCATTTGGCTCTGTTAGTCTCTCTATCATACCTGAAATGCTTTCATCATTTATTTCCAAGATGCCATCCTCTTTAGTTTCGTCCTATGTTGTGGGCTGCTCCTGCCCAGGCTCCTGGCTTAGTTCATCCTCACCGCCTCACTGTAAATGTTGGAGGCCCCAGGCTCCGTCTCTGGTCCTCTTTACCTATTCTCATTTCTTTGTGATCTCATCCAGCCTCCCAGCTTAAAGTACCATTTATGGAGCTGGAATATGAACATATGTGTATCCGATTTTAGAGATGGACCAGGCAGGCCATGCTGCCCACACAGGGCTCTCACCTGCCAAGGTCCTCACCATTCTCTCCCCTCTGTCCTGCAAAAGGCTTCCTTTGTTGGCCAAATGTGAAAGTTTGCATTTGGCTAGTGGGAAAAGCACAAACTGCTAAGAACA
>NW_012102943.1:1466873-1473369 GCF_000951045.1 Mandrillus leucophaeus | reverse complement strand
TTTTGCCATGTTGGCCAGGTTGGTCTCGAACTCCTGACCTCAAGTGATCCACCCGCCTGCCCCCCCCAAAGTGCTGGGATTACAGGTGTGAGCCACCGCGCCCAGCCTATAAGTGGGTTTCTTTCTGTTCTTAGCACATAGAAAGTGCCCTTTAAGTCTGTGTTGAAAGAATGAAAAAAAAAAATCAGTGTCCTTTTTAGACAGCTATTCAGGATTCCATTGACTGGCATGAATCACAGCACCTGAGTGACCCCCAGTGCTGCCCGGTAGCCATGTCCATCTCCCTAGTTCATTCACTCTCCCATGCTACTCTCTTAATGACTTTGGCACCACTTCTCCTCAAACCTTCAATACCTCCTTGCACAACTTCATTATCAGCTAAAGACCTTGTTTCTTATTCCACTAAGAAAAATAGAGTAACCAGAAGAGAACATCTGCAAGCATCCTCTGTCACATCTGTCTACTTGCTTGCATCTGCGCCCATGTTTGTGGTTTTCCTTTCTGATATGGTGGATGAACTTTCCTCACACCTGCCTGGTGCCAACTCCTCTGGCTGGGCTCTGGAAACGCAGCTCTCCTGTCACTCCTGCTCAAGGACATTCCTGCAGCAATTCTCCCCTCTCTCTACTGCATTGTTCAAAAGTTCCCATCAGTTAACGCACATGCTGTTATTCTCCATCTTTACAAACAAACAAACAAACCCCTCTTGACCCCATAGCTGTCTGTAGCCAGGATCCTTTAAAGCCCAACTCTTCCAAGCAGTTGCCTATATTTTTCTTACCAATCCTCTCTTTCTCTCTTTTTGACATTTTATTAGTCAATTTCCAAACACACATACAAGTACGGAGTACATGGTCCCTCCTTCATTCCTAAATTTCAAAGCTAATGCCAAAAAGCATGTCATTTCACCCCGCAAATACTTCAGAATGCATCAAAATAATAAAAGGATGTTTCCTTACATGCCACAAAGATATTAGCACACTGAACAAAATCAGCACTAATGATTTAATAACATTTAATAAGCGGTCTGTAGTCAACCTTCTTCAGTTTTCTGGTTTGTTTTCATCAGCATCCAAATAAGGGCCACAGTTTTTATTTGGTTGCTATGGCTTCTAAATCTCCTTTAATCTGAAGCAAGCCCTCTGCCCCTTTTTTCCATGCCACTCACTTGTGTGAAAAACCAGGCCAGTTGTCCTGTAGAATGTCCTGCATCCTGGATTTGGCTTATCGTTTCCTCATGGTGTGGTTAAACTTGTTCCTCTGTCCATTTTCTCTTGAACCCTCTCCAGTTAGGCTTTCACACCCAAACACTCCACAGAAACTGCTTTGGTGAAAATTACCAATGACCTTGTGTTACTAAATATAATAGTCGATTTTCAGCTCTCATCTTCCTTGACACATCAGCAGCATTTGGCTCTGTTAGTCTCTCTATCATACCTGAAATGCTTTCATCATTTATTTCCAAGATGCCATCCTCTTTAGTTTCGTCCTATGTTGTGGGCTGCTCCTGCCCAGGCTCCTGGCTTAGTTCATCCTCACCGCCTCACTGTAAATGTTGGAGGCCCCAGGCTCCGTCTCTGGTCCTCTTTACCTATTCTCATTTCTTTGTGATCTCATCCAGCCTCCCAGCTTAAAGTACCATTTATGGAGCTGGAATATGAACATATGTGTATCCGATTTTAGAGATGGACCAGGCAGGCCATGCTGCCCACACAGGGCTCTCACCTGCCAAGGTCCTCACCATTCTCTCCCCTCTGTCCTGCAAAAGGCTTCCTTTGTTGGCCAAATGTGAAAGTTTGCATTTGGCTAGTGGGAAAAGCACAAACTGCTAAGAACAGTCATCACCCTGAAAATCCTCTAAATAGCTATAAAGAGTAGTTCCAACTATGAGAAAAGAAATAAATGTAATGTTCTTCATTGAAAAACAACAACAAATACCAGTAAATACCAGTAAAAGCTCATGATGCTCAAAATTTCACCTTCAGGTCAGTTTTCTCCAGATTCACACATCTATCTCCCTCCTCAGCACCACCACTTAGATGCCTACAAGTTTCCTCAAATTTAAGATGCCCAGTTTTGGAGATAATTAGCAGAGTTTGGATATGGACTAGATATTAGATAGAACAAAAATGTGTTCACTTGGAAAGCTGGAGATCTTTAAGTGCTAAAAACAAGTTACAGGCTGGGTGCGGTGGCTCACGCCTGTAATCCCAGCACTTAGGGAGGCCGAGGCGGGCGGATCACGAGGTCAGGAGTTCGAGACCAGCCTGGTCAACATGGTGAAACCCCATCTCTATTAAAAATACAAAAGTTAGCCAGGAGTGGTGGTGTGTGCCTGTAATCCAGCTACTTCAGGAGGCTAAGGCAGGAGAACTGCTTGAACCCGGGAGGCAGAGGTTGCAGTGAGTCGAGATTGTGCCATTGCACTCTAGCCTAGGCAACAGAATGAGACTCCATCTCAAAAAACAAAGCAAAAAAAAGTTACAAAACATGTACACTATGATTTTGTTTTGGTTAAAACCTCGTACGAATATAGTCATTGAAAAAGATATGAAAGGACATACACTAAGGTGTTAATAGTGGCAGTCTCTGGGCGATAGATAATGGTATTTTTCTCTTTTTTGTCTGATATCTGTATTTTCCAACATTCCTCAGGGCCCATATAGTCTTGTTGTTGTTGTTGTTGATGGAGAATCACTCTGTTACCCAGGCTGGAGTGCAGCAATGCAATCTCAGCTCACTGCAACCTCCATCTCCTGGGTTCAAGTGATTCTCCTGCCTCAGCCTCTGGAGTGGCTGGGATTACAGGCACGTGCCACCCATGTCCAGCTAATTTTTCTACTTTTAGTGGAGGTGGGGTTTCGCCATGTTGGCCAGGCTGGTCTCGAATCCTTGACCTCAGGTGATGCGCCTGCCTTGGCTTCCCAAAGTGCTGGGATTACAGGCATGAGCCACCGTGCCCGGCCCATATATGCTTTTTTATAATAATAAAAGGTTATTTTAAAGTTAAAAGAACGCATGTCTAAAACTGAACTCCTAATCTTTCCCAGAACTTTCTCCTCCCTTTGCCTTCCCCATCTCAATGAGCTGCTGCTCTATCCTTCTAGTGGCTCAGGCCAGAAGCCTTGCGGTCATCCTCAACCCCTCTCTCGATTATTGACCATACCCATGGCTTACCTTTAAAACACAGCTAGAACCTGACCATTTCTCACTACCTCCACCATTGTGGGCAAAGACCTGCGCGGGGAATTCATGCAATAAATACAAATGGCCAAAGAACTTCTGAAACAGTGCTAAACTTCACTGAGCAACAAACACATGCAAATTAAACTCTAAAGTGCCATTTTTGCCCATCAGGTGGGCAAAGATTCCAAAGAATCATGACACCTGGTGTCAGCAAGCTTGGGGAGAAACGGGCATTCTTACACACAGCATGCCATGCTGAGGAGGTGCCTTGAGAGGTGGGGTCTGGAGTGTATGGGGGATGGGGTGGTGAGAGCCCGCTCTGGCCTTTCCTGGCAGTCCCTACGCTGGACCTGGGCAAGAAGTTGAGCGTGCCCCAGGACCTGATGATGGAGGAGCTGTCACTACGCAACAACAGAGGGTCCCTCCTCTTCCAGAAGAGGCAGCGCCGTGTGCAGAAGTTCACTTTCGAGTTAGCAGCCAGTCAGCGGGCGGTGAGTAAGCCACCATTGTGCTCATGGGGAAACTGAGGACGACAGAGAGCCAGTGGTTAGCCTAAAGCCAAATGGTAAGCCAGGCTGAAGATTGTGATGTTCCCATCAGATGAAGCTCCTGCCTTTCTGTGTGATCCTTGAAAAGTGTTATCTTTTTAGGCATCTCACTCTGGCTACAGAACAAAGTGAACAAAGTAGATTGGGGGGTTGAGGATAAGCCGTTGAGTGAAGGTAGTCTGCCTCCTACAAAAAAAAAAAGAAAAAAAAATGCGAAGACAGGCATGCATTCCAGGCTAAATTTGCAGCAGGCAGGATCTAGTTTAGACTTGGGCCTGATCTAAGATGGAAAATGTAGAATGCCTTTTTTTCTTCTTCCCACTGGAGGAAGGAAAGGCCATGGAATAACCTGCTGGTGGAGAAGAAAGGCAAGAAGGGTTCTTCCCTTGGCTTCAGAAAGGTAGCAGGCAGTTCCAGATACTTCTAAGGAAGCCAGGGCTATTCCATCCACCCTCCACTTAATTTCCGGGCCAGACAGGAGGCAACTGAGAGGGAGTGATGTGGCAGAAAAATAAAGATGACCAAACACCCGCCCTTGCTATGTGCCTAAGTCAGTGCTAGCTAAGCACTTTGCAGGTGTCTCATTTAATGCTCATAGATTCTTCTGAGGAAGAGACCTTCATCACCATCATCCTCATTCTATAGAGAAGGACATTGAGGCTCAGGGAAATTAAGTATCTTGCCCAGACTCAGCATTACAATAGCATTTAACATATATCGAGTATTTCTCGGTCCCAGGCACTGGGTTTAGCGCTGTAAACTAGTAACTCATCCCTGTTCCCCGATGATGGGCGTTAGGATTCTTGCCTTTCCCTTTTTTTTTTTTTTTGGTGGAGGGAAAACCCTGGTCCCCTGCCCCGCTGAGCCTCTCCGCGGTTTATTCTACCCCCTCGCTCCCAGATGCTGGCCGGAAGCGCCAAGAGGAAGGTGACTGGAACAGCGGAGTCGGGGACGGTGAGCGTGGAGGGGAGCTCCCTGGAAGGGAAGCTGGGGGAAGGGGAAGGCGGTTGGGGGCGGGAGGTCGTCGGTGGCCTCTGAGAGTCCGCCCCTGTGCCCAGGTTGCCAATGCCAATGGCCCCGAGGGGCAGAACTACCGCTCGGAGCTCCACATCTTCCGGGCCTCACCGGGGGCCTCACTCGGGGGTCCCGAGGGCGCCCACTCTGCAGCCGCCCCAGCTGGGTGCGTCCCCAGCCCCAGCGCCTTGGCGCCAGGTGAGTGGCCTTCTCGGGTCCCTGGACCAGGGCTTGGGGGCCTGAAGCATGGGTGTGCTTCCCATGGGGCAGGAAGAGCACCCAGAAAGCTAGTCCACCCCCTTCCCCAACACACACGCCGCCGCGCCCCAGGTCAGACAGCGAGTCAGCCAAGGCCAAGACTGCAACCCGCGCTGCAAACTCGTGGCTTCCTCACTGCAGTCCTCCGTGTTTCCTGGGACGGGAAGGGGTCTCCTGTGCTGGAGCAACTGTGACATCCTGTTCCCCCACTCCTCTCCCCTAACTCGGATCTTCCCTCCTCCAACCGCCTCCGCGGAATGGGGATGGGGCGAGGTGGGGGTGGGGGCTGAGGGTGGAAGAACCGAGGCGCCCCCTTCCCCTCCGCCCCTAGGCTATGCGGAGCCGCTGAAGGGCGTCCCGCCAGAGAAGTTCAACCACACCGCCATCCCCAAGGGCTACCGCTGCCCCTGGCAGGAGTTCGTCGGCTACCGGGACTACCAGAGCGATGGGCGAAGTCACACCCCCAGCCCCAACGACTACCGAAATTTCAACAAGTAAGGCGGGGCGGGCAGCCCGGGGACAGACCGGGAGGGGCGGGAAGCCAGTCAGAGCCACAGCGGGAGCCTGCGTTTCCTGAGCACTTTCTGCAGGCCAGGCTCTGTCCCCAGCGCTTTCTACTCTTTGACTGAGCTCTGGCTGGAACAGCGCCTCCGCACCTAGTAGGTGCTCAGTAAACGTGGGAGAAATGAAGAGTGAAGGTGCCGCACATCTTGGATCCTCTCCGGGACATGGTGGGCGGGCGCTATGAGTTTTGCTGTTCTGCAGATGAAGAGGCTGCGGCTCAGGAATATGAACAACCCGGCCAAAGTCACAAAACAGGGAAGCACCGGCAGGGCTGGGGTTCTGGTCTGGGTTTGTCTGACTCCAGAGACCAGTGCGTTATTCCCCATGGCTGCTGTGTGCTACCTCTTTGATGAACATCTAGGTTTGTGTCCTTCTCTGAAGAGTCCCCAGATTTCAGCAGTTTGAGGCCAGCTCAGCTTTTCCTTTCACCAATGGCCTAGAAGAGGCCAACAAGGTAGCTCTGAGGATGCCGCAAAGTGGAGAGTGGCAGTGAAACATTGGACGCCAGAGTGAGGGCCACACAGCAGTGGCCTGTATTGGTTTAGAGCATGGGGCCTCCACGTGGACTTAAATGCAGACCCCAGGCCTGCTCGTGTGACCTTGGGCGAGTGAGTTAACCTCTCTGAGCCTCCATTGCCCCACCTGTAAAATGAGGGGTTTATAGTACCTACTTCATAAGGTTGCTGTGGGGATGACATGAGAAACCATAGGTAAAGTTTCTGGCAAGTAAGAAACTTTCAACAAACAATAACTATTATTGTTGTTGTTATTGTTGTTGTTATTATTATTATTATTATTTGAGACGGAGTCTTGCACTGTTGGCTGGGCTGGAATGCAATGGCACAATCTCGGCTCACTGCAACCTCCTCCTCCTGGGTTCAAGGGATTCTCCTGCCTCAGCCTCGTGAGTAGCTGGGATTACAGGC
>NW_012102943.1:1463491-1465708 GCF_000951045.1 Mandrillus leucophaeus | reverse complement strand
CTCCTCCTGGGCCCTCAGACCCTGCCTGCCCAGCCATTTGAAACCTACAGCAGACATTCAGTCCTGGCAGGCGGCTTCCAGGCTGGGCCACTCAGGTTGCATCTCCCACTGATCTCATGCCTCAAGTATGACAGCAAGGCACATTCCCACCAGCAGAAAGAGGGTCTTAGGGAGCCCTGCACCCTGACCTCTTCTGAGGGAGAAAGAGCAACTGAGGCATAGAGAAGAGAAACAGCAGTTTGGGTGGCCAAGATGTGCTCAGCTTCCAGGGCCCTGGGCTCCCGGTCAAGGGCCTGACTATGGGCCTTGCATGGCTTGGACACCACCCAGCCTGTTCCTGTGAGGCCTGGCTGTTGCCACCAAAACTGGGGTGGTCCAGGCAGAAATGCTTTCCTGGCTGGGACCCAGGCCCTGGCCCGAGGTTTGTCTTTCCACCCCAGAGGCAAGCACTATCCTCTTCCCACTGGTCCCAGGCTGCTGGAAAAACAACACAAGCAATGATTTTTATTTTTCTTAAAATTAACAAACAGTATTAAGGCCAGGTGTGGTGGCTCATGCCTGTAATCCCACTTTGGGAGGCCAAGGCAGGCAGATCACTTGAGGTCAGAAGTTCAAGACCAGCCTGGCCAACATGGTGAAACCTCTTTTCTACTAAAAATACAAAAATTAGCTGGGCTTGTTGGCGCACACTTATAATCCCAGCTATTCAGGAGGCTGACGTGGGAGAATCGCTTGAACCTGGGAGGCGGAGGTTGCAGTGTGCCGAGATCATTCTACTACACTCTAGCCTGAGTGACAGAGCAAGACCCTGTCTCAAAACAAAACAAAACAAAACAGTATTATTAAAATCACATACATAGGTTCTCTTTTAAAAAATGTTAGGCAAATAAATGTAGAGCCCCTTTGCTCACCATCCCAGTTGCCTTCCCAAAGGTAACATGGTTGTCAGGCTGGCCTGTATGGGCTCAGAACATTTTGTGTGGGCAACTGCATGCCTGTAGGGGGAATGATGTTTGTGTGTGTGTGTGTGTGTGTGTGTTTTAATACTTTGCGTTTCATTCTGTTAACTTGCTTTTACTCAACATTATGCTTTCAAAATCTACCATACTAGTACGTAGAGCTCTAGTTCCTTTTAAGCTGCTGTATAGTTTTCTTTTTCTTTTTTTTTTTTGGCGGGGTGGGGCAGAGTTTCACTTTTGTGGCCCAGGCTGGAGTGCAATGGCACAATGTCAGCTCACTGCAACCTCTGCCTCTCAGGTTCAAGCAATTCTGCTGCCTCAGCCTCCGAAGTAGCTGGGATTACAGTCATCCACCATCATGCCCAGCTAATTTTTGTGTTTTTACTAGAGATGGGGTTTCACCATGTGGGCCAGCCTGGTCTCGAACTCCTGACCTCAGGTGATCGGCCCGCCTTGATGTCCCAAACTGTTGGGATTACAGGCGTGAGCCATTTTGCCCAGCCTGCTGTATAGTTTTCTATCATGTGAACATGCTCTATCTGTCTTGCCCATTTCTCTGCTAGTGGACATATGGGTGGTTTCTGATTTGTCACTAATGTGCTGCTGAGGTCTGCATCCCAGTGCCTACGCGGCTGTGCTTCCCTAAGCCATATGCTCGGAGGTGGAGGTGCAGGGTGACATAGCTCACACATTTCAGGTTACAAAGATCCTGCCACATTGTCTTCTGCGGTAGCAGCACTGGCTTACCCTCTAACCAGCAGCACGCTGTGAA
Organism: Mandrillus leucophaeus; assembly: GCF_000951045.1. Taxonomy (NCBI): domain Eukaryota; kingdom Metazoa; phylum Chordata; class Mammalia; order Primates; family Cercopithecidae; genus Mandrillus; species Mandrillus leucophaeus. Next base: position 1,463,977 of record NW_012102943.1, on the reverse strand, counting down.
ACTTTTCCCCCGCCACCTCACCAACTTTGCCCCGTTATCAAATGATTTCATTGTGCCAGTGTCCTGGAGGAGAAATGTCATGTGTGTTGTAATCTGCCTTTTCCCCCTGATTTTCAGTGCTCTTTCTAATGTTCTCTTCTCTCTCTAGTTTTGGGCCTTTTGTTCTAAGGGAAGCTTACTGAAGGGGAGTCTAGAGTCTTGCCTAGGACAAGTCAATTCTGACTCTGTCAGCTTCATTTCTATTGCTAAGCAACGAGCCACCCACGTAGGCGCAGACTTCGAAATGGGCAAAGTTGAAAAAACCTCTTAAGAGGTACAGAATCGCTGGGCGCGGTGGCTTATGCCTGTAATCCCAGCACTTTGGGAGGCCGAGGTGGGCGGATCACGAGGTCAGGAGTTCGAGACTAGCCTGGCCAACATGGTGAAACCCCATCTCTACTAAAAATATAAAAATTAGCCAGGTGTGGTGGCACAAACCTGTAATCC
>NW_012102943.1:1454953-1459303 GCF_000951045.1 Mandrillus leucophaeus | reverse complement strand
ATAAATAAAATAAATAGCAACCAGTACTCCAGGTGATTCCAGCATAAATTTTCCATGGTTTGTGTCATTAGGAGTCCACATCCACACCTCTGCTCTTCCCTGTTCCTGCAGTGTACACTCCCCTGGTGACAGGGTGCTGCTCACTGGCACCCCATCTTCCTGTGAATAACTCAAATACTTAGAAAATGTTCCTTTACTGAGAGGCAGTTGGTCTTCATCTATTCATGCTCTAAACACTTCCTAAGCACTGACTGTGTGCTAGACACTGTGCCAGGCCCGGGCCTCGAGGAGGAAAAGACAGTAGGGAAGACAGATTTATAGAGCGTGAAATCATCATAATTTTCCCTAAAGCATGCTTATTGACAATTGAGGAACAGTGTGTCGTGGAGCAGAGGAAGGAGTCCCTCACCCTAGGTGTGGGATGGGATTCCAGAAGCTTCCTGGAGGATTTGAGTGGGACCTTGGAGGAGGTGTGAGAGTCCATGAAGAGAAGGGGGTGTGAGGGGGAGGGTATTCCTGGAAAGTAGACCAGCATGTGCAAAAATGTGGAACTGAGCACAGGTGCAGGGTGTTCTGCAGAAGGGAGAAGGCTGTGCTAGAGGAGCCGGTGAGGGCCAGCGTGGGGTGGACCTCACTAAGGAAATGCGGAAGGTTTTAGTGATGGGTCTTGCTGGGTGCTGTGTGGGGCGTATATTGGAGAAGGGTAATGCCGTAAGCCAGGAAGCCTGTAAGGGATGAGGCCATGGGAATGGAGAGAAGGGGCCACCTGCTGGGCACCTTGCAGGACAAGTGCAAAGTGGGGTGCTTATTAAGATTCCTTCTTTCCACCATCCATTTTGAGCAGGCCGTTTAAGGTGGTGGTGGTGATGATGATGATGGCAGCTTTATATTGAGTGCCTCAGTGCTTGGGCTGGTGGTAGGTTCTCTACATACCTTATTTCTAATTCTCACAACAACCCTGAGAGAAAGATATTGTTGTCCCCATTTTACAGATGTGGATATTTAGGCTCAAAAGGAGGAAGTGACTTGTCCAGGGGCAGAGACCAAATGGGAATCTGATTCCAGTGGATGTGTTTTCTCTACACTGGGTGGTCAATGCCCACTCGCTCTGAAATCATCTGATTGTGGTGCCCTGCCTTGGAGTTTAGAAGTTGAGTGCAGGCTTGGGAGTCAGACTGGCTGGACTGGGTTCTAACTCTGCCACTGCTAGCCGGGTGAACTTGAGCAAGTCATTTCACATCCCCGAGCCTCTATTTCTCCATCAGTAAGATGAGGACAAGTATAAAACCTGCTTTATGGGTTTGTTGTGAACACAGTGCAGGACACATTTATAATAAGAGCTCAGTCAATGGTAGGTTTCATGCAACTGCTGCTCTAGGCTGGAAAAGTTGTCTGTGCACTAGATGCAGCATGAGAAGCTGGCTGCTAAGATGTCACTGGGGGTCAGTGAAACTGAAGCCTGAAGGAAAGCCTCTCATTGCTGTAGAGCTCTCCCTGCCTCTCTCTCTGGGAGCGATGTGGAAGGTCAGGAGTCCAGCCCATTCCCAGGGTGCATGGGATAATGATTGCATTTTCCTTTTGCTCTGGAGTTTCACTCCCCTTCTGGGTCCCAAGGGCCCAATGGCCTGACTTTTAGAATTGCTTGCAATTGGTGTTTTCTCTTGAATTTGGGGGCTGCCATTGAAAGCCAGGTTTCCATGCGCTGAAGAGCAGCCATTCAAGAGTCTGAAAAGTAGACAAAAGGACTCCGATTGCCTTGGGTTGGTTCTGCTGTGCTCTGGAAGGTAACTGTAGCCACCGGGTACGAAAAGGAGCCTGGTGGGGAGACCACTGCACCCAAAACAAATTCTTTCTTCTTCTGAGAGTGTGACTTTTTCTGGTGTTGTAAAAAAGAAAAAAAAAAAAAAAAAAGAATGCTCATTGTAAAAATAAAATAATAATAATAAGGAGTAAAATGTGAAAGTGTCTGCCCACATAGCCCTCCCATGCACATATGTACACCTTCCTACCTTCCTGTCTCTGCTATTCCTACAGACCAGAGGTAACCACTGATGACAATTTGGTCCTTCTAGAATTGTGGAATTATTTGAATGGATAAATATGTGCATGTGTATATAGATGCACACACACATAGGCATGTCTTTGTTTTAATGGAATCATACTATATGGATTGTTCTGTATCATGCTGCTTTATTTAAGAAGTAAAATTTGGATCCTGAAAAAGCAAATCACTCACCTTTCACGTAATTTGAGATTACATGAAATAAATTATAAGAAATTCTTCACATAGGCTGGGCGTAGTGGCTCACACCTGTAATCCCAGCAGTCTGAGAGGCCGAGGTGGGCAGATCACTTGAGGTCAGGAGTTCGAGACCATCCTGTCCAACATGGTGAAACCCCATCTCTACTAAAAATACAAAAATTAGCCAGGCATGGTGATATGTGCCTGTAATCCCAGCTACTTGGGAGGCTAAGGCATGAGAATTGCTTGAACCCAGGAGGCGGAGGTTGCAGTAAGCTGAGATTGTACCACTGCACTCAGCCTGAGCGACAGAGCAGGACTCCATCTCAAAAAAAAAAAAAAAGAAAAAAAGAAAACGAAATCTTTCATATAAAATTCTATATTTTTGCCTGTTTTTGTTCTTTCCATAAATTAAATCATACAGTGATATGGAAATGAAAAGGACTAAGAATAGCCAAAACGCAGAGAAACGTGGCATTAGACATAGCAACAATGAACTACAGTTTCATGCAACGATGTGAATGCATCTCAGAAACATAATGGTAAGCAAAGGAAGGCAAATGTTTCCTGATGGAAGAAAAGATTTAATATAAAAGTCAGAATAGTGGTAACTTTGGGAGTGGGGAGGCGTTTGTGAATGTGAAGGGCCCCATCAAATGCTTCTAGGGTAGCTGGAAAAATTCTGTTTCTAGACCTGGGTGATTGTTACATCGATGTTCACTTTACAATATTTAAGTTAGTTGTACACCTGTGTGTTTCACACTTTTCTGCACACGTACATATTTTATCAAAATAATCCCTCCTTTTAAAATCGGAATGAACAGGTTAATAGGACATGAGACATACCTGAAGAGAGGATTAGTGAGCTAAAAGTGCCCATAATGCATCTCAGAGAGTTAAAGAGATGGAAAATATGAGAGAGAAGTTAAAAGATATGGAGAATAAAATGACAATGCCCAACACTACTAATGTCAACACTTTCCGGCAATAATGGAAAAATGTCTTCAAGGAGTGAGAGCACAATACATTGATTTTCAGACAAACAAATATTAAGAGAGTTTTCTACTGACCCCTGAAAAAATGACAAAGAACATGCTTCAGGAAGGACCCAGAAAGAAATTATAGAATCTAAGCAGCACTAGTGAGCAGAGAAATGGTAAGCATGTGACTAAGTCCTAAAACACGATCAATCCACTAGATGACAGCAAGGATGAAAAAGAAACACAAGCACATAAAATAAAGTGGTATAATTACTTTCAAACATATCAGTTACCATAGTAACTAATATTTACATTTAGACAGGACTCACCAGTTTAAAGATAAAGACTTGTGGATTGGGCCGGGCGCGGTGGCTCATGCCTGTAATCCCAGCACTTTGGGAGGCCGAGGTGGGCAGATCACGAGGTCAGGAGATTGAGACATCCTGGCTAACACGGTGAAACCCCCGTCTCTACTAAAAATACAAAAAATTAGCCGGGCACCTGTAGTCCCAGCTACTCGGGAGGCTGAGGCAGGAGAACAGCATGAATCCGGGAGGCGGAGCCTGCAGTAAGCTGAGATCCAGCCACTTCACTCCAGCCTGGGCAAAAGAGCAAGACTCTGTCTAAAAAAAAAAAGACTTGTGGATTGGACGAAAATAATTTCAGTTCTGTGCTGTTCATAAGCAGCGCCCCTAAAATATGTGGCACAGAAATAAAATTAAGAAATTGTCTGACACGGTGGCTCATGCCTGTAATCCCAGAGGTGGGAGGATCACTTGAGGTCAGGAGTTTGCAGTGAGCTATGATCATGCCATTGCACTCCAGACTGAGCAAAAGAGACCCTGTCTCAAAAAAAGAAAGAAAAAGAGAAAGAGAGAAAGAAATACTATCCAAAAGAAATGTGTTTTAGACGGGCGTGGTGGCTCACGCCTGTAATCCCAGCACTTTGCGAGCCCGAGGCGGGCGGATCACGAGGTCAGGAGATCGAGACCATCCTGGCTAACACGGTGAAACCCCGTCTCTACTAAAAATACAAAAAAATTAGCCAGGTGTGGTGGGGGGGGCGCCTGTAGTCCCAGCTACTTGGGAGGCTGAGGCAGGAGAATCGCTTAGGAGGCGGAAGTTGCA
>NW_012102943.1:1416886-1452378 GCF_000951045.1 Mandrillus leucophaeus | reverse complement strand
AGGGCTTCCGCTGTCACCACTTCACTGCCCATCCAAATCTTAATCTCCCTGAAGCTCCATTCCCCTTGGGTTGCGAATTTCTATTGGCCTAACAATATCTTAAACTCACCAGATCCCATAGGGGATTCATATTTTCCCACCCCTACTTCCCAATCTCACTTTCTTCTTCCAGCATTCTCTGTTTCAGGAAAAGACACCCTTCTACTCAGTTGACCAACCCAGAGACCTGAGGTGGGAGGTTAGGGGTTACCCTAGACTCCTCTCTTTTCACCTCCATTTATTTCAGTCACAGTGGCTCACTGATTTGGCTTCCAGAACATCTGTTACATCTCAGTGCTTGCCCCATGGGCTGTCACTGCCTTAGTCCGGTTGTCATAATGCTTTACCTTCTGAGCCTTTTCTGTGGGAGGAACTCAAAATATTACAGGCAGCAAAAAGGGTTAAGAGATGAGGCCTTGTGACAACTAGACAGCGATTAAGTACATACCCGGTTATACAGCTGGGAGGAGCTGAAGTTGAGATTTGAACTCAGGTAGTCTGGCTCCAGAGTCTGTTTAAAACACCATTACTTGCCTGGATGCGGTGGCTCATGCCTGCAATCCCAACAAAGGGAAGGCCAAGGCGGGAGGATCACTTGAGCCCAGAAGTTTGAGACCAGCGTGGGCAATGTAGTGAGACCCCTATTTTTCAAAAGAAGAGGAAAACACCATCACTCAGTATAAACCTACTATATAAACAAGTGCCTTTTTATTATTAGATTTGAGGACATCTATATTTTTATTAGAGTAACACTAGCAGCTATAACAGATAAATCCCCAAGTCTCAATGCCTTAATACAACAAAAATTTCTCATATAGCAATATTGTCTTCTAAGTGGTGATGGAGGAACCCAGGCTCCACTGTGTGACTCTGTTGTCTTCTAGAGACCATTCTGTGCATTCAGCCAGATGGAGAAAGCACACAGGACTGGGTGAGGGTTTTACAGGCCAAGCCTAGGAATGGCAAAAGTTGATTTTCACCAAGTGTACCCAGCTGTGTGTCCCAGGCAATGGAATTTGGCAAGCAAGAATTTTTGCCAAGATCTAATTGCTCATAATTCTGATTTATTCATGATGAATAGCTATTCTATACTTAATATTGTTTTTTTTAAAAAGATCCATAACCAGACTGCACAAAAATTAGAATCTCCTCCTCCCCAAGAAAGCAACGTTAGAATACACAATTGGACAGGCATGTATGTATGTATGTATGTATATGTGGAGATGTAAATCATTGAATCTAGCAGTTATTAAAATGCTATCCACAAGATTCACATCTCATTTACAAATCGGCTAAAAATCCTTTACATGCTCAAAAGCAGGCAATCAAAAAAGACCCAAAAGGGTACAAAAATACTTGGAAGTATCCTACATTGCTTCACATTTGACATTACTAGCAATAAAATGAAAATTTCTAAGTATAGATTTTTAAATCTTAAAAAAAAAAAGGCAATTTAAGTTCTCTAAACAAAAATTCTGCAAATCTAAAACAGGGTGCCATATGGGGCATGTCCTTCTTGGAAGTAAACATTTTAGATAAAAGTGGCATAAAATTGGCTTAAGGAAATGGCCAGGCACAGTGGCTCACGCCTGTTATCCCAGCACTTTGGGAGGTTGAGGTGGGTGGATCACGAGGTCAGAAGATGGAGACCATCCTGGCCAACATGGTGAAACCGCATCTCTACTGAATATATAAAAATTAGCTAGGTGTGGTGGCGCATGCCTGTAATTCCAGCTACTCAGGAGGCTGGGGCAGGAGAATCGCTTGAGCCCAGGAGGTGGAGGTTGCAGGGAGCTGAGATCATGCCACTGCTTTCTAGCCTGGGTGACAGAGCCAGATTCTATCTAAAAAAAAAAAAAAAGAGGCCGGGTGTGCTGGCTCAGGCCTACAATCCCAGAACTTTGGGAGGCCAAGTGGATGGATCACAAGGTCTAGAGTTCGAGACCAGCCTGGCCAACATGGTGAAACTCTGTCTCTACTAAAAATATACAAACATTAGCTGATTAGCTGGGCATGGTGGCATGCACCTGTAATCCCAGATACTCAGGAAGCTGAGGCAGAGAATTGCTTGAACCCAGGAGACAGAGGTTGCAGTGAGCCGAGTTTGTGCCACTGCACTCCAGCCTGGTCAACAGAGCAAGACTTTGTCTCAAAAAAAAAGAAACATACTATGGCTATGTAAGGTGTTAACATGATGAGGCGAAGCTGGGTGAAAAGTATATAAGAACTGTCTTTGAAACTTTTCTGTCTATCTGAAGTTATTCCAAAATAACAAGCTGTGAAACTAAAGACAAACAAATCCCACAGAGAAAACACCAGGACCTGATCACTTCACCAGAGAATTGTATCAAACATTTAAGGGGGAAAAAAAAAGCATTGTTACACAAATGCTTTCAAAATATAGAGGAAGAGATAACATTTTCCAAACAAATTTTATAATGCCAGAAGAAACCTGACAAAAATGTTACAGAAAAGGCCACTATTCCTCAATAATACAGACACAAAACCCAAGATATACATGTGCATTCATATATGTATATACACACACATATTTATAAATATAGCTGTATATATAATTTATAAATAACTATATGTAATATATCATGACTAAGTTAGGTTTACCCCAGGAATGAAATCTTGGTTTATTTGAAAATCAATCAATGAATTCACATTAACATAGTAAATGAGAAAACTGTATGGTACAGGAAAAGCATTGATGAAATTCAACCCCAATGTATGGTGAAAATTCTTTAAAAATTTAGAAGGCAACTCCCTCAGTCTGATCAAAGTTAGCTCCAAAAAATCTCCAGCTAATAACCCTAATGGGGAAATACTGCATGCATTTCCCACCAGCTTGAGAATAAGACAAAAGTGTCTTCTCTTACCACTTCTATTTAATGTAGTACTCATGGTCCTCGCCAGTTCAGTTAGGCAAGAAAAAGAAATAGGCATAAAGATTGGAAATAAATAAATGAAATGGTCTCTGTTCACAGGTGAAATTATTGTTTACATAGATCATTGCAGAAATCTACAAAATAATTACTAGAAGTACTGAGTGAATTTAGCAAGGTCACAGGATACAGGGTTGAGACACAAAACCCAACTGTATTTCTATATTAACTGCAACAATTGGAAAAGACACTTTTTTAAAAATAGCAACAAATCACACAATTCTTAGTAATAAATGTAAGAAAGGTTGTGTAAGACTTGTACACCAAAACCTTAAAACATTGCTGAAATTAAAGAAGATAGTTAAATGGAGACATATATTTTGCTCATAGATTGGAAAACTCAATATTTGTAAGATGTCAGTTCTTCTCAAATTGACCTATTTTCAACACAATCCCAAACATAGGCTTATGTTTTTGAAGAAATTGGCAGGCTGATTTAAAAATTTATATGGAAATGCAAGGGCCCTAGAAAAGGAAAATGTTTTCAACAAACAATAAATGACATCATTAGGGTGGGACCTATCCAGTATGACTGGTGTCCTTATAACTAGAGGAAATTTGGACACAGAGGCATGCACATTAGGAGAACACCAAGGAAAGATGAAGGCAGAGACCAGAGTGATGTGCCTACAAGTCAAGGCATGCTAAAGATTACCAGCAAACCACTAGAACCTAGGAGACAGGCATGGACCAGATTCTCTCACAGCCTCAGAAGGAATCAACCTGCTAACATATTAATCCTGGAGGCCTAGTCTCCAGAACTGTAAGACAATAAATTCCTGTTGTTTAAGCCAGTTTTTAGTACTTTGTTATGGCAGCCCTAGCAAACTAATACAGATTTGGTATATGAGATACTAAGTTAGATTTGATTAAAACAAAAAGCTTATCCTTATCAAAAAACATCACTAGGAAAGTGAATAAAGCTGGGCACGGTGGCTCACACCTCTAATCCCAGCACTTTGGGAGGCTAAAGTGGGTGAATCACCTGAGGTTAGGAGTTCGAGACCAGCCTGGCTAACATGGTGAAACCCCATCTCTACTAAAAACACAAAAATTAGCTGGGTGTGGTGGTGCATGCCTGTAGTCCCAGCTACTTAGCAGACTGAGGCAGGAGAATCACTTAACCCGGTAGATGGAGGTTGCAGTGAGCCAAGATCACGCCACTGCATTCCAGCCTGGACGACAGAGCAAGACTCTGTCTCAAAAAAAAAAAAGAGAAAGTGAATAGGCAAGCCACAGACTGGGAGAGAGTATTTGCAAACACATCTCTGAAAAAGGACTAATACCTAAGATGTACACCTTCTATAACTAGTTAATACAAAAAAAGACACCCAATAGAAATGACCAAAATATTTGGACAGATAGGTCACAAAAGAAGACATATAGGCTGGGTGCAGTGGCTCACACCTGTAATCCCAGCATTTTGGGAGGCTGCGGTGGGAGGATCACTTGAGGCCAGGAGTTCAAGGCTGCAGTGAGCTATGATCACATCACTGTACTGCGGCCTGGCTGACAAAGTAAGACCCCATTTCTAAAAATAAAAATAAAAACAGATTTTTCATCCTTAAGTTTCTCAATTTTTTTTTTTTTTAAAAGAAGATATGTAAATGGCCATAAGTAATTGAAAAGGTGTCCAACTTATGTCACAATGGGAATGCAAAATAAAACCACAATTAATTACCATTACACACCCACTAGAATGGCTAAATTCAGAAGACCATTTACATCAAATGGTGGCAACATTGTGGAGCAACTGGAACTCTCCTACATTGTGGTAGGACTGTCTCTTATACACATCTAGATGTGTAGAAGACCATTTACATCAAATGGTGGCAACATTGTGGAGCAACTGGAACTCTCCTACATTGTGGTAGGAACATAAAGGGAAAAAGCCTGACAGTTCTTTTTAAAACCAGACATGTTTAGTAATTCTGCTCCTAAGTTTATGTATTTTTTACTTTTTTGAGACACAGCTTTGATCTGTCACCAAGGCTGGAGTGCAGTGGTACCATCTCGGCTCACTGCAACCTCCGCCTCCCAGGTTCAAGCGATTCTCCTCCCTCAGCCTCTCGAGTAGCTGGAATTACAGGCACCTGCCACCATACTTGGCTAATTTTTGTATTTTTAGTAGAGATGGAGTTTCACCATGTTGCCCAGGCTGGTCTCGAACTCCTGACCTCAGGTGATCCACCCACCTCGGCCTCCCTAAGTGCTAGGATTACAGGCATGAGTCACTGCGCCCAACCCTAAGTATTTATTCAAGAGAAAAGAAAACATATATTCACAAACAATTTGTACAAGAATATTCATAGTAGCTTTTATTTTCAGTAGCAAAAAAAACCCCAAACAAATTGGAAACAGCCTTGGTGTCCATCAATGGGAGGATGGATTAGTGATGGCATAGTCATAGAATTCTGTCCTGCAAGAAGAAGGAACTATATACAACATTATGGATGATTCTCAAACACATGCTGCTAGAAAGAAGCCAAATATAAAACAGTTCACACTGCATGATTCTATTTATATGAAGTTCTAAAGGAAGCAAAACTAATCTATGGTAATAAAAATCAGAACAGTAGTTGCCTCTGGAGATTGGTGGGAGTGGGTATTGGCTAGGAAGAGCAGGAGGAAACTTTCTGGAGTGATGATAATGTCCTGTATCTTGACAGGGGTTTGAGTCACATGGATGGATACATGTGTCAAAACTCTTGAATGACATACTCATGCATCTTAGTCTATGTAACTGTGACCTTAAAAATCCACAAAAAAATTGAACTCTTTCATCCAGATAGATGGAAAAAAGAATTGAACTCTAGTTAATTAAACATGGCCCCTGACTTAGGATGGCTCAATTTATGATTTTTCAACTTTATGATGTTGTGAAAGCAATACAACCATTCTGTTTTTCACTTTCAGGAGAGTAGTCAATAAATTACATGAGATATTTGACACTTTATTATAAAGTAGGCTTTGTATTAGGTGATTTCGCTCAATAGGCTAGGATAAGCTGTTATGTTCAGTAGGTGTATTAAATACATTTTTCACTTAATGATATTTTCAACTTATCAGGATGTAACTCTACCATAAGCTGAGGAGCATCTGTATATAAATGCTGAAATGTTTAAAGGTGAAGTCTATTGATGTCTTCAATTTACTCTGAAATGCATAAAAATAGACTGATGGGGCTGGGCACGGTGGCTCATGCCTATAATCTCAGCACTGTGAGAAGCTGAGGGAGATCTCTTGAAGATCTGAGGCAGGCACATCTTTTGAGGTCAGGGGTTTGAGATCAGCCTGATCAATATGGTGAAACCCCATCTCTACTAAAAAAATACAAAAATTAGCTGGGTATGGTAGCACACGCCTGTAATTCTAGCTACTCAGGAGGCAGAGGCAGGAGAATTGCTTGAACCCGGGAGGTGGAGGTTGCAGTGAGCCAAGACAGCACACTGCACTCCAGCCTGGACGACAAAAAAAAAAAAAAAAAATAGATTGATGGATGCATAAAGAAATGGATAGATATGTGATAAAGCCAATATGGCAAAATGTTAATTGTATAATCAGTTGGTGGGTATACAGTGGTTCACAGTAAAATTATTCTAACTTTTCTGTACAGTACAGTAAAATGTTAGGGGCAAAAAACAAAAACAAAAACAACAACTACAGAATCTCTGAGAAGAGTAATATTTTCTAATCTCAGAAGTGATCTCGGCCGGGTGTGGTGGCTCACACCTGTAATCCCAGCACTTTGGGAGGCTGAGATGGGTGGATCACAAGGTCAGGCATTCAAGATCAGCCTGGCCAACATAGTGAAACCCCGTCTCCACTAAAAAAACACAAAAATTAGCCGGGTGTGGTAGCACACGCCTGTAATTCCAGCTACGCAGGAGGCAGAGGCAGGAGAATTGCTTGAACCCGGGAGGCGGAGGTTGCAGTGAGCCAAGATGGCACCACTGCACTCCAGCCTGGGCGACAGAGTGAGACTCTCAGAGAAAAAAAAAAGACTACAGAATCTGAGAAGAGTAACATTTTCAGATCTTAGAAGTGATCTCGGCCAGGTGTGGTGGCTCACACCTGTAATCCAAGCACTTTGGGAGGCTGAGATGGGTGGATCACAAGGTCAGGCATTCAAGACCAGCCTGGCCAACATAGTGAAACCCTGTCTCTACTAAAAAAAAAAAATACAAAAATTAGCTGGGCATGGTGGTGTGTGCTCGGGAGCTGAGGCAGGAGAATTGCTTGAACCCGGGAGGTAGAGGGTGTGGTGAGCGGAGATTGCACCACTGCACTCCAGCCTGGGCAACAGAGTAAGACTTTGTCTCAAAAAAAAAAAAAGAAGTGATCTCATCCTATACTAGTATTTCTCAAAGGGTGGTCTTTGCTTCATAAAAATCCAAGAACTTAAGACTCACTGAAGTTTAAAAATTGCTCTACCTGCCGACCCTGGAGAATTCCACTGCACAGCGAGGGCTTCCGCTGTCACCACTTCACTGCCCATCCAAATCTTAATCTCCCTGAAGCTCCATTCCCCTTGGGTTGCGAATTTCTATTGGCCTAACAATATCTTAAACTCACCAGATCCCATAGGGGATTCATATTTTCCCACCCCTACTTCCCAATCTCACTTTCTTCTTCCAGCATTCTCTGTTTCAGGAAAAGACACCCTTCTACTCAGTTGACCAACCCAGAGACCTGAGGTGGGAGGTTAGGGGTTACCCTAGACTCCTCTCTTTTCACCTCCATTTATTTCAGTCACAGTGGCTCACTGATTTGGCTTCCAGAACATCTGTTACATCTCAGTGCTTGCCCCATGGGCTGTCACTGCCTTAGTCCGGTTGTCATAATGCTTTACCTTCTGAGCCTTTTCTGTGGGAGGAACTCAAAATATTACAGGCAGCAAAAAGGGTTAAGAGATGAGGCCTTGTGACAACTAGACAGCGATTAAGTACATACCCGGTTATACAGCTGGGAGGAGCTGAAGTTGAGATTTGAACTCAGGTAGTCTGGCTCCAGAGTCTGTTTAAAACACCATTACTTGCCTGGATGCGGTGGCTCATGCCTGCAATCCCAACAAAGGGAAGGCCAAGGCGGGAGGATCACTTGAGCCCAGAAGTTTGAGACCAGCGTGGGCAATGTAGTGAGACCCCTATTTTTCAAAAGAAGAGGAAAACACCATCACTCAGTATAAACCTACTATATAAACAAGTGCCTTTTTATTATTAGATTTGAGGACATCTATATTTTTATTAGAGTAACACTAGCAGCTATAACAGATAAATCCCCAAGTCTCAATGCCTTAATACAACAAAAATTTCTCATATAGCAATATTGTCTTCTAAGTGGTGATGGAGGAACCCAGGCTCCACTGTGTGACTCTGTTGTCTTCTAGAGACCATTCTGTGCATTCAGCCAGATGGAGAAAGCACACAGGACTGGGTGAGGGTTTTACAGGCCAAGCCTAGGAATGGCAAAAGTTGATTTTCACCAAGTGTACCCAGCTGTGTGTCCCAGGCAATGGAATTTGGCAAGCAAGAATTTTTGCCAAGATCTAATTGCTCATAATTCTGATTTATTCATGATGAATAGCTATTCTATACTTAATATTGTTTTTTTTAAAAAGATCCATAACCAGACTGCACAAAAATTAGAATCTCCTCCTCCCCAAGAAAGCAACGTTAGAATACACAATTGGACAGGCATGTATGTATGTATGTATGTATATGTGGAGATGTAAATCATTGAATCTAGCAGTTATTAAAATGCTATCCACAAGATTCACATCTCATTTACAAATCGGCTAAAAATCCTTTACATGCTCAAAAGCAGGCAATCAAAAAAGACCCAAAAGGGTACAAAAATACTTGGAAGTATCCTACATTGCTTCACATTTGACATTACTAGCAATAAAATGAAAATTTCTAAGTATAGATTTTTAAATCTTAAAAAAAAAAAGGCAATTTAAGTTCTCTAAACAAAAATTCTGCAAATCTAAAACAGGGTGCCATATGGGGCATGTCCTTCTTGGAAGTAAACATTTTAGATAAAAGTGGCATAAAATTGGCTTAAGGAAATGGCCAGGCACAGTGGCTCACGCCTGTTATCCCAGCACTTTGGGAGGTTGAGGTGGGTGGATCACGAGGTCAGAAGATGGAGACCATCCTGGCCAACATGGTGAAACCGCATCTCTACTGAATATATAAAAATTAGCTAGGTGTGGTGGCGCATGCCTGTAATTCCAGCTACTCAGGAGGCTGAGGCAGGAGAATCGCTTAAACCCAGGAGGCACCCAGGAGGTAGAGGTTGCAGTGAGCTGAGATCACACCACTGCACTCCAGCCTAGTGACAGAGCAGGACTCCATCTCAAAAAAAAAAGTTGGCTTAGCAAAAATGAATTTATAATAAATGTTTCCTTTTAAAATGACTTGCCTAAGGATGACCTTTTAAATTTTATTTTTTAGAGACAGGATCTCACCATGTTGCCCAGGTTGGCCTTGAACTGCTGGCCTCAAGCAATCCTCCTACCTCAGCCTCTTAAGTAGCTGGCACTATCGGCACGCACCCAGCTGGGTGACTTCTTAAAGTTACCCTTTATCAACCACCATACACCAGGATCTGTGCTAAGTGTTTCTGTGCACTATCTTATTTCAACCTCACAATCACCCTTTGAAGTAAGTACTAAAAAGGTCTGGGCCTTTTAAATCATCATGGAATCTAACCCAGGAATAGGCTGAGGTAAAAAAATAATAAAATAAGTAAATCATCATGGAATGGATATAATCAAAAGTCTAAAGCAACATTTAAGAAATTTACAATATATAACTCATTTCTATTAAATAACTTCCACTGACCTCGAGTTCAGCTACCAAAGGATAAAGAGGAATCTAGAAATAAACCCATGACAACATTTCAAAAATTGACCCGTTTTAATTATTTAAAAACAAAAACACATCAGATTTCCTTTACCATCTACAATTCAGTTATATCCAAACACTCTAAGACCAAACAGAAGCAGGGATGACAATGAGACACTGAAGACACACGAAGGTGAATGCTGACGACTATCAGAGTCCCAGCAGGAGGTCACAAGTCTTTCGTTCACACGCTCCAATGCTTTTCATTTGTTAAAGAACGTGTTTTACAGGAAGTTCTTTACAGTAATTTCATGCCAGACACCAGGTTTCTTCAATGGTACACAGCTCCATTAAATTTGTTTCCATCCAGTTGACAGGAATAAAAAGGAATTTTTAGTTTTGTCTTTTTTTTGGGCCGTAGAGACTTAAAATGGTCAGATTCCTTTAGGAATAAATGAGGAAAAGGAGAAGAAAGAAAAGATCTGGGCTGTGCTGGTGCTGGTTTCTACTCATCTTTCTGAGGGTGTGACTTCAAAAGAGTTAAATCACACTTAGGCCACTCCAATGATTAGTACTAGTTATCTTTTTTTTTAACAGGATGAAAAGGAAAATACTCAATGGACATAAAAATGGTCAAAGGTTTTTTTACCGCAGGTCAATTATTCCCCCGCCCAAAAAATATACAAAATGAACATATAATTGGGATGGTAACTCTGCTGGACATTCCAATTCCCTCATCTGCTTGTCCCCCACACAGGTAAGGGGAACAGGCATTAGGCTTTATTAGTCGTGTTATAGCAGTAACCAGATGTGTTAACGGCAGCTTATTTACGGTCCATCGATCCTTTGAACATGTGTAGGAAAGCATGGCTGTCAGTCTCCGAATGCCCACATCTGAGCACATTCAGCTACCATGGAAACTACAAGGGAAGGACAAATATATTTATTCCAAGATTTACTGGGAGTTTTAAGTGCCCTTTCTTCCACAGAGCCCCAGAGTGGTGACAAGGTGCTAGGGGCTGCTGTGTTTCCCAGCGTGAGCTCCCATCCTCTGAGGGTCCTGAGAAGGATAGTGGATTGGTCCTGGAGCCCTCATGAAAGGAGGGGGTGGTCCCATTGGGTGAAACATGTGTGGCCCAAAACCTGCAGATACGAGAGAACAAATGTGTTAGGCTTGCAGTTTCCTTGATAACCTTTCAAACCTCTCAATCTTGCTAAGGTTAAAACCATCTACACATAAATCAAGGTTGACACGGGGCTTAAGCAAATGTCAGTTCACAAAACTTGCTTCCACCTGTTATTTCCTTGGTTTTAGAAACCTTTCCCCGCCAAGTCCAAAAAACTCCAGAGCACACAAGGTATCGCCTAGTATGTCGTCTGAGTCTCTGCTATGTATCCAACACGCCAAATCCTACCAGACAGGAGTCAGTCAGGATTTGGGAGATAAGGAAGAAATCAGGCTGATGGCAAGACTGTGTCATCATTAACCTTAATGCCTGACACCAGAATGGAGGGGGTTCAGAAACCAGATTCACTTTAGAGTATGGGCTCTCTGCCACAGGAGAACTGGCTACCTGTGATTTCCTTCCACTGTTAACGCTGTCTACAGCAGTGCTATACAAAGTGCCAGTCTTCCACCTATTTCTGGCCACTGAAAAGACAAAGAGCTTGAGTCAGAATGTAAATCATATGACCAGGCACAGTTTAGTTCATCTGACAGTTTTTTTGGTAACAAGACTTTCTCAATGAAGGAAGGGGTTCACTGATTTACATTTCGGCACAAGCTCCTGATCTGGTGGCAGACAGATGATAAACACTTTGTAAAATGACACCCACTCACAGCCCACACTGAGCAATAGTGCTCTAGGGCATCCATTAGCATTCAGTTTAAAAAAGGGAACAAATTGGTGATAGATCTTTGTAATCTAATAATCTTACTCTGATGACACATATACTCGGATCTTTAGAAAACTGGCCCCTTTCTTCTCCTTGGCAGAGCAGGAGAAAAAAAAATATCAGAAATCCCAACAGATCAACTTTACTTATAGACTTCTACAGAGCAAACTCACAGGATTTGGACGTGTTGAACGTGATGGTGACGTTTATGAGACAGAACTTTCACAAGGATTTCTCTGGGCTAAGAAGGAAGATGGAAGTTACCTGGGGGAGGAGGTGGAGCAATACCAGGGGGCGGTGGCAGAGCAATGTTCACCACAGCTGGAGGACCACTTGGAGGCAAGTTGAAGTAGTTGGCAGAGGCTTCTTCTTCTGCCGCAGGAGGAGGAGGAAGAGCTGGAGGAGATAACATAGTCAACACATAGAGGGGAGAACAATTGTGCAACAGTTTCTACCACCTTTACATTCTCAGAGGTCCTATTGGGAGAGCAGAGTGGCAATGAGAACAAGACCTGGGTCCCGTCTTCGAAAATAGGAACATCAGGGCAGACGGAGCTTCTGAAGTCAGCAGGAAGTCTGCACTCACCTCCTGGCAATCCTGGAACAGGTTCTAGTTTGATCCCAGAGTCTGTAGTTCCGTCTTTCTCTTTTTCTTTTCCTCTGGCTGCTTGGGATCTGGGAAACACACATGCATACAGTCAGCACTCTGGCCCACCTTATCTCACACGTCTGCTTCCTAAATTCCTCAGTCCAATGGAGTTCCTTTGCTCTACCTCCTCCTCAGCACACACTTTTCCCATAAATGCCACTGTGCACAGTGAATAAGAGCAAAGGTTTTGACACCAGGAAAGACCTGGGTTCAAAACCTGCTAGAACTATCATAAGGACCAGAAGAGGCAACACATACATGTTTAGCACTGTGCTTACCACATAGGGAGCTCTCCACAAAGGCAGATGCTGCTATTAGCCATCTCTTCCCTGGTTCTAAGTTGGAGACATGTTCCCCCTTTGAACTGAGTCTTTCACCTGTGTCTCTCTTATGCAATCATCACTTTTAAACTTAAAATAGCGATTCTTCCTTGTTTTATCTTCTGACAATCAGCCTCCAAAGGCAGAATCTAGGTCTAATTCATTTATAAACCCTGAAACTCACCTTTCATGCCCTGGCTATTATACCTGGCCTATAATAGCTAGTCACAAAAACATGAACCTTCAAAGGAGCAGATTATACAACAAACCCCTGAATACATTTCCAAAGCAGGGTTCTTCCAACATCCACAGGAATCAAGTATCAAACAGAGTGACTTTTGAAAGATCTCTTTAAAGATCCTGTTCATTTAAGCCTGTTAACCAATAGCCTCCTAGTCTCCAGACAATGACATAGTTTCTTAAAAATGTGAGCAAAATGTCACTTAAAAATAGTTTAATTCTCACCTTCCCCATTTCACATTCAGTCTGCGGCCATTTACAATCAACTTATTAAAGGACTTCTCAGCAGCCACTTCTGCAGCTTGCCTTGTGGCAAACTGGATGAAAGCACACTGCTGTCTCTGCACAACAGTGATCGTCCGGATCTCTCCAAACTGGTAGAAATGATTTCTGAAGGGATACAGGCAGAAAAAAAATGAAAATGGGAGTGAACAAAGATGTTCCCAAGAGACTGAAAATGGATTAACTTTCAGTGACACACCACTAGGCAGGTGGGCCCCAGGGTTATCTACCTAACTACCCTCAGGTCTTCCCTCCCATAGCTTGTCCTAATGTGGGTGCTGCTTATTGAGAGAAGGAAAGAGAAATGAGTAAATAAAGGTTCTCAAACATCTCAAGGTTTTTTCCCCATGGAGGAAAGGGAGTTCTAATAGGTTCCTTAAAGTCCCTAAATCCTAGATAAGGGGTTGGCAAACTACAGCTCTCAAGGCCCATGAGCCAAGAGTGTTTAAAACAAGAATATGTGACAGAGACTGCATGTGGCCCACAATGCCTAAAATATTCACTATCCAGCCTCTTACAGCAAAAGTCTGCCAACCCCTGGGGGTTGTCTAGCTCACTCAGATAGGGTTTAACGGAGACAGGCTACCAAGGGCAGGTTATAAACTTACAGGAGTTTCTTCTCCACTTTATCTCTTTGGAAGAGGTAATTTCCATTACTATCTGCCCAGATGTCTCATCTAGCCAAGCATAATACAAGCCAAAAATAATACAAATGTATCAAATGCCAGTCTCTTTAAAAAGCCAACAATTTAAACCATAAGAGTTTTATCATCACAAAGCTCTCCCTCCTCTACATAATTAATCATACTTGGGTGCGTGCCATCCTTTAAAACCTGGCTGTTAGGTCAAATAGAATTCTGTGTCATTATTACCATACGCCAGGATGGATAAGCACTCTTTGTGCTTTGGTTTTGAGATAGGGTCTCACTCTGTTGCTTAAGCTAGAGTGCAGTGGCGCAATCACAGCTCACTGTAGCCTTGATCTCCCAAGCTCAAGCCATCCTCCTGCCTCAGCCTCCCAAACAGTTGGCACTACAGGCACAAGCCACCACACCCAGCTAATTTTTTTGATTTGTTAGGAGGGATGGGGTCTCACTATGTTGCTCAGGTTGGTCTCAAACTCCTCAGCTCAAGAGATCCTCCCAAAGTGTTGAGACTACAGGCATGAGGCACTGTGCCCAGCCAGATAAGCACATTATTACTGTGGCACCATAAAGGACAATTTTACAAAAATTCCAGTCAGCATGATACTAACAGTGGAGACACTAAAGAAAAATGGATTTTGTACAGAATGATCATCCTTGCAGTTTTTGCAAATAAATTATCCCAGGGCAGTTAAAGGCAAAAATAACTCTTTAACTTATACCCACAAACCTTAAATCTGTCTCAGTAATGGTATCACCTAGACCACCAACATATAGTGTAGTGATAGTTTTATCCTCTGGTGGGTCCAGCCGAGGCATTGTTGAAGCCCGCTTTAGAAGCTTGTCAGCTACAGGATCATTGATTCCGTAATATCGATCTTTAATATTCTGATCAGCAAGGGGGTCATCTGGATCTGTAGGCTTCTCATGTCTATGATTCAAGAAAAAAACAAGGCATAAAGGTGAAACAAAGGTGAAAAAATGGTATCTTCCAAGAGTAGCTACATATTAAAGTCCTAGATACACATTCTGAAGTGCCTTTTGAACTAGAAACGATGGTTTCTACCAAAATACAATTACCAAAATGGACCTAATACCAAGAGATTTACTGTATGACAAAAGGAATTCCTAGCCTCCTAAAAGCCATTAGGCCATCTAGGATGCCAAACTTTCCTTATAAATAAAAACTCTTGACATGATCCGCCCCCTCCTGCCCCCCAGAAAGGGACACATGATTACCCCTCTCTAGGTCAATGATTCTTAACACATTTGGGGTATTGTATTCCACTGAGAATCTGATTAAAGCTATGGACCTAGCTCCAGAGAAAGCACATATATTATTTTTTAGGGGGTAGGGTTAACTAATCCCAAATTTAAGAACTCCTAATACAGATGCTTGGCAGTCTTAACCAAAACATACACACCCTTTAGTAGTCTGACCTTACTTTGACTTCAACTATACATTGAAAGTCAAGTATTTAAATCATGGCAGTGAAGATGTACTTCTCAGGTAGAAATGTTTAGGGCCAGCATCCATATTGTATGGCATAGCAATTTAGTTTCCAAGGCTCGATTGTAAGTAAAAACTACAATTTATTCATGCTTTTCTAAATTTCATAGTTCTAAGACATCAGATACACCACATTGGTTATATGACCTTTAGATTTTAAAGCAGAAACAGTTTAAGCTAGCATCTCCCATTTCTTAGATGAGAAATCATCTGAAAGCAAATACTGAAAATGAGGCTCAGCTCTTGCCTGTATGGACATTCCTCTCCTCTCTTACACTCTCCTTTCACCCAGAAGGAGCAAATGTGGGGTCGATTCCTTTTGTAGTAGGGTGTGGTCCGGGCCAGTTTGAGCAGCATGTCACTGGTAGATGTGGCTTTCCCCAGCATGCCAACTGGCCGTGTTCCATCAGAGTTAGAAATCTAAGTGAGGATGACAAATTCAAAAGATAAATTATACAGACTGTGTCAATTCATTAGGATTTTTACCCAAAAAGTGGCAGCATACCTCTCTCTCCATATTCTGTGTATAGTACTCTTTGTTGACATCTGACTTTGGCATGTCATCTTTAAAAGACAATCCTGCGTCACGAACCTGGATGGGCAGGCCTGGTACAAAAAAAGAGGAGAGAGACCTCAGATGTATTTTAAAACATATCCATACTAACCATGCACACAGAATATATCACCTTTCCCTTCCCCTCCTTCCTATTTAGTACCAGAGACCTTACTATGTTTTTATTCAAACTCTTTAGCACCATCAGGTTACTTCTGCTACACAGCATGCTAAGAAATTGTCCAAATTCCTGAGCTGTCAGGAAATTTGATGAAATCAATGTTTTAGAAAATCTTTTAGGCTGGGTGTGGTGGCTCAGGACTGTAATACTAGCACTCTGGAAGGCTGGGCTGACGAACAGCTTGAGTCCAGGAGTTCAAGACCAGTCTGGTCAACATAGTGAAGCCCCATTTCTACAAAAAATACAAAAATTAGCTGGGTGTGGTGGTGTGCACCTGTAGTCCTAGCTACTCAGGAGGCTGAGGTGGATCACCTGAACTTGGAAAGGTTAAGACTGCAGTGAGCTGTGATCATACCACTGCACTCCAGCCTGGGCAACAGTGAGACCCTGTCTCAAAAACAAAAACAAAAAAATTATAAAAGAAAATTTTTAGATGAACAAACTGTGCCCATGGTCATATTCAACTTGTAAATTAGTAACGCACCTACTTTTTATTACAACATGATTTACCTAAAGTAAATGTAAAAGTGGTTTCTTTGGTTAGTCCTACAGATCATCTGGATAGTCACAGTCATGTAAGGGTCACTGTACTCCAGGACCAGACACCTCCTTAACAAACATATAAATAATATTACATAAAATGTGGCCAGAACTCTGACCAGAAGAGTAACTCTAATGAACTTAACATACATAAACTCATATATATTTTTCCCTTTCCTTTAATAGTAGAAACTCTTGTTGAAAAATTATCTTTCTGAAAAACAGTCACCTACTGTTTAGAAAAAAAAAATACTCCCAAAAGCAGTTACTCTGAAACAGTAGCAATGTATCAGTTCTCACAACACAATTGAGACAAAAGTCTAAAGCACAATTAGGCTGGCTGTGGTGGCTCTGGGAGGCCAAGGTGGGAGGACTGCTTGAGGCCAGGAGTTCAAAACCAGCCTGGGCAAAATAGTGACACACACACACACACACACACGTGCACTGGGTGTGGTGGTATACCAGGAGGCAGAGGCATACCAGGAGGCAGAAGGCGTGAGCCCAGGAGTTCAAAGTTGTAGTGAGCTGTGATCACACCACTGTACTCTAGCCTGGGTGACAAAGTGAGACCCCAACTCAAAAAATAAAATAAAATAAAGCACAATTACCCTGTGAGCTTCTGGTTGGCATGGTGGAAAAAAGCTCTGGATCAAGAAAGAAGCCTAAGGCAAATAAATTACCTGTCACAGGATCAATGCCTTTTACCTCACTTGGGCTGCAGAGATGAAGGTTTAGGCCACTTTTTTTTTTTTTTTTTTTTTTTTTTGAGACGGAGTCTTGCTCTGTCGCCCAGGCTGGGGTGCAGTGGCCGGATCTCAGCTTACTGCAAGCTCCGCCTCCCGGGTTTACGCCATTCTCCTGCCTTAGCCTCCCGAGTAGCTGGGACTACAGGCGCCCGCCACCTCGCCCTGCTAGTTTTTTGTATTTTTTAGTAGAGATGGGGTTTCACCGTGTTAGCCAGGATGGTTTCGATCTCCTGACCTCGCGATCCGCCCGTCTCGGCCTCCCAAAGTGCTGGGATTACAGGCTTGAGCCACCGCACCCGGCTTAGGTCACTTTTGATTAATTCCCAAATTTTCCTTAAGTTCCTACTATTGTTCAGGACTCTAGAACAGACTAATTATGGTTCTTTTCCTGGGAAAAGCAGACCACAGCAGACATTCCAAAGTGAAATCAGAACCAGAGCTAGGGTGAGAAGTGAGAGACAAAAGACTGGCTTGCAGTTTTAGGCACCTGCACACTTTCAGATCTATTGGACAGGTCAAGCATACCATACTCTAGGTCTAAGAGGCAGGTCTGACAGACATTCTTCAATTTACTGCAGGTTTGGCACACTTCAGTCTTCTTGAAACGCATGCGGACTCCAGGGCACCAGCGAAACACTGTGAATGGCCTGGCACAGATCTGGAACACAAAACAAGAGCCACAGAATGTTAATGGCCCTGATCTGGGCAATCTGGAGCTCTGATAACAATGGGGCATTCAAAAAAGGATCCCTGAATGTAGGGTTTAGAAGAGACCTTAGCAACCATCTAGTTGATTTGATGTTTCAATACAATTTTCAGCATCCTTCTCCAGCAAAAATTCAGAGTACACAAATGAAATAGCCAAAAGGTCAAAGTTCTTGCCATCCTAGAGGTAAGCACCAATAATAATCTGAACCTTAATCTTTTTTAGAGGGAGTAGGGAGTGTCGTAAAATTTTTTGAGAATCTTCTGACAGGGATGACCTTCCTCCTCAGCTAAAATGCTCATGTGGACAGTCATATACCACCTGGTATACAAACTCCTTCAATGCCCATCCACTGACATTAGAATCTCTACATCAGAGGGTTCATTTTCTTACCTCCCACATAAATAGTTGCCAGACAATGAATATATCAGTAATACATAAAAAGTTGTATGGCACTGATTTTTACTGGAAGACCTCAAAACTTAGTAAGCTGAAGGCTAATAAGAGAAAAGAAAAATGAAACAGAAATCATTACTCTTTAACAGACATACTTACTTTGCATTCCTTCCCATACTTTTCTTTGGTCTATAATAGAAAAAAAATAGAAAAGAACTGGAGTTACAGAAAGAAAAAAGCCAGGTGTCTACTATTTCCTTAAACATAACCCAAGAAATGTGTCTGGAAATCCCTGGCATCCTAGAGAGAGAGAAAAACAACAACAACAACAAAAACCAAAACCCAAACTTTTTTGGGAAGAGGGTAGGAAACATACTATAACAACATATTGTAAGTTATAACATCTCAAGAGTATACGGATCTGGGCCAGGTGGCAGCGGCTCACGCCTGTAATCCCAACACTTTGAGAGGCCAAGGTGGAAGGATCGCTTGAGCCCAGGAGTTCCAGACCAGCCTGGGCAACATAGCAAGACACTGTCTCCACAGGAAAAAAAAAAAAATAGAGTATATGCATCTAATACTAGGTAACTGAGCGTCTTTCCACAGCCACAACTCCTAGGTTCATTTTTGGCTCCCAAGTTCACTCCCAAGAACTAACATTCCTAATGGTTTCCACAATCCCTAAATCAGAGAGGATACAGCTATGGCCCGCCCACTTTACAAAGTTTAGTCAAAAGGTAGCTACTGTAGATTTGCCCTGTGCCAATGCCCGGAATATAGTAAATGTTCTGTTTAAACAGAACTATTCAAACATCTTGAACCATTCAAACATCTTGCACATACTAACGTATCAACATCTCTACGACTACACAATAATACAGACCTAACCTAATTATTGTTAACTGGTTCTAATTTTACCCTTGTTTATAAGAAAGGGGGAATGCTTAAAGAGATAAAGTACACTGGCCAAAAGGCATTTGACCAGGAGTCAGGATTTTTTAGAACTAACTAGTTTTTTGTTCTGGTTCTCCTATCATGCTGACATTCCTACAGCCAGAATATCTGAACTTAAATCCCAGCTCCATTCATCACCATTGTATGAAAAGACACAAACGCTCTCACCTTCTGGTCAACAGACCTATTTCCTGGGTAAATGCTCAACAAATACTAGCTATCATGATTACCCCTACATTACAGGAGTGTTACCGGATTCGTAAGTAAGAGAATACACATGACAGTTCTTTGCAAGTCGTCCAGCACTTTGGGTTAGTAAAAGAGCATCATTTTTTCTGCTTGTCTAAGAGAAACACTTCACAGTGTGCAAGTACCACAACACTGACAGGACATGAATAACTCGTTTCACACGCGATCACTCACCATTCGGATATATGGGTTTTCTCCAAGACATGTCTGGCACAGAATGGGGAAGTCCTGGTGAAAATGGGAAATCTGGTTGAGGACCACCTTCCGAAGACCCTGACACCTCAGTGACACTTGGGGCGGCGAGGGGGCGGGAAGCCAGGGTGGGGAACAAGGTACGGCAGGAACCCGAAGTCCATCACGACCCGATCGCGGGAGGGGGCGCTGTCTGCACTTCCGGCAGGCGGCGGGAGAAAAGAAAACCAGCTCGAATAGGCTGGAGGGGGCAGGGATGGAAAGGGCGCTGGTCCCGGGACCCTGGCTAAGCCCCCGCCCTTCAAGCCCGCAAGAGGATCGCCCTCCGGCCTCCTGCTCCGGCCAAAGCTAGGCCACCGCGTTGGCTCCTCCCCGGAATTCCTTCGGCCGCGCCGCAGGCCCTGTCCTGCGAGCTTGCAAGGTGCGCGGCTTCGCCTCCTCCTTCTATCCTCCTCCGGCAGGCACACTCACCGCATCCTCCCAGTTCTGCCTGTTGTAGGTGTTGGAACCCAGAGACGTCGCCATCTTGAGAGCGTCCGGAGGCAGCTGTAGCTTCCGAGTTGGGAGAGAGGACCGCCACAATCCCGTCAAGCCCCGAGGCTAGCGCCGGGCTAGTCGGCGTCTTAATTACGCGTCCAGTGCCTCTTCCGGGGCGGAGCCTTTGCGTCATGACGTCGCCCGCTCTTGGAATTTTTAAGCTTAACAATCCGGGTGCTGTTATATTGTACCTGGATGCTTCATTTGAGTTTTTGCCTGCTTGGAAAGAAGGGCCACACGTGCAGCTGATTTATTTAAAAATTGGGCGAAAGAATAAAGTAAGACGTAATGCTTAAGAGGCTGGGATTAAAACAGCGTTCCCTACCATTGAGGCGCTTATTATGCCAAATGCTGGGCGAACGTCTTGCGGTTCCAGTGTCTCATTTGTTCTCATAACCTCTCTGTAGGGCTGCCAGATTCTTATTCATTCTCTCTCTCTCTCTCTCTCTCTCTCTCATTACAGAACGTCTAAAGTTGAATTTCAGATTAACCGCGAATCGCTTTCTAATTATAAATATACTTGGTACCTACTTGTACTAAAGTAGGATTCGTGGTTGGTCTGAAAGTCACATCACTTAACCAATCTTCCTGTATTTTATCTGGTAACTCTACCCTGTAGGCAAGTATGATGATCCCTCTTTTATAGAAAAGAAAACAGGTTTAGAGAGATTAATCTAATCTCTCCTGATTTAGCTCCTAGTTGTGGAGCTAAAAAGTGGTGAAACCACAAATTCAAAGACATTAGTACTGTTTCATTTCCAGCTTCTGAAATGACAAGGGTCTTATGAATAAACATACGCATTATTTGATTTTTGGAATAACTCGTAACCACTCCGCCAATATTTTATGAGTTTCAAGCCATTCTGGTACCACTTTCATACTAACGGGTCATCAAACTACCTAACATATTTATTTAAATCACCTCAGGAAAAAAAGGTTGATTTAAGTATAACTTCACATAAATTTTTATCCTTTTTAGTTTTGAATTTTTTACATACATTCACTACAGTCAAATATGGAATTGTCTATCATCCCCAAAGTTCCCTTGTTTCTGTAGTTAATCCACTTATCCCTATACTCAAACCATGGCAATCACTAATTTGTGTTCTGTCCCTAGTTTTGCCTTTTCCAGAATGTCATATAAATGGAATCCTACATAGCCTTTTGGATCTGATTTTTTTCACTTAGTATTTTGTAGTTGAGATTTCATCCATATTGTTACATGTATCAATAATTTCTTCTTTTGTATTACTGAGTAGGATTCCATTGTATGGATATATCATACAATTCACTTGTCAGTTGCTGGACATTTGGGTTGTTCCCAGATTTTAGTGAATATAAATAAAACCATTATAAACATTGACATACAGATCGTTGTATGGAGATCGGTTTTCATTTTGCTTGTGTAAATACCCTAGAGTGAGATTATTTGTTCATATGGTAAGTATATCTTTGCCTTTATAAGAAAGTCCTTGGGTTTATCTGAGCTTCTTGGATCTGTGATTTGATGTCTTTTATTATATTTGGAAAATTCTCAAGTATCATCTCTTCAGTCTTCTGCCTGGTTTCTACATCTGTGACTCCAATTTCACGTGTCTTGTGAGGGGTGCAAGGTCAGAAATAACAGAGTCCACATACATTTGTGTTTTTCCACAATGTCAGACTTTCACTGATGCTATTTCAATCAAAAAAGGCATGAACTATGTTGAGTTTCCAAGAAAGCAATTCTCCTTAGTACTTCCCACTCACTGAGCACTCAGAGCCTTGGACACACAGGCTCAAGGCACTCCTTAGGTCAATAAATATTGCAAAGCATGCATAATAGTATACTTATTCCTCATATAAATATTACAGAGTGAACATTCCACAAACAACATTTAACATTAAGAGAAAAGGGATAGGAGCCCTTTCTCCTTTTAAGTTTGGAGCTCTCAAAATCATCTCCTTGCCTCCCTTTTTCCTTCTTTCCTCCCCCAATTTTTTTTTTTAAATCTTTGTGGGACATGACTTCTAGGAATGAGCCTTCCTAGCAACATAGGACATGACTTCCTAGGAATGAGCCTTCCTCGCAACGTGGGACCTGAATTTCCTGGAATAAACCATCCTAGCGACAAGAAACCAGCTCAAAAAAGGAGGAAAAAGCAACCTGAGGCCAGGAACACATACTCCTTTTAAAATGCTTTCTCCAAAAGATTTTAAAGAAAAAAAGGGGGAAATGTGAAACGAAATTAAATCTTGGGACCCCGTACTCATTAAGCCAAAGGGAAAAGTCCAGCTGGGAAGTGGGTCACGCAAACCTGCCTCCCGCTTTTGGTTCCTAAATAAGATGGCTACAAGATGGAAAGCTACATGTTTCCCCTATATTTTGCCCACAAGGAAATTCCTAGTGAGGAATTTTACTTTCCTAGAAAGGAACAAAGAAAAGAGAAGAAAAAATATATATAGGGACTAGGCCAGATTTATAGCAACAAAAAGGAAAGCAAACCTGGAAGCTGGGTCAGGCTCTATTACTGCCTTCTCAATTAAAGCAATTCTCTGGGCAATCATTACCTTAGCCCTTTTGGTTGCACATTGACTTATTTGCAGACACATACTATAACAACATTGTAAGTAGAAGCAGGACAGAACACAAATTATTATTCCTCCTATTATAAGCAATAGCTTCTGCCACTAAATTCCCCAGGATCCAAACCAACCACTCAAGCAATGGATTAGTGAGGGTTTTGGATCTGACAGTTGGTTATCTGGGTTTTTGTATCAGTCATAAGTCAGGTTATGTTCTTCGATTCATCTGGAATATACACACAACGTTTTTATGATGGCACAGGTTTCCTTGTGCTGCCGTGAGTATACCTAAAGCCATATAGTTCTGCAGCACAGCTTTCCTCATAAGCATGACCTCATTGCTTAGCAAAGAGGTACTCATGCAGCTACCATTTAGGGCCTTTGGGTGTAATTTGATAAAGCCTCTATATGCCATATAACATCTTCAATACCTATCTGTGGTACAAAGATTGAAGCTAAGTGATCATACCACTGGAATACCGAACGTGTCCAGTGAGATTGTAAATGAAAAGGGTTTGCTGGTTCTGGAAGGGTCTGAATTACTGGGCAACATATGGGGGAGGCACGTAGCTTTTCATCTTGTAGCTATCTTATTTAGGAACCAAAAGCAGGAGACAGGTTTGTGTGACCCAGTTCTCAGCTCAACTTTCCCCTTTGGCTTAATGAGTTTGGGGTCCCAAGATTTAATTTCCTTTCACAATATATATTGTCCATATTTTCTTTCTCTTTTGTTTGAGATGGGGGTCTCACTTTGTCCCCCAGGCATGATCATAGCTCACTGTTACCTAGAATTCCTGGGTTCAAGGGATCCTCCAGCCTTAGCCTCCCAAGTAGTTGGGACCATAGAAGCAGGCCACGGTGCCCAGCTAATTTGTAACTTTTTTGTAGAGACGGGTCTCGCCATGTAGCCCAAGCTGGTCTCGGAACTCCTGGGCTCAAGTGATTCTCCAGCCTTGGCCTCCCAAAGTGCTGGGATTACAAGTGTGAGCCATGGCACCTGGCTCCATATTTTCCACTAGTTTTAACATTGTAGGGGCCAACAGAAAAGTTCCCCTTTCCCCTCTTAAGATACACTGAAAATTAACTAGCAAAAGACAGATTAATAGGAGAAAAGGCATACAAATTTATTTGATCATAGTTTTACGTGACACAGGAGCCTTCAGAATGAAGACCCAAATGGAAAATTGTCCATTTATATGCTTAGGTTCAACAAAGTATGGACAGTTATGTAGAAATAGGATTGGATAAAAAGGGTACTGATTTAGTGCTAATAGACTGAGTGGGGAAACCCAGTGAAGCCTGTCTGTCTAGATTCTTGGTCTCTCTCGGCAGCATTCCTTCCTTCTGGGTATGGACAGGACCCTCTTTGGAATGGGCGTCTTATGACCTATGATCGAAAACAAGGTAGCTCAGATAATTTCTTTAGAGCCAGTTTTTACACAGAAAAGCAAGGGGGAAGTTATTTTTTATTTTTATTTTTGAGACAGAGTGTCACTGTGTCACCCAGGCTGGAGTACAATGGCGCCATCTCGGTTCACTGCAACCTCCGCCTCCCGGGTTCAAGTGATTCTCCTGCCTCAGCCTCCCGAGTAGCTGGGATTACAGGTGCGCGCCACCACGCCTGGCTAATTTTTGTATTTTTAGTAGGGACAGGGTTTCACCATGTTGGTCAGGCTGGTCTTAAACTCCTGACTTTGTGATCCACCTGCCTTTGCCTCCCAAAGTGCTGGGATTACAGGTGTGAGTCACCGCACCCAGCCTAGAGTAGTATTTTTACATTTTATGGCTGGCTTTGGGGAAAAGGGGTTCTCTCTATGACCCACCTTGAGGAAAAGGGATTCAGTGTCTGTGGCTAGGCTTGGGGAAGAATGAAGGGCCAGAGACAGGAAGGCAGAAGGTCAGAGAAACTTTTGCTTCTGAGGCTGCTTCAGAGCCTTAACTTGGGGTATCATTTTCTGAGCCCCAACATGTTAAAGTCTCTGTCCATTAGTTCAAACATCTGGGTCATTTCCACATACAGTCCTATAGATTGCTTTGTGAGGAATGTGTTGTTTATTTTTGCTTTTTTGTGTGTCTCGATTCTTTATTGAATGCCAGTCATTGCTTACATATTTTCATTTTTTTTTTTTCTTTTTTTTTTTGGAGACAGGGTCTCACTCTCTCGCCCAGGCTGGAGTTAGTGGTGCAGTCTCAACTCACTGCAACCTCTGCCTCCTGGGTTCAAGCGATTCTCATGCTTCAGCTTCACGAGTAGCTGGGACTACGGGCCTGCACCACTACACCTGGCTAATTTTTGTACTTTTAGTAGAGATGGGGTTTCACTATGTCAGCCAGGCTGGTCTTGAACTCTTGGCCTCAAGTGATCTCCCTGCCTCGGCCTCCCAACATGCTGGGATTACAGGCGTGAGGCACCGTACCCGGCCGAGTCATTGCTTATATAACAGAAGAGAATGAGGTAAATCATATTAATGCTCGGTAATGGGCAAGTGTGTTCTGTTAGACCGTCTGCATGGGGTTTGGTCAATCTGGTCAGGAATTGAGCTGGGCTTGGGTTTTTTTTGTTTTTTTTGAGACGGAGTTTTGCTTTTGTTGCCCACACTGGAGTGCAATGGTGCGATCTTGGCTCACCGCAACCTCCACCTCCCGGGTTCAAGTGATTCTCCTGCCTCAGCCTTCTGAGTAGCTGGGATTACAGGCATATGCCACCACACCGGACTAATTTTGTATTTTTAGTGGAGATGGGGTTTCTCCATGTTGGTCAGGCTGGTCTCAAACTCCTGGCCTCAGGTGATCTGCCTGCCTCAGCCTCCCAAAGTGTTGTGATTACAGGCATGAGCCACCGCACTTGGCTTGGGCTTGGGTTTTATTGCTATGAGTGCTTTCAGTGTACCACAGATTTCACCTACTCTAGCATTCTTCTATATTGTAGGTTGGGGCTGAAGAACTCAAGTGTTCATGCTTCATCCTCAGCTTACAGCTGTCCTGCCTACCTGCACAGTGGTGGCTAACTTTCTAGGCCTTTGCCCATCCCCTAGAAATGGATGCTTGTTACTAGACACTTGGTAGGCTGGTAGTCGGGGAGAAGTAAAGGGGTTCTCTGTTGCTCTAATTCAATTCAGCCTCAGTCTTCAGCAGGCCCTATGTGTTGGCCTTGGGAATACACCTTTTCTCAGCATTCTTGCCCCCCAAAACTGGGCAAGATCATTAAATGAGTGTAAAGAGGAAAGAAGCGTGAGAAATGAGATTTGGTATACTGCAAGGTTGGGAAGATGGGAAAGAACTAGCAAAGAATACGGAAGAAAACTTTCTAGCAGGGTAGACAGAAAACTGTTACTGAACGAAACTGGGGTCTGCTCACCCAGTGCCACAAAGTCACTGACATGAGGCTAGTAGCAAGAGAAAAGTGAGGCATTTTATTGCAGGGCACCATGCAAGGAGAATTGCACAGACCATGCTTAAGACCCGAACTCTCAGATGGCTTAAAGGTATGGGCTTTTAAAGGCAGGGAAAGAGAGAGGTTACAGGCAAAGTCATAAATCAATACATAGAGACTATACATTGGTTTGATCTAAAACGGTGGGACATCTCAAAGCTGGGATGGGGGGTGGGCTCAAAGGTCTTAGGTGGATTCAAAGACTTTTTGATTTATGATTGGTTGAGGCAGTGAAGCTGTCTAAACTTGGGATCCACAGAAAAGAATGTTAACTCTGGCAGGTGGGCATGACTTCCTCCAGGCCCCTCAGGAAGCAACTCAGAACAATGAACAGTGGTCAGAGTTCAGTTCTGTTTCCCCTTATCTGAGGTTTAAATCTGTTTGGTGAGAGTGCAGGTTTCTGAAAAGTTGGGGACATATCTGATGTTACCCTTAGTTTCTATAGGGAACAAAACATCTCTGACTTCCTTGGCTATTGTTTTCAGCTACTATTACTTTCTTACTTATCAAGTTGCTCATTAACTTCTCTGGGCTAGCTAAGTGCCTAGAATCCCCTTTCTCAAGATTTTCTTTTATTTCCATGCGTGGAGGGGCCCACAAGCCTCCTAAGAGGGGGTCTCTGCTCTGCCTTAAAACCAGGGGTGTTGTGTTCTGGAAACCAAGTAAAGCCTTTCAAGAAGGGGAGAGAAACTGTCAGATCTACTGAAAAATTGCATAGTTAAGGACTGAGAACTGACCCCGTATTTAAGTGTGGCGATTGCTGGTGACCTTGACAAGAGCAGTTTTGACCAAGTGGTGGCGGTGACAGTCTAACTGGAATGGGTTCAGGTGAGAATGACAGAACTGGAAGGTCGAATTAGGGTGTTTTTGTTTTTTTAAAAAAAACTTTTACTTAAACAGAGACAAGGTCTCAATCTTGTCTCAAACTCCTGGCCTCAAATGATCCTCTCGCTTCGGCCTCCTAAAGCGCTGGGATTACAGGTGTGAGCGATCGTGCCCAGCCAGAGTTAGAGTTTTGCTGTAAAGGGAGTAGGGAAATGGAGTGGCAGCTGAAGAGGAGAGTGAGGCCAATTTCTTTTTTAAGATGAGAGAAATCACATGCTGATGGAAAAGGGAAGGGGAGAGCTGCCGATGCTGTCTGTGAATAGGTAAGAGGATGAGCTTGAGTGTTAAGAGGTGGGGCTGGGTTCAGACAGGAAGAGTATGAATAACTCATCTAAGTAAGAGGAGGGAAGGAAGAGTTATGAAGGTACAGATGAAGGCGGATGAGTGGCCACTGGTGGAGGCAGACCACTGTGTATATTGCAAAGGATATCTTTAGAAGCAATGACCCAAGATAAAAACTGGTAGAGGTCTAAGCACATTTATATAATGGTTCTGCGAATATGTATATAAGAAGCTCAAAGCAACATCTACTTATATATTATGGTGAACTAACCTGCTAAGAGACTTTAGATTACTTCATTTAAAGGAATGGAAGGAAACATGCCCCACCAACTCTCTTAACTCCACGCCTGTCTTTTGGTTCTGAGCCATGCTACATAGTATATACATGAGAGCAAACAAAAGACACGCTCAAGCTTTGTCTGCTTTATTTCACTACATTAAGTTAAGCAATAAGGCAAAACAGTAACCTGTCATTCATAAAGATCAAGGAGTACCTCTCTGTCCCAAAAGGGACCAAAAAGGATGTTTCTTCACAAATACGCACGACACCTAGCTCATTATGCTGATAAGCATTTCAAACAAAAGAAAAGGTCAGTAGGTGAATCAAATAACAAATCCAAATTAACTTAGTCTAAGTTTCCCAAAGTGTAGTTTCAAGTGCTAATGGGATCTAACTTTCCTGTGATGGTGCATACTGACTAGCATTAAAATGTTTGCACCTCATCTAATATAAAAAAGGCAACAAATACAATTCCTAATTCACCAGCTGCAGGTGTTGAACCATTTCTATGGACACACAGAATACTAGCTTGCACTAAAATCTATCTTGAAGAAACATTAAACCAGTGGCTCTACTATTCTGCAAATTAGTTTGGCTTCTGAGGAAACAAGTTTACGATTGAAATGTTTTGTGTTTCTGTATATGGGAATGATGCCACCCATACTTCAACATTATTATTTTTGGGAACAAATGCCAGCTGCCTGCCATAAACGCATGATGTGTGTGTAGTCTATGCAAATGTGTAAACATACAAAGTATTCTTTACTCTGATGCCCATTTCCTCCACTGGCAAATATGGAGCAGTGATTTCACAGTAGTCTCTAGCAGGTAGTGAAATAAAAATTTGAGACTCTGTGGGGTCACAAAAAAAATGAAACTCTTTCTATAGTTTGCAAATTTGTAATTACCCATCCCCCTGCTCCAACTCCTAAGAGGCTAAACCTTATTATTACCATCATGTTAGAGATGAGTATTTTCTTTCTCACATTGCATCACATATATTATTACTCTGTGGGACTGTTTCATAAAACTGGCTTGATCTTTGTACAACTAGTACAATTTAGTGTCTTTTAGAGTACAATTTAGTGTCTTTTAAAAGCTTCCTAAATATTTAAAACATTTTCAAGGGAAGCTTACAAGGACTATGTCCCATCTGTATTCTACATTGTAATGTAACTTTAATTTTTTAAGACTTGAAACAAGACGAAGGTAAACAAAAAATCTGTATTTTCCTCAAGTCTCTTGGCCACTTACTAACAATACTTTTACAGAAAACACGGTGCAGCTGGTGGTCTACTTTGTCAAGTTTCATTTTAGAAAACATCATAGAAATTAAGGTTAGCAACCCAACTCCAGGATACCAAGTGAAAACAGCATGTCTGCTGTTAGGCCAGAATTGTGGGCTACTTGCTGAACTATTTTATGGTTTACAATCAAAATGGTCTTATTTGACTCACCATATGACAAAAGTCTTAAACTTAGTAAGGGGGAAAGTTCTTAATATCCAGTTTTGGATTCAAGAGATTATACTAGTTAATTTCCCCCTCAACTCACTGGAAAGAATGCTAGTTGAGAATATGCTAAAAATCTAACCTTTAAAATGTTTTCTGCATTCCAGAAATGAACCTGTCCACTCAGGTTTTCTTTGGGTTCTTTTCCAGGTCCCAAACAGAACAACTTAACTGAGTTACAGAGGCAGAACAGGGAAGGGGTGGGAAGTAAGACAAATAGAGATTGCCCCCCTGTGGCAGCATTAATCCCTGGGTATTGTGGCAATATTGAAAACGAATGGAATTTGCTACCCCCTTGACATGACATGTAATTGCTTGCTTCTCAAATTCTTCTTAAAAGATCCATATTTTATTGGGAAAAAAAAATTAAGAACAACTAATAAGTGTCCCATATTCACTTAGAAAAAGGGGGCAAATGATAGTGCCTTAACAACTTCATAGGTTTTTCCAATCATCACAATACTAAAGATAATGTGACAATTCAATTTTTTGGTTATATGGAAATCTATAGCAAAATGGCAGCCACTATGGCAAGTGAAGGGATATGTTTTAGACTGTTAGATGATATTTAATGGAATGCAGAAAGCAGTTGGTACACTGTGACCAATGCTGCATCATTAACAGCAGGTCCACCTTTGGGTTATTAAGTTTCATCTGTGACATTGTGATCCTTAGTGAGATCAGATCAAGAGACAGTACAGTCAGTTTCTCAGGTGGTAAATACAATGCCACTCCAAGGAACCCCCATCCCCTTTCCTAGATGGAATTATGCTGCTGTTATTCAATGTGCAGGGCTCAGTGAGGGAGACACAGACCTACTGGTGTCAACAGAGGTGAGAGCAAGAGCAATAGCAGCTACCCTGTGTTCCCAATGTCTTGCCTATGCTCCCACTTTCTTAGCAATAGAATTCCGTAGTGCATGGGTACATCGTTATAAACAAGGCCTAATGAAGCAGCAGCTTCCGCATTTTAACGCAGGTTTATGGTGATACTGTCCTTTGGGATCTGCCCTCCAGTGGAACCTTTTAAGGAAGAAGCGGGCCCAAGCTAAGTTCCACATGCTGGGTGAGCCAGATGACTTCTGTTCCCTGGTCACTTTCTTCAATGGGGCGAATGGGGGCTGCCAGGTTTTTAAAATCGTGCTTCATCTTGAAGCATACGGTCACTTCACCCTCCTCACGCTGTGGTGTAACTTTGATGAAAATACCCACTTTGTTGGCCTTTCTGAAGGCTATAATGCTATGGAAAGAAAAAAAAGCAAGTATTAGGTAGATAAAAAATCAGCCAAACCACTAAGACTTACAGTAGAAGTCTTTCACCTTATTCTCTCCTTTAGCACACATAGAAGACCTATAAACACTTTGTTCTTAACCTACCAAGTTTTTTTTTTTTTTTTTTTGAGACACAGTCTCGCTCTGTCACCCAGGCTGGAGTGCAATGGCTCCATCTTGGGTCACTGCAACCTGTTTCACGGGCTCAAGTAATTCTCCCATCTCAGCCTCCCGAGTAGCTGGGACTACAGGCATGCACCACCACACCTGGCTAGCTTTATATATTAATATGTATTTTTGGTGGAGATGGGGTTTTGTCACGTTGCCCAGGCT
The DNA here is from genome assembly GCF_000951045.1 of Mandrillus leucophaeus. Taxonomy (NCBI): domain Eukaryota; kingdom Metazoa; phylum Chordata; class Mammalia; order Primates; family Cercopithecidae; genus Mandrillus; species Mandrillus leucophaeus. The sequence continues at coordinate 1,421,382 of NW_012102943.1, read as the reverse complement.
GGTCTCGAACACCAGGGCTCAAGTGATCTGTTTGCCTTGGCTTCCCAAAGTGCTGGGATCACGGGCATGAGCCAACACGTCGGCCATATATTTTTCTATGAACTTATACTTTTCTGCTTTTCTAACCAATGCAGATGGTACACACTATTCCATAACTGCTTGTTTTACTCTGTTTATCACAAACATCTTTTGATGCTGGTATATACAGATCGTCTACATTCTATGTAATGGTTGCATACTATTCAATTATGTGTTTACCATAACTGGCACATACTGAGGTTGCTGCCAATTGTTCTCTATTATAAACAATGGTGCTGCAAACATCCCTTTACATTCACCTCTGTGCAAATGTGGTAATATTTCTAAAGAACATAGACTCATACCATGGAAAGTTATTTTATTATTTTTTATTTTATATTTTATATTTTCAAGATGGAGTCTCGCTCTGTCAACCAGGCTGGAGTGCAGTGGCGTGATCTCAGCTCACCGCAACCTCCACCTCCTCGGTTCCAGCGATTCTCCTGCCTCGGCCTCCTGAGTAGCTGGGACCACAGGCGCACACCACCATGCCTGCCTAATTTTTGTAATTTCAGTAGAGATGGGGTTTCACCATATTGGTCAGGCTGGTCTCAAACTCCTGACCTCAGGTGATCCACCCGCCTCGGCCTCCCAAAATGTTGGTATATCACAGGCGTGAGCCACCGTGCCTGGCCTTATTTTTATATTTTAGAGACAAGGTTTTGTTCTGTCACCCAGGCTGGAGAGCAGTGGCACAATCATAGTTCATGGTAGCCTTGACCTCCTAAGCTCAAACGATCCTTCTGCCTCGGCCTCCCAAAGTGCTGTGATTATAGGCATGAGCCACCATGCCTGGCCATACCGTGGAAAGTTTTAGTAACTCAATGCTTTAAGGGAAATTTGGAACACCATAAATCAAGAGTGTTTTTGTAAATAACTTATGTAATTAGGAAATTTAGCATAAAAATGTCTCTTCATTGAGGTTTCCATTTCAATTTCCCCTCATTTGTGCATAAAGTTTGTGCTTTAATAATGTAGTTTCTGAAAGTAAAAGGGCAATGAAATAAACAGAATTTGTCTACTATCCAAATGATATTCAGTCACTCTAAGAAAGGTTACTGGGATTACATATTTACAAAATCTGAAAGTTCTATTAATTCTTATGTAAAATATAATTAATTCAGTTTTTAATTACTCTATCATGTAATCAGGCGAAAATCTGATATCTCAGACAATCATTCCAGAAATATATCTTGGCTTAACAAATTTCTGTACCTAATTAATTTAAGGACCCACATAAAGCAAGGATTTCAGAGAACACATTTTGTATTGTACAACTCAGTATATTTTGTATTATAGTAACTAACCAAACCTTTGATTTGTATGAGTCACATAAAAAAAAATTCAAACAGTTTAAAGTGGTAAAAAGGAAAACGTCAGTCTTTCTTTTTATCCTTAATTTCCCAGGCAACCACTGATACCTGGGAAGCTTTTCCAAAACAAATTTGGATTTCTGGTCTCTAGCTAGACCTGCTAAAAAAAATCCTCTGGGGTTGGGGTCTGGAATGCTATCGAACAGCAAAACAAAACAACACTTGACCTGGTGCTTTTTGGAGTTAACCCACGTTTGGTAATCACTAATCTCACCTTTGCCTTCACTTTCTTTTTCTTTTTCTTTTCTTTTTTTTTTTTTGAGATGGAGTCTGGCTCTGCTGTTCAGGCTGGAGTGCAGTGGTGCAATCTCAGCTCACTGCAACCCCCGCCTCCAGGGTTCAAGCAATTCTCCCATCTCAGCCTCCCGGGTAGCTGGAATTACAGGCGCGTGCCACCACACCTGGCTAATTTTCGTTATTGTCAGTAGAGACAGGATTTCGCCATGTTGGCCAGGCTGGTCTCGAACTCCTAACCTCAAGTGATCTGCCCGCCTCAGCCTCCCAAAGTGCTGGGATTACAGGCGTGAGACACAGCACTCGGCTTCACTTTATTTTTCTAACCCATCTTATGTTATCTCTTCTAATATCTTGTTGAGAAAGCTTTTGATCATTCGGTCAAAAAACCACAAATAGGCCAGGCATGTTGGCTCATGCCTGTAATCCTGGCATTTTGGGAGACCAAGGTGGGTGGATCAGTTCAGGTCAGGAGATCGAGACCAGCCTGGGCAACATGGCAAAACTCCATATCTACTAAAAATACAAAAATTGGCCAGGCATGGTGGCGCTCGCCTGTAATCCAAGTTCCTCAGTAGGCTGAGGCAGAAGAATTGCTTGAACTCGGGAGGTGGAGGTTGTAGTGAGCAGGAGATCACGCCATTGCATTTCAGCCTGGGGGACAGAGTGAGACTCCATCTCAAAACACAAAACAAAGACCGTAAATGTTCCCTGTGCCAGTTTATTAAGCTATTGTTTTTCAGTTCCAATCGCACCTCTCTCTGTTTTGCTGTGTGACACAGGATTCTGCTCAGACCGTATCTGCTGGGTTGGCTGGCTCTTTGTCAGGTTCTGTCAGTAGCGGGCTCTAAAGGGGGACTAGAAGTCTAGAGGAGGAAGGGTCTTTCTTGCTCTTCCTTTAGAGATTCCTGTTTGCTTGTGGTCCCTGTTCCCTGTGGCCATCACTCCAAAAAGGCCTTTTTTTTTTTTTGAGACAGGGTATCACTCTGTTGCCCAGGCTGGAGTGCAGTGGCACAATCACGGCTCACTACAACCTCTGCCTCCCGGGCTCCGCTGATTCTCCCGCCCTGCTATCCTGAGTAGCTGGGACTACAAGCATGCGCTGCCACACCTGGCTATGTTTAAAATTTTTTTGTAGAGACGGGGTCTTACTATATTCCTAGGCTGGTTTCAAACTCCTGGGCTAAAGCAATCCTCTTGCCTCAGCCTCCCAAAGTGTTGAGATTATAGGGGTGAGCCACCATGCCCAGCCCAGCAATGCTTCTTTACCCAGGAGGAAGTGGCAGTAAGCAGCTGAAGTTTTCCAGTTCTCGTATAATCACGCCACCCCTCCTTTGCCATCATGAGATGCCAGGACCAGGCAAGCAGTGTTCCCCTTCAGCTCACTGGAGGCCCGAGTTTCAGCTACATGGAGCTCCTTCTTTAAGTTCTAAATTTTAATAATTCTAACTATTTCCCTTTGTTCCCTCCACCCGAGGGGTGGTAGCTGGCTCATAAAATAGCTATCTTTGAAATTTTATGCCCATGAAGTAGCATAAAATTGCTACTTTAGTGTTCTTTTTCACTTTTTAAGTTACACAAGTGAATAATTCTTTATATTAAATTCTCTGTTCAAATCACTGAAATCAGTCAGTCTATAGACTGAATTCTCTGATGGTCACAGTTCCCAGTTAGTGGAAGGTTTGGTTCTTTTCAGTTATTAGGTATGAGAGAGTAAAATCTATTAATTACTCCAAGGGGGTGGGGGTGTGGAACAAACCCAATGATAAATCTATAGGGACAGAATATTGTATCCTGTCCACAACCATTAAAATCATATACTTAAATTTTTTTTTTAATTAACATGGGAAAATATATTCAAGTGAAAAAGGCTAAAAAACTGTATCTATAGAATGATCCCAATGAGGGGAGAAATATTTGGAAGGACAAATGCCAAAATGTTAATGCTGTTTATCTCTGGTGGTGGGATAATTTTATTTTCTTCTTCATGGTCTTATATATATTTCCCCAATTTTCTACAATAATTATTTTTAGAAACAGGAAGAAAAAAGTAATTTAAAAACATCCAGACAAGAAAATCGGATATATAAGTGGGCATTCTGTATCAGCCAATTGTGGTATGGGGATCACAAAAAGATCACTCACTCGGGATCGTCCTGAAAGTCTTGAGGTTCTGCCAACTCGTCGTACTCTGCTGCTGCATCCTTGCCAGCTAAAATGAGCTCTTTGGGAGGCACCACCACCTGGAGAGCAACACAGAGAGGCCTGCCTGAGAAGGGACCAGTGTGACAGAATATAGCAAAGTATGACACTGATTTAGACAAACGGAAACATACAGCAAGTTTCAGGAAACATATATACTACTTATATGGAGTTTATAAGAACAAAGGTTTTAAGAGAAAGTAAGTACTTACTTCATGGGGTCTGCAATGCGGAACTGGGGAGAACATGGGGGCTTCAATTGTGTCTTTAATGTTTTATTTAATTATTTTTTAGAGACAGAGTCTTGCACTGTCGCTCCGGCTAGAGTGCAATGGCGTAATCTCGGCTCACTGCAACCTCTGCTTCTTGGGTTCAAGCGATTCTCCTGCCTCAGCCTCCCAAGTAGCTGGGATTACAGGTGCTCATCACCACGCCTGGCTGATTTTTTGCATTCTTAGTAGAGATGGGGTTTCACCACATTGTCCAGGCTGGTTTTGAACTCCTGACCTCGTGATCCACCTGCCTTGGCCTCCCAAAGTGCTGGGATTACAGGCATAAGCCACTGCACCTGACCCTAATGTTTTATTTCTTAAGAGGATGGGGAGAAAT
>NW_012102943.1:1325777-1415841 GCF_000951045.1 Mandrillus leucophaeus | reverse complement strand
CTGCCCAGGCTGGAGTGGAGTGACACGATCTCGGCTCACTGCAACCACTGTCTCCTGGGTTCAAGCAATTCTCCCGTCTCAGCCTCCCCAGTAGCTGGGATTGCAGGCACCTGCCATCACGCCCAGCTAATTTTTGTATTTTGTTAGAGACGGATTTCACCATGTTGGCCAGGCTGGTCTTGAACTCCTAACCTAAGGTGCTCCACTCACCTTGGCCTCCCAAAGTGCTAGGATTACAGGCGTGAGCCACCATGCCAAGCCTAGTTAGTGCTATGTTATGTATACTCTTTGTAAGGTAGAGGAATCTAGAGGAGGCATACCAGCTTCTAAATGATTTTAAACGTATCATTTCTAAAAGGAAATGATACTTCACAAGTGTTGAAGAATGAATGTATGAGACTGAGAGACTGAAGGCGCATGTATGTTAGAGGAGTCAGGATAGGAAGGAGGCATTCTAGGTAAAACGAATAGCATGCACAATTCTCTAGCATCAAAGTTTATAACCCATTGCATCTGTCTGGATCACAACCACTAATATGTATGATTCAGGGAATGCTAAATTTGAGGATCTGAAGGAAGATCACACTGGATGAACAGAGAGAAGTAGTCATTAAGGAGCTCTTATGCTATGCCAAAAATCTGGACTTCATCTCAGTCAAGAGCAATGCTAAATGACCAGCATGCGAAGAGTCAGATTTTAGAAGTATCAATACCCTGGTGGCAATAGAGAAGAAATGGGTTGAAATGGAGGTGGTGGTATAAAAATAGCAAGGTCAGTTAGGAAGTTACTGTCACAGTCCAGGTAAGAAACGATGAGGCCTTCAAATAGGGCAGTGTACTTCAGGATAAAGTAAAAAAATTCAGGAGGTGGAATCAAAAGAACGTGCTGACTAGATGTGGAAAGGAGAGAGTGTGGAGTCTTTTAAGCCAGGTCAAATGAGGACACTCCAGGGAAAGTGAGGGTCAGTCAGGCTGAGGCAAAATGCTCCTACCTTAGCAGTGCTGTTGATATCATCAGCGTCCCCCTCCTCACACTCCAACAGAGTCACATGGGTGAGGTTCTCAACTGGATTCGTAAGAGTCAGGAGGACCTGGCTCTCCTGGAGAATAGGAAACACATCTCTCAGACATTCACCACTTTCTTAGCTGCTATACCAAGTATTTTGCAAAATTACCATTCCCCCCCATTACTCCTGAGCAATGACGCCCACTTATACCCCTACATCACTGTATTCTCTACGTGCTTACTGATCCCTGTTCTATTATCTACGTTAGACCAAATACTCTCTGGAGTTGCTATTTCACTAAGGAAATGGGACAGATTCCACTGAAAGGGCCAGTTACTAGATCCAGAAATTCCGAGGAATGCTTATTATCTAAGTGATTGTTTAACTCTTGTCTCACCCACGCTGCCATTTAAGGACTGAAAAGGAGGCCCTCATAAATAAAACATGGGAGTCACAGGCCAGTCAGATGCATTAACAGAGCAAAAATGGCACACCAAGACTACAAAAACTTTTTTAAATTTTTACTTATTTTTGAGACAAGGTCTCACTCTGTTGCCCAGGCTGGAGTGCAGTGATGTGATCATGGCTCACTGCAGCCTCGACCTCCTGGGCTCAGGTGATCCTTCCATCTCAGCCTCCTGAGTAGCTGGGACCACAGGTGTGTGCCACCACACCTGGCAAATTTTTTGTATTTTTTGCAGAGATGAGGTTTCCCCATGTTGACTAGGCTGGTCTTGACCTCCTGGGCCCAAGCAATCTACTTATCTTGGCCTCCCAAAGTGCTGGGATTACAGGTATAAGCCACCATGCCCAACCTTATAAAAACTTTTTAAGACTTCTTGAACTGTGATAATTTGTCCTTGCTTGGTACTCTCTCTAGATAAGCAAAACCAATCTTTCAAATGAAGGACCATATGATAAACATTTGTGTTTTCACGAGCAGCATGAAAGGAAAGAGTTAAAGAGGTTGCTGCAGAATATTCTACAATTCACTGGGCATGTGTCTGGAAAAGGGGAGTAGATGAGGACTCCAAGGAAGAGAAGGGCTGTGGTATGGAAATCTGGAAATCTAACTGATTCCTAGTACCCGAAACAACATACAGGAGATCGAGGAGAATCTCTAGGCTGGAGAAGAACAAAAGATGCCTGTGGGATCCATCATTCTCCCCACCCAGAATTTCACCTTGACATAATGTGCACTCTGCTCCTTCTCCCTACTTTTCATCAAAGATGTTGTTGTCAAGGATCTCAGTGTCAATAAATTTAAAGTCTTTATTATCCCAAACTCTCTTCTTTTCTATCCCTTGCTCTCTGGATCCTGTGCCAAATACACACACAGCCACCCACATACATATACACACACATCATTGATCAATCCTTTTTCTTCCTGTTAATGAGCAAGGTACTAACCTTCATGTAGCGAAGGTTGGGAATGGACATGATTCTCACTTCTGGAATATAATTGCTATGCATAAATAAAAAAATGCATTAATGTTCACTGGAGTCTCTTAAAATTATTATTATTTTTTAAAGCTGTGCAGTACATAAAGGATTTCATGTGAATCAGATCAGAGAAAAATAATTTTAATGAACCATATCATCACAGTAAGAACTTAAGAAAAGACATAAGACCAAACTGGTATGACTTCTTTCTGAAATATTATGTATATTTCTATTTTAAACTGCCCAGGCCCCAGATTAGCATGTATATATCAAGATACTGCTTTGTAATGACTAAGACAAGATATTTATCTCCTTGTGCCTTGGTTTTCCCAATTCTAAAATGAGGAAAATAATGGTATCTATCACTTGAAGTTATTGTGAAGAATACATGCAAAAATGCTTTGAAAAGTGCTAGGAACAAAGCTCACATAAATGTTAATTATTGTACATACATTAACGTAATACAAAATCTATTGCAGAAACACTACAAGTGGGGGAAAAGGTACATCTTAGAATCAGATATTTAAACTTTAAACGAGCTATTCTTCAAGGTGACCAGCAGGATTATCTGAGCAAATTAACAGGAATTTAAGAAACTTTTGCCTTCCTGAATCTCAAAAAAAAACAAATACATACCGACACAAAAGCAACAACAATAAAAAGAAATGTAAGGACCCCACTTCTAAGAATTTGAATTCAGTAGGTCTGAGGTTTGATACCAGAGCATGTGTGTGTGTGTGTGTGTGTGTATATATATATATTTTTATTTTTTTTTTATTTTTTTTTTTGAGACAGGGTCTTGCTGTCACCCAGGCTGGAGTGTAATGGCACAATCATGATTCACTATAGCCTCGACCTCCCAGGCTCAAGTGATAGTCCCACCTCAGCCTCCCAAGTAGCTGGGAGTACATGTGTGTGCCACCATGCTCAGCTAATTTTTGATTTTTTGTACAAATGAGGACTCCCTATGTTGCCAGGCTGGGCTTGAACTCCTAAGACTCAAGCAATCCTCCTGCCTTGGCCTCCCCAAGTGTTGAAATTACAGGCATGAGGCAAACACCTGGCCTCAGAGAATCTGTAGTAAGAGAGCCAGGCAATTCTAAAATGATGTCAGAAAAAAACCACTTTTTCTCAAAGCAAGCTTAAGAAACTGATACTAAGCACAGGCTGCCATTCAGGGTTTCTGTAATGAGTGTAATTCTTAAGTAAGAAAGCAGTTCATCCCAGACTTCACATGTGCCATTTCTGTAGGTTTCTCTATTCCTAACCAATCATGTATTAAGTAAGAATAGTTAGGAAAGTGAACATGTTTTATGTTGAGTTACAAGGCATTTGCAAACATAATTACTCATTTGATTCTTTTTAAGAACCCCAAGAAGAAGGCATTATTCCTATTTCAGAGAGGAGGGAAACAAGTTTAGACAAAAACAGTAAGTGACAGACCCTCCACCTGGCCCTCCTAGCTCCTCTTAACTCACCAGACATGCACTTCCCAACATTTTTGTTTCCTAATACTTATTTTTAATTGCTGCATAATATTCTACAGTACAAGTTATCTCAATTTAACCAATTATTTCCTTGTTAATGGTTAATCAGTTTGACACTGATTTAACTGTTGGTTAAACTGTTTGCAGTTTTTTGCCATTAAAATATTCTAATACTCATCTTTGGAAATGTATCTTTATATATTGGTGCTTTTGTTTCTACAGAATACATTCCTGAAATAGTACTGTTGGGTTAAAAGGTCTACGTAATTTGTTTTGATATTTCCAGACCACTCTCCAAAAAGACTAGCAATTCAAGATTCTACCAACAATGTGTGCAAATATGTGTTTACCCACATTCTCATAAGTACTAGATGCTAATTACTTTTTAAAACTTTTCCTATCCAGTCTTGGTTTCTTTCCATATACAGTGTATCTTCTGGCCATTTGAAATTCCTCTTCCATAAGCTACCTGTCCAAATCCCTTGTTCCACATTCCTCTTTACTGCCTCCCTATTTTTATCTTTTCAATTTCTGGGAATTCTCTATGCCTGGGATATTAAACTTTAGTTTGTCACGACTGCCAAATATTCTTTCTTGCTTTACTATTTGTCTCAGGACTTTGTTGCTAATTTTGTCTTTTTAAAATTGTTTTCCTTAAGAGAGAGAGTCCTGCTCCATTGTCTAGGCTGCAGTGCTGTGGCACAATCATAGCTCACTGCAGCCTCGACTTCCTGGGCTCAAGGGGTCCTCTCACCTCAGCCTCCCAAGTAGCTAGGACTACAGGTGCATGCCACTGCACCTGGCTCATTTTAAAGTTTTTTTGTAGAGATGAGGTCTTACTACATTGTCCAGGCTGGTCTTCAACTCATGGGCTCAAGTGATCCTCCTGACAGGCTTCCAAAGCGCTGGGATCACAAGTGTGAGCCACTGCACCTGGCTTTAATTTCATCTTTTATAACCACTATTTCTTTTTGCTAAGGTCAAAGGTGTTTCTTTTCTTTAATGGCTTCTGGGTTTTCTGTCTTGCTAAAGAAGGGCTCTCTTACTCCAAAGCTAGACAATACTTTCCTAATTTTTGAAAATATTTTTGTTTGCCACATAATTTAAAAAATGTATGTATTAGAAAAGTATGATGAGACACGAAAAGTTTACATTTAATTAGATGAACACTGGGTAAGTTTTAAGTGGCAGTATTTGTCTCTAATTAGGACCATTCAGATAGCCTGATAGGTAGTTTTTATACACAAAATTCTCTCCTACTCACAAATCCCAGAGAGTTAACACTAACTTAATCACTTTCATCCCAGCCAATGAAGTGTTATAACACAGGTAAGTAAAATGAACATTGTTACAGGGATACTCTTCAATCAGCTATACTTCATTATTTTTTAAGTTTTTGAAGGATTATTCCCAAACGCAGACACTTTGTAATTTGTAACGATGACTAGTAACTTTCCACCAAATAATTAACATACCTTGTTGCTCCAGATCATACTGGGCCACTGTGTCCCTGATCCCAATACCCCTGAATCTATTTATCTTAAACGTTTTTCGTGGCATGTAACTAAATTCAAAACCTAAACCGGAACAGAATGTCAAGATGATTTTGATGTAATTATTATTATTTTTTTGGAGGGCCAAGAGTAAACACACTTCACACTGGGGAAGAAGAATAAACCAAAATAACTCAAAACAGTAACTGAAAACACCAATCCCAAAATACTCACACAGCAACCAGTTGGATTTTGAATTTGATTGATGTTGGGTTAAATTCTGGCTTGCTCAAATTATGTTCACATTTCTAAAAAGAAAACAAATACAGTATGTATCAGAAGACAACAACACACTTTGTTGATCCATAGAGCTGCTAAATTCAGAAGGATAGCATTTACGAGAATTTTGTTTTGTTTTATTCTGATATAAGACCATAAGTTTTTGAAATAGCGTATAGCAACCGAAGTTTATAAAAAATGTTTGCACTTCCTGATATGTGCAACCACACTATCCAATATTATTATACCTCTGTGGTACTTAAAAACTACTAAAATAACTAACACATACTGAGTACTTACTGTATGTGCAAAACAACGTGCTCACTGGTTTAACTGGATTTAAGTATCACATCAACTTTATGAGCTAGGTATAGGTATTATATTAAGGTTGTCATATTATAGATGATGAAAATGGTATACAGGAAGGGTAAGTAACCTGTGCAACTTCATAGAGCCAATAATAATGGACACTGTGATTTAAATCCAGGTAGTAAAATTCCAGATCCCATGCTTTAAAGTACAGTAACAATGATTATTTTTGAGATAGGGTATCACTCTGCCACCCAGGCTGGAGTGCAGTGGCACAATCAAAGCTCACAACAGCCTCCAACTCCTGGGCTCAAGTAATCTTCCTGCTTTGGCCTCCCAAAGTGCTGGGATTACAGGCATGAGCCACTGCACTGGGACAGTAATAATTATTTACTACTTTCTTAAATACGTACTACATATACCTGGTTAAATTTTTTTTAGCAGTACAAAAAAGGTGTCCAGTGTAAAGATTACCCATAATCTGTCTGTCCCCTTGTTCCTCTCCCCAGATAGCCTATGCACATAAAAGTACAAGCATACATCATGTTGCTTTTTTCACAATAACACAAAAGGGAACATTTTACATTTATTCTCTTGCTTTTTTCATTTACTCTATCTTGGAATTAATTCCATTTCAGTACATATAGAGGAGCCTCTGTGTCCCACTGTAACAATTTCTATAACTTACATAAGATAGAAAATGATGGACATTCAGGATGTTTCCATTATTTTGCTACTGTAAGTAATGCAGCAATGAGTGTTCTAGTACATTAATCTATTTCCTAAGTGTCTAAGTATCTGTAAGACAGTTTCCTAAGAGCAGATCAAAGGGTGTATGCATTTGCTATTTTAAAGGATACTGCAATATAACTAATATGATTATGAAATGATATTCCATTGCAGTTATTTTAATTTTTCATTTTCTCATTGCAGTCTTAACGTGCATTTCCCTGCTTAGTGTATAAATCTGAATATCCTTCATATTTATTGGCTATTGGGATTTCCTCTGCCATAACTTGAATGTGAGGATCTGCTGGTTACTTTTATTTCCTTGCTGATTCGCTGAAGTTCTTCATATTCTAGATATTAATCTATTGTTAATAATATACCTTGCAAACTACTTTTCTCAGTCTGCAGCTTATCTTTTCATTTCTTTATGGGTTTTCTTTGGCATGAGGGTACAAGTTTTACTTTTAATGAAGTAAAATATATAACTTTACATTATAGTTTGTGCTTTTCTGTCTTACTTATGAAACATTCCCCTACCCAGAAGTCATGAAGGTATTCTCCTGTATTTTCTTCTAGAAGTTTGGCTCTTCGAATTTCCAACATTCCTGAAATTAACTTTTGTGTAGGGTGAGGTAGCAACCCAATTTTATTTTCTTCCATATAATCACTTGACCTAGCAAAATGTAATAGCCTATTCTTTCCCCAGTGATCTACAATGCCATATTTAGCATATAACAAATTTTCTCACATGCATGGGTCTATGTCTGCATATATATAGACACACTTTTGTTTATACGTATGTTTGTACTTTCCCTCCTTTTTTATACAAAAGTTGCACACCTACCATGCACTTTGCTTTTTGCATTTAAAAATGTATCCCATATTAACGTATTCTTTTAAATAAATTTATAGTACTCATTGTGTGGATATACCATAATCTCTGCATATTTTGGTTTGTATTTGTGGAAGTGCAAGGTAGATTCCTAAAAGTGAAGTTGATAAGACAAAAGGTAACTTTACTTTTGGTAGATATTACTATATTAATGGTGCGTTATATAACCATATTTATATAAATTTAATTTATATATAACTATTTCTATTACTAATCTTTTTAAAGAAATCAACTTCTGATTCTGTTGCTCTTTTGTATTTTACATTGGTTTCTTAATTTGTTGTATTTTATCTTAATTTATTGTGTTTTATGTTGGTTTCTAAATTTATTAACACCTGCTCTCTGGACTTTGCTGTTTTTTTTCCTAACTTCTTGAAATGGATTCTGACGTCACTAATCTTTTAATATTTCTTCTTTTCTAATATATACTGCATAGCTAAGCATGGCCTTAGTTGTATCCTGTAAGTTTTGCTATAAAGAAATTACTGATTTCTAACTTAACTACATTGTGATCAAATAATATACTTTAATCATTTCATCTTCCAGCTGACAGCCTCAGCAAGAGAAAGCATAGGGACTCCAATGGCGGCAGCAGCATGTGCAAAGAAACTATCATGAAACTTGGTAGACAATATTGGGTGGGTGCCCCAGGTCTCTCCAAGCTGACTATATATTTTGTTATTTAAAACAAACTTATATTTATTTATTTTTTTGACAAGTTTTGCTCTTGTTGCCCAGGCTGGAGTACAATGGCGTAATCTTGGCTCACTGCAACCTCTGCCTCCTGGGTTCAACCAATGCTCCTGTCTCAGTCTCCCGACAAATCTACATTTTAAGTAGAATTTTTAAAAAAATAAGCTGGTGTAAGGCTATATGACTTTTGATCAAAACAACAAGATGCAGGGCTTCTAAATATAAGGGATCATCTGAAATGAACGTTGTTTGAATATTCATTGTCTAATTTTGAGGGTTCCAGTATTTACGTGAAAATTTAACAATTTTTAAAGAAGTCCTTGGAAATTGGTACTGACAATGAATCTCCTTAAAATGGAATTTTAAAGCTTTTCAACACACTGGAACTCTCCCTGGCTTTGTAACAACCCCACAATTGAGCGAAGCTACCTCCTTGAGACATGCACTGCTCTGCAGCTGGATACTCTTAACAGCTTGCATAAGGGAGTTCACTTAAAAAGAGATATTGTGTAGTTTAAAATACATTAATTTGTATAAAATAACTTGCTCTGCTATTAAAAACCATTAAAAACCATTATAATGTTTTTAATAATATCAGCTGGCACTTAAATATTTTTGGAGTGAAAATTATCACTAAAGTTATATATGACTCCCATAAAAATATGGTTTTATCATATTAAAGAGACCTGTATTGATTTGCCAAAATTCTGCAACTTAGCAAAGGTATTACCTTCCTTGGATTTGTACTTTGTGATTTAGTATGCTGTACCATGGGCTGGTTATGCTAATTGAAAAAATAAAGTCATTACCCAAGTTTCACAGTACTCTAAGCGTAAGCAGAAGAACAGCTGTTCACATCTTTTAGCAGTGCACGTTTGTCTACCTTACAAATGCCATGTGTCCAAATCATGGTTTTGTAATTGCTAAGGTATGATACGTCAGGTTATTTGAAAACAATTACTTTTTGAAGTAACTGTGACCACAAAACATCATTTTTACATGAAAAGTTGTCTATCTTTTGAAATTATGCAAATGATGTCTTGATCTAAAGCACAAACCCCAGGTACTTATGTTTTTAATAATATGGTGCCACTGCAGGGGTTGGGGGTGGTGGGGAAGAACAAGGATAATGTCGGGGAGGATCGGCCTAACTAACCACTAAGTGAATTGTACTGCAGCTTTAATTTATGAGAAATCCTTATCTGGGATATTTGAGAGCAGCTGCAAACTGAAAACAATCCAGTAAATGTACCTTGTTTATATTTTATATCAGGCAATTATTAATTGGTAAATAATAGCTTTGATATTTGCAACTGTTGCATACAGAGTACTTTTGCTAAAAGTTAATTAGCTCTTGCCTTTAATTTTACAGTGTTTAATGTGATAAACTTCCAGTCATGTTTCCTATAAAAGAGACCATTTAATATATGTATATAAACCACAATAATAGTATAACATACTATTTAAAAATTTTTTTTTCTACTTAAAATATTTAAGGCTTCTTAGGACATTTCTAAAGCAGATTAAATCCAATGAAGTTCCTGATTTTTTTTTTGTAACTGCAGATAGTTTTTTCAACTGAAATAACATTTCAGCTAAATAAAGTATTGTTAAATATTGATATCTGATAAAAAATTGCCTTGTATAATTTCTGCAATTTATATTTGTTCCGAAAAAGGTATAATGCCCTAATGTTAAAAGATTTTAAACAAATCCTTATCCTTTGATTTTTAAAACTCTGATCTAATGATAAAATTCTATAAATTTTCATTTTCCAGTGTAGTTAGGTAGCAAAATACCTGGTAATTCATAACTTTTACCTGTTAAAATATAAACACGCAACAAGCAAACACATTTAAGAGTACTAAATGGAAATAAAGTGTTCAAAAGAGAAAACCTTGTGTTATCGAGCATCTTAGTCTATGTATTATTATTAAAGTATAAATATGATTTAAAGAAATCTTTTCTTGTTAATAAAAACTTTCTTTTAACTGAAAAAAAAAATTCATCTTCTGAAAAATGTTCAGACTTACTTTCTAATAACCCAGTATTATAGTCAACCTTTATAAGTGTTCTGTATGCACTTGGAAAGAGTGCAAATATTCTGCAGATATTGCGTACAGGGGTCTATATATGCTCATTTGGTCAAGTTTGCTAGTTAAATTCTCCAAATGTTCTAGATTCTTACTGATTTTCATCTATTTGTTCTCTAGGTTACTGAGAGATGTCAAAATTTCCCAAAATGATTTGTCCATTTATGTAATTTTCTCAAATGTCGCTTTATATATTTTGAGTCTGTTTTTCAGTGCGTATGACTTTAGATGGTTATATTTTCTTTGTAAATTGAATCTTTTTTTAAAACAAATTATCCCTCTTTCAAAAAAATTAGTGTTTGTCCAATATTTTTCCCACTTCTCTCTACTTTCAACCTTTCTGAGTTCTCCTGTTTGCGCTTCTTGTAATAAACATATAGATGGGCCACTGCAATTTGCTTTATTATTTAGACTGACAATGTTTGTCTTTTAATGGAAGCATTTAGTTCACTGTATTTAATGTAAATACTGATACATCTGGATTTTAATCTCCTATCTTACTACACACATTTTTTTTTTTTTAAACAGACAGGGTCTTGCTTTGTCACCCAGGCTGGAGTGCAGTGGTGTGATTACTGCTCACAGCAGCCTCAACCTCCTGGGCTCAAGCAATTCTCCTGCCTCAGCCTCCCGACTTGCTGGGACTACAGGTGTGAACCACCACACTGGCTTTTTTTGTTTGTTTTTTTTTTGGTAGAGACAGGGTCTCACTATGTTGCCTAGGCTGATCTCAAACTCCTGAGCTCAGGTGATCTTCCTGCCTTGGCCTCTCAAAGTGTTGTGATTACAGGCAGGAGCCCAGGTCTTCTATTTGTACCACCAATTCAATTGCCCTTTCTTTTTCTTTCTTTTCATAAAGGGTTTTCATTACAAAAATTTTCTAACATGTACAAAAATATAGAATGGTATTACAAATCTCTAGGTACCCATCACCCAACTTCAACAATTATCAACATGGGAATATATATGCAGGACTTGAATCTATGCTCCCAGGTTAACTAAACAAAAAGAATCAGTAACTTGTTATCAAAAATTAGCAACAATGGCCAATCTTGTTTCATTTATACTCTTACCCATTCCTCATCCCTCATTATTTTGCAACAAATATCAGAGATCATGTCATTTCCTCCATAAATATTTCTGTATTCTCCAAAAGATAAAGACATTAAAAAACAAAACAACAAAAAACAGTACTATCATTATTCCTAAAAAGAAAAAATAATTTTTTTTTTTTTAAAGAGTCAGGGTCTTACTGTGTTGCCCAGGCTGGAGTGCAGTGACTACTCACAGGCATGATCATCACACACTATAGTCTCAAACTCCTCAGGCTCAAGGGATTCTCCTGCCTCAGCTTCCAGAGCAGCTGGGACTACAAGTGCTTGTCACTTTGCCCTGCCCAATAGTTCTTTAATAGCATCAAAAATCCTACCAGTGTTTACATTTTCTCAAAGATTTCACAAATTTTTCTTTCCTTCTTTCCTCTTTCCCTTCTTCCCTCCTCCCCTGGGCCCTTTCTTTCTGTTTTGTTTGAATCTGAATCTACATAAAATCTACATGTTGTGTTTGGCTGGTAAACTTTTAAGTGTCTTCTAATCTAGAGAATGATTACATAACATTAGCCACCAGTGACATGTGGTTATTTAAATGAAATTAAAGACTGACTCAGTACCTCAGCTGCACTATCACATTTCATGTGCTCAATAGCCACACGTGCCTAGTGGCTATCATGCGGGACTGTACAGACACACAATACTTTCATCACCATAGAAAGTTCTGTTGGATAGTACTCATTTAAAAGGTTTCCTTTCCATCTTGTTTTTACAATTTATTTATTGAAGAAACTCAGTCATTTGTTCTGTACATTACCAGACCCTGGATTTTGCTGATTTTTCTTTTTTCTTGCTTTCTTTTAAATTGATTATTTTTTTATTGGTCCTCCCTGAGCCTGAACACTAGCCTAAAAGTTATACACTCTTTCACTATTCTTTTAGGGGTTAACCCTATGTACCTAATCTTCAGATATTTCATTTCTGCATCTGTAAAACAGGTTTAACAGTAGTACCTACCTCACAGAGTTGTAAGAGTTGTTTACATTGAAAGCATTTAAAATAGTGCCTGGGCAATTAGTATGTTCTCTACAAGTATTTTCTGTATTTACTACATTCCAAAGGTTTTGACATTGGTCAGACACCAACCACATTTGTTTTTTGCTTTCCTCTTGTACAAATGGCCATTCTACAGAATGGAATACTTACACGGCAGCGCAGGGACCGTTTGATCAGAAGATGTTTGTGGCGAGGATATAGCTGTGAAGCACAGACTGGCTGGAAGTCAGGCTGTAACAGACGCTGCTGAAGGGTGGTTACTAGAAAGAAAGGCAGAAAACAGGCTTAGTTTACAGTGACTTTCAAAAATCAGACTTTTATGTAGTAGTAATTACACAAAGCATTACTTTTATGTAATGAAAGTATGAACAGTGTTGTTCATAAAAAATGAAAATATAGAAATTTGACAGGCATTTTAGATTTCAATTACTTCTATTACAGCTGTTTTATTTTCTACATAAATATCACTTTACTACTAACAACTATTCCATTAAAAATCTCAAATCACTAGATATATAAATAACAAAAACAGAATTAGATGGAGGCTAGAAACAAAGTAGAAAAACAAAGAAAATTACCCTCTGTTAAATTTACTGGTCTTGTATAATAGTCTTCAGGTAGAGGTTCCACTTCATCCACAGCCTGAGCTGGCTCAATCTTTATCTCTTTCTGGTCCTCTCCTTCTTTAAGGCTAAAAGATAAAACAAAACAAAACAAAATAAGACAAAAAAATCAGTTAATTTCTCAAGGATCCGCCTGATTATTCTCAGTCTATGATATCAATAATTGAATGGAAGTATTCCTGTGTCATAGAATACCTGTTCAGCATAGGTCTTTTCTAAGTACGAGAATCTTCTTTTCCATTGGCAACTCTGTGTGTGTGTGTGTGTGTGTGTGTGTGTGTGTGTGTGTGTGTGTGTGTTTAATCTCATTTCTTTGCTATTCATTTTGATACCTGCTGTTCTCCTCAAAGTCATTTCATGTCTAAACTTACGAAAGTCCAGCAAGGGTACTGATGGATGCACCAGCTCGTGGTCGCTGAAGCCTGGTTCCAAGACCATATTTGTCCTAAACAAAGTTCAGAAATTCCTATTAGAAAGCCCACAGTTACACACCCTATTTATCAAAAGAAAGAATTTTGGGTAGGATAGCATGAGAAGCTCAGGGAAATAAGCCAAAAAAAAAAAAAGCTAATTTAAAGGCTTCTTTTAAAGAAAGCAATTTGTAGCCCCACATCATGATTCTATTCTTAAAATAGTAACAGCACTAAACATGGAGATTGAAACTACATTAATACAGTAAAAATGAATCAAATGTGAGCTTCTATTAGCAATCTAAAAATATCTAAGCTACGGCCTAGGCAAGAGCTATGTGGCGTGTCTAAGATACACAACAGACGTCTTCCTGGAACACCAGTGGTCATCTGCTAACTTCTTCAGGGTCAGCAAGAATCATAAAGTAGAACTTACCACTACATGAATAGTATGTTGCTGTAGAGCCCCAAAATAGCAGCAGGTTGCAACAGAGACAAAAAATGCAGCATAAGATAGAAGCAAACGCATATAGCAGGCAGGTTATATGGGAAAATTGGAAAAATAATTCATTTAATTAAAATTCTACCTCTAAATATAACATACATTGGTGCATATGAGGACTGTACCACTGGACTATTCAGAAAAATTCACTTCTTTTTGCAAATGAGGGTGCTTTGCAAGTGTTAACGTTTTTAAATTCTAATCTAGATTTTTTTTTGAGACTGAGTCTCACTCTGTCACCCAGGCAGGAGTGCAGTGGCACTATCTTGGCTCACTGCAACCTCTGCCTCCTGGTTCAAGCCATTCTCATGCCTCAGCCTCCCAAGTAGCTGGGATTACAGGCATGCGCCACCATGCCCAGCTAATTTTTTGTATTTTTAGTAGAGACAGGGTTTCATCATGTTGGCCAGACTGGTCTTGAAATCCTGACCTCAAGTGATCCTCCTGCCTCAGCCTCCCAAGGTGCTGGTATTACAGGTGTGAGCCACTGCACCTGGCTCAATCTAGGTATTTTTATATGGACTTTACCAACCCTTAGGGTTTCAATGACTTAACTAATTTTCATGTGGATGCAGTATGACAAGTTGCTTAACTAGGTCTCATTTCCTCAAGTGTAAAATGGGGATATGATACTCCACAGGATTTTTGTGAGGATTAAATAAAGTAATACATGTAAAGTGTTTAGCACAGAGCTTGACACATCATTGCCATTCAATAAATGTTATTTATTGAATGTCAATCTGCTGGGCCCCAAGCAAGCACACAGAAAACAAACTGTACTATGAGAGCAAATAAAACTCAGGGGAAAATAACAAAAACTCCAAATCCTGATTTCTTTCTTCTTACTAGCAGTACATAAACTGGTAGAGAATGACTCTCATAAATAATTCTTACCAAAAATTCTACTTGCATATGTTACTATTTACCCACACAAGTGCACTCTGTTAAAAAGTCAGTGTTTTTCATCTTGGAGAAACAGGTGAGGATGTTAAACAAGTTATTATAACTAAAGCTGAGAAACCACTACTGCCAGGATGTCAAAGGTGGGCTACGGGAGTAATACGACTAAAATCTACCATTTGCCCACCTCCTTTTTCTCAGACTTTCTGTAATAAAAAAGCTGTATGTAGAGCTCTGCAGTGCCTACAAAATTAACAGTCTTTCTGGGGAAATAATCAGAAGATAAAGGGGAGTGACGGAGAAAGAAACACAAATGTCCTTAAAACACAAATAACTCAAACAGAACTATTGATATAGCAAATCGGACTTAAACGTCTATAATTTAACTATCGGACTTAAACGTCTATCATTTGAAGAATCCCCCTCTCTGCTACCCACCATTCAGGACTCTAGGACAATGGCCATTTTCTGAAATGATCACTGTTCTTAGGCCCTACAGGTCTTGCAAATCATTTTAGTACCAAATTCTCACCGAAAAAGCCAGAGGCATATAGTTTCTACGTCGTGCCAGTTTCTTGCGATCTCGCTCAACCTTCTCTTTCTGAGCAAGCTGCTGGTAATATTCAATCAGTTTGTTCATCTGTAAAAAAATCACAGACTTGGTACACAAAAAAGCTAACAGAAAACATACCAAATTAATCAACTACACTGATTAGAGACATAATGAATAGAGAAGACAAATTAAGATGGGCAAGTTTGCCCTTTTTCTTCAAAGAGAATTTTTCTTTGTTATGTGATTTGTTTTCCGAAGTGAAATGGAAAACTGAAGTTCAAGGACAGGATGAAATGGGCAATGAAGAGGCTCGGAAATTTCTTGCTCTCTTATTTCATTACTTATTTCCCCTCACGACTGCTCTGATTTTTTTTCTGCATGGCCACAGGACATTTATTTCTAAAAACATGACATTTTATACTGTATTTTATTCCCCAACTCCATCACACTTAAAAAATTTTTAAATACATTTAAATTATAAAAGCAATATATATTAATCATAAAAAGTTCCAACAAGGCTGGGCATGGTGGCTCACGCCTATAATTCCAGCTCTTTGGGAGGTTGAGGTGGGTAGATCACTTGGGGCCAGGAGTTCAAAACCAGCCTGGACAACAGAGTGAGACCTTGTCTCTATAAAAAAATGCAAAAATTAGCTGGGCATGGTGGCATATGCCTATAGTCCCAGCTACTCAAGAGGATGAGGTGGTGAAAAAGAAATGGCGGATAGGAGGCAGAACTAACTTGCAGCTTCTCCTCAGACAGACAGAACAACTTGTGGAGACTCACACTGTGAACTTTTACTCCAAGAACTACTGCAGGAACATACTAGGAAAACTGAAAGAATTCACAGACCCTTTGAAAGAAGTGGCTTGCTGCTGCAAAATCCATGAGACAGCAGAAAAACCGTGAGGGCCCAAAGTGTGAGAGGGGGAAAATCCACCTTCAAACATACCTCCTCACTGGAGAACCTACAAATTCAGATCATAGGAGAAAAATTTAACCTTACCTAGTGCTGAAACAAATTTAGAGAGCCGAGTGAAATATAAAAGTAGAAGAAGCAACAGCGGGAAGAGGCCTGTAGGCACTCACGGTTCCCAGGGAAGCCCAGGGAAGCCATTTCTGACTTTAATCTCACAGGGGTCCTAGGGGAGAGCTGCCAGTGGAATTGAGGAAGGACCACACGGAGACAGAAACTTCCAGGTGAACTCTGTAATAATTT
The DNA here is from genome assembly GCF_000951045.1 of Mandrillus leucophaeus. NCBI lineage: Eukaryota > Metazoa > Chordata > Mammalia > Primates > Cercopithecidae > Mandrillus > Mandrillus leucophaeus. Next base: position 1,399,103 of record NW_012102943.1, on the reverse strand, counting down.
TGACCGAGAGCAAATTTTCCTGGGCAGAATCAAGATGGGGAGGGTGCGAAGGGGAAGCATAGATATGAGCACATAAGCCACAGCAGTTGAGAAGGCGTGGGGTCCAAAAGGCTGGCTTGCTTTCTCAGCAGGTAGGCTTGTGAAGGCAAGATCTTGGCCCTGCAAACTCCATGCTGTTGGTGGGGCATGGTGGGAGTGAGACTGGCCTTGCTGGCTGCATGGGAGCTGGGTGAGGCCTGTCACTGCTGGCTTTCTCCTACTTCCCTGGCCACCTATATGACACAGCAGAGGCAGCCATAACGCCCCTGGGAACATAACTTCATTGGCCTGAGAACCACACAACTATCCTCCACGGCAGCCACAGCAAACCCTACCCAAGTAGAGTCTGAGCTCAGACATGCCCCCATCTGATGGTCTTTCTCTACCTGCCCTGGTAGCCCAAGACAAAAGACTGTAAACTCTTGAGTCTTACGGCCCCACCAATCACCTGAGAAACCGAAATACTTATCCAGGCAACCTTAGGGCAAGCTTGTATCCCCACCACACTACTGCAGCTGATACTTTCTTGAAAGCGCCACCTCCTGGCTGAAGGCCAACCAACTCAAGCCATTACAGCAACTCATAAAAGAACAACCCTGCCCTCAAAAGGAGAAAATAGCAGCTAATTCCACCACCTGCAACATCCTGGCTAACCAGAGGTCCTGAGTCTGTCCACGTGATAATTCACTGCTAGCACAACGAAGCATTAAAGAAAACTAGCACACGAAACCTAACTACAACCAAGGACCCTCACAGAGTCCACTTCACTCCCCTGCTACCTCCACCAGAGCAGGTGCTGGTATCCACAATGGAGAGACCTGAAGATGCACTGCATCACAGGATTCTTTGCAGACACTCCCTAGTACCAGCTCGGAGACTGGTGGCTCTGCTGGGTGGCTAGACCCAGAGCAGCAGTAACAATAATTGCAGTCCAGTTCTCAGGAAACCACCTTCCTAGGGGAAGGGGGAGAGCACCACATCAAGGACCCATGCCACGGGACAAAAGAATCTGAACAGTAGCCCTCAACCCTCAGATCTTTCCTCTGACATAGTCTACCCAAATGAGAAGGAAACAGAAAAACAATTCTGGTAATATGACAAAACAAGGTTCTTTAACAACCCAAAAAGATTACACTAGCTCACCAGCAATGGATCCAAACCAAGAAGAAATCTCTCAATTGTCAGAAAAAGAATTTAGAAGGCCAACTATTAAGTTACTCAAAAAGCTACTCAAAAGGGCACCAGAGAAAGGTGAAAACCAACTTAAGGAAATAAAAAAAAATACAGGTTATGGACGAAAAAAATCTCCAGAGAAACAGACAGCATAAATAATAAACAATCACAATTTTGGAAATGAAAGACACACTTAGACAAGGCTTTTGAATTAACCAAATCTGACAAAGAAAAAAGAATAATAATAATAATAAATAAAGCCTCTAAGAAGTCTGGGATTAAGCTACCAAAACTAAGAATTGGTGTTCCTGAGGAAGAAGAGAAATCTAAAGGTTTGGAAAACTTACTTGAGGAAAGAACAGAGGAAAACTTCCCTGGCCTTGTTAGAGATCTAGACATCCAAATACAAGAAACTCAAAGAACCCCTGAGGAATTCATCACAAAAAGATCATCGCCTAGGCACATAGTCATCAGGTTATCTAAAGTCAAGACAAAGGAAAGAACCTTAAGAGCTATGAGGCAAAAGCATCAGGTAACCTATAAAGGAAAACCTATCAGGTTAACAGCAGATTTCTTAGAGAAACCCTACAAGCTAGAAGGGACTGGGGTCCTATCTTTAGCCTCCTTAAACAAAACAATTATCAACCAAGAGTTCTGTATCCAGTGAAACTAAGCTTCGTAAATGAATGAAAGATAAAGTCTTTTTCAGATGCACAAATGCTGAGAGAATTTGCCAGTACCAAGCCAGCACTACAAGAGCTGCTAAGAAGGAGTTCTAAATCTTGAAACAAAACCTTGGAACACACCAAAATAGAACCTCCTTAAAGTATAAGTCTCACAGGGCCTATAAAACAGTAACACAATGAAAAAAAAAACTAAGTACTCAGGCAACAACTAGCACAATTAATAGAATACTCAGTACTAATGTTAAATGTAAATGGCCTAAAGGCTCCACTTAAAAAATATAGAACAGCAGAATGGAGAACAATTTACCAACCAAGTATCTGCTGTCTTCAAGAGAGTCACCTAACACCTAAGGACTCATATAAACTTAAGGTAAAGGGATAAAAAAAAGATATTCCTTGCAAATGGACACCAAAAGTGAGCAGGAGTAGCTATTCTTATGTCAAACAAAACAGACTTTAAAGCAACAACAGTTAAAAAAGACAAAGCGGGACATTATATAATCATAAAAGGACTAGTCCAACAGGACTAGTATCACAATCCTAAATATACACAATCACGATCTAAATGTATATGCACATCCTAAATATATATGCAATATCACAATCCTAAATATATATGCACCTAACACTGGAGCTCCAAAATCTATAAAACAATTACTACTACACCTAAGAAATGAGATAGAAAGCAACACAATAATAGTGGGGGACTTCAGCACTCCACCAACAGCACTAGACAGGTCATCAAGGTAGATGGTCAACAAAGAAACAATGGACTTACACTATACCCTAGAACAAACGGACTTAACAGATATTTACAGATCATTCTACCCAACAACTGCAGAAGATACATTCTATTCATTAGCACATAGAATATTCTCTAAGATAGAAAATACGATAGGCCACAAAACACGTTTCAATACATTCAAGAAAACTGAAATTATATCAAGTATTCTCTCAGACAGCAGTGGAATAAAATGGAAAATCACCTCCAAAAGGAACCCTCGAAATGATGCAAATACATGGAAATTAAATAATCTTCTGAATGCTCACTGGGTCAACAATGAAATCAGGATGGAAATTTAAAAACTCTCTGATCTGAATAATAGCGAGACACAAGCTATCAAAAGCTCCGGGATACAGCAAAAGCAGTGCTAACAGGAAAGTTCACAGCATTAAATACCTACATCAAAAAGTCTAAAAGAGCACAAATAGAAAATCTAGGATGATACTTTAAGGAACTAGAGAAACAAGAACAAACCAAACCCAAACCCAGCAGAAGAAAAGAAATAACAAAGATGAGAGCAGAACTAAATGAAATTGAAACAAAAGAAACAATACAAAAGAAAAATGAAACAAAAAGCTGGTTCTTTGAAAAGATAAACCAAATTGATAGAATGTTAGTGAGATTAACCAAGAAAAGATGAGAGAAGATCCAAATAAGCTCAATTAGAAATGAAATGGGAGATATTACAACTGATACCACAGAAATAGAAAAGATCATTCAGGGCTACTATGAACACCTTTATGCACACAAACTGGAAAACCTAAAGGAGATGGATAAATTCCTGGAAATATATAGCCCTCCTAGATTAACCCAGAAAGAAACAGGAACTCTGAACAGACCAGTAACAAGCAGTGAGATTGAAATGCTAATTTAGGCCGGGCGCGGTGGCTCAAGCCTGTAATCCCAGCACTTTGGGAGGCTGAGATGGGCGGATCATGAGGTCAGGAGATCGAGACCATCCTGGCTGACATGGTGAAACCCCGTCTCTACTTTAAAAATACAAAAAACTAGCCGGGCGAGGTGGCGGCGCCTGTAGTCCCAGCTACTCGGGAGGCTGAGGCAGGAGAATGGCGTGAACCCGGGAGGCGGAGCTTGCAGTGAGCTGAGATCCGGCCACTGCACTCCAGCCTGGGCGGCAGAGCGAGAAAAAAAAAAAAAAGAAATGCTAATTTTAAAAAATTGCCAACAAAAAAACATCTAAGACTAGATGGATTCACAAGTGAATTCGATCAGACATTCAAAGAATAATTTGTACCAATCCTATTGAAAATATTCCAAAAGATAAAGAGGGAATCCTTCCTAAATCATTCTATGAATTCAGCATCACCCTTGTACCAAAACCAGGAAAGGACATAACAAAACAAGAAAACTACAGACAGATATCCCTGATGAACACAGATGCAAAAATCCTTAACAAAATACTAGTTAACTGGATCCGACAGCATATCAAAAAGATAATACACTATGATCAAGTAGGTTTAATACCAGGGATACAGGGATGGTTTCACATACCCAAGTCAATAAATGTAATACACCATGTAAACAGAATTAAAAACAAAAATTGCAGGATCATCTCAATAGACACAGAAAAAGCATTTGACAAAATCCAGCATCCTTTATGAGCAAAACCTTCAGCAAAATCAGCATAGAAGGAATATACCTTAAATAAAAGCCATCTATGACAAACACACAGCCAACATTACACCGAACAGGGAAAAGTTGAAAACATTCCCACTGAGAACTGGAACAAGACAAGGATGCCCACTTTTACCACTTCTATTCAACACAGCACTGGAAGTCCTAGCCAGAGCAATCAGACGAGGAAAGAAATAAAGGGCATCCAAATCAGTAAAGAGGAAGTCAAACTGTTGCTGTTTGCCGATGATATGCTCATATGCCTAGAAAACCCTAGAGACTTATCCAAAAAGCTCCTAAATCTGATAAATGAATTCAATAAAAGGTTGGGTGCAGTGGCTCATGCCTGTAATCCCAACATTTTGGGAGGCCAAGGTGGGCAGATAACTTGAGGTCAGGAGTTCGAGACCAGCCTGGCCAACATGGTAAAACCCCATCTGCACTAAAAATATGCGTGGTAGCAGGCGCCTGTAATTCCAGCTACTCGGGAGGCTGAGGTAGGAGAAATCACTGGAACTTGAGAGGCAGAAGTTGCAGTGAGCCGAGTTTGCACCACTCTGGAGTTTGCACTCCAGTCTGGCTGACAGAGCGAGACTTCATCACAAAAAAAGAAAAAAAAAGTATTGAATTCAGGAAAGTTTCAGGATATAAAACCAATGTACAGAAATCAGTAGCACTGCTATACACCAACAGAGACCAAGCTGAGAATCAAATCAAGAACTCAACCCTGTCTACAACAGCCGCAAAAACCCCACTCAAAACACAAAAACAAAACACTTAGGAATATACCTAGCCAAGGAGGTAAAAGACCTCTACAAGAAAAACTACAACACACTGTTGAAAGAAACCATAGATAACACAAACAAATGGAAACACATCCCATGCTCATGGATGGGTACAATTAATACTGTGAAAATGACCATACTGCCAAAGCAGTCTGCAAATTCAATGCAATTCCCACCAAAATACCATCATCCTTCTTCACAGAACTAGTAAAAACAATCCTAAAATTCACATGGAACCAAAAAAGAGCCTAAATAGCCAAAGCAAGATTAAGCAAAAAGAAAAACTCTGGAGGCATCACATTACTCAACTTCAAATATAAGACTATAGTCACCAACGCAGCATGGTACTGGAATAAAAATAGGTACACAGATCAATGAAACAGAATAGAGAACCCAGAAATAAACTAAATACTTACAGACAACTGATCTTTGACAAAGCAAACAAAAACATAAAGTGGGGAAAGGACATCCTCTTCAACAAATGGTGCTGGGATAATTGGCAAGCTACATGTAGAAGAATGAAACTGGATCCTCATCTCTCACCTTATACAAAAATCAACTCAAGATGTATCAAAGACTTAAATCTAAGACCTGAAACCTTAAATTTCTAGAAGATAACATGAGAAAAATCCTTCTAGACATTGGCTTAGGCAAAAACTCCATTACTAAGAACCCAAAAGCAAATGCAACAAAAACAAAAACAAATGGAACTTAAACTAAAAAGCTTCTGCACAGCAAATGAAATAATCAGCAGAGTAAAAAGACAACCCACAGGGTGGGAGAAAATCTTTGCAAACTATGCATCCAACAAAGGACTAATATCCCAAATCTACAACACACTCAAACAAATCAGCAAGAAAAAAACAAATAATCCCGTCAAAAAGTAGGCAGAGGACATGCATAGACATTTCTCAAAGGAAAATATACAAATGGCCAACAAACATATAAAGAAAAGGTCAACATCACTAATGATCAAGGAAATGAAGATCTAAACCACTTCTGCAAGAATGGCCTTAATTAAAAAAAAAAAAAATATAGATGCTGGCATGGATCTGGTGAAAAGGGGACATTTTTACACTGTTGGTGAAAACGTATACTACTACACCACTATGGAAAACAGTATGGAGAGTCCTTAAAGAACTAAAAGTAGACCTACCACTTGATCCAATAATCCTACTACTGGTATCTACTCAGAGGAAAAGAAGTCACTGCATGAAAAACACACTAGCCCGCACGTTTATAGCAGCACAATTCACAACTGCAAAAATAGGAAACCAGTCCAAATGCCCATCAATCAACGAGTGGATAAAGAATATGTGGTATATATACACCATGGAATACTACTTAGCCATAAAAAGTAATGAAATAATGGCATTTGCAGCAACCTGGATGGAGTTGGAGACCATTATTCTAAGTAACTCAGGAATGGAAAACCAAACATCATACATTCTCACTCGTAAGAGGGAGCTAAGCTATGAGGACACAAAGGCACATGAATGATACGATGGACTCTGGGGACTTGGGAAAAGCTGGGAGGGGGGTGAGGATAAAATACTATACATTAGGTACAGTGTGCCCTGCTCAGGTGATAGGTATGCCAAAATCTCAGAAATCACCACTGAAGAATTTATCCATGTAAGCAAACACCATGTGTTCCTCAAAAACCTATTTTTTTTTAAAGGCTGAAGTGGGAGGATTGCTTGAGCCTGGGAGGTTGAGGCTGCAGTGAGCTGTGATCATGCAATTGCATGCCAGCCTGGGTGACAGAGTAAGATCTTGTCTCAAAAAAACAAAAAAAGAAAAAAGTTCAAACACCATACAAATGAAAAGAATAAAAAGCAAAGCTTCTCTTTTATCCCTTATGCCCAAGTTGACTTTTCTACTCATCACAGGCATCAACTATTACTAGTTTAGATATCTTTCTTACTCGGAGAAAAAATATATTATATTTTGCATATATTTAAAAATACTTGTGTGTAGATGTATAGCTTTGATGTGTATAAAAATAAATACTTATTCCTGGCCTCAAGCAATCCTCCTGCCTTAGCTTCCTGAGTAATGGGGATTATAGGCATAAGCTACTGCATTTGTCTCTACCGCATTCTTTCTCTTTTTTTGAGACATGGCCTTGCTCTGCTGCCTAGGATGGGAGTGTGGTGGTATGATCATAGCTCAATGCAGACTTGAAAACCTAGGCTCAAGCAATCCTCCCACCTCAGCCTCCTGAGTTGCTGGGACTATAGGCATGCACCACCATGCTCAGCTAAATTTTTAATTTGTTTGTAGAGATGGGGTTTCACTATATTGCTTAGGCTGGTCTTGAACTCCTGGGCTCAAGCAATCCTCCTGCCTCAGCCTCCCAAAGTATTGGGATTACAGGCATGAGCCACCACACCTGGCTGTTTATGACATTTCTAAGAGTATCTGAGAACAAATGGAACCTTAACTCACTAGTGGGTGTGTGAAGAAAAAACAAAAACTTGGTTCCTTTTCCTGATGCACAATTCAAATACAGAACTAAAGCTACACCTAGGATTCTCCATTATCTTAAGTCACCTGGAAAAAAGTGACAGTGTAATTTCAATGTCTTACAATGAGGAGCACTGTATGGACTTCTAAACACAGGTCATATCCACTGATAAAATGCAAGATCTTCAGTCTTTTACTCAATTTTTCTCTGATTTCATCCCCTCTCTCTGATCACCCGTTACTTACCCGTTGTGTGTGAGGATTTTCAGGTTCCTGCCAACCGCCACTAGCTACAAAATAAAAGAATATTAAACAAGACTTTCATAATGTGATAATTTTATTTTCATAAAACAAGTCTTCTGTAGGCCATAAAATGAAACTTAAAACATAAGTTATACAGACCAGAATGGTCTATATAACTATATAGACTATAATGGTCAGAACAAAACTTTTAAAAAACATCTCATGATGGTGATAACAATCACCACCACCACCATGACTAATGCACAGCCACTGTGCCAGGCACTTGAAATGTATTACATTTCCTTTTATTCTCATAACAATCCTCTGAGGTACGGACTCTTATTATTAGTCTCATTTCATATATGAGGAAACTGAGGCTCAGAGATGTTAAATAACTTGCTCAAAGTCACACGGAGAGTAACTGGTAAAAAAATGTTATTTGTCTATGGCTACATACATATGTGGAGAAGTACAAAGACACGCATGGATGCTAATAAACACTGAATTCAGGATTGTGATTATTATCTCTAGCAGGCAGAGAGGAAGACAGACAAAGTAGGGGGAAGGGCTTAAACCGTTTTGGTCGATTCAAACTCAGTCTGACTCTGGAGACTTTGCTCTCATCTGTAACACTGTGCATTTTCTACGTTCTATGACCTTGGCTTAGAGAAGAATTTCTTATGTAAGCAGCACACAGCATAAATCACAAAGGAAAAGATTATTCAAGAAAACTGAAAGTACTGAAAGTAAGACTATAATGAATACTTTTAACAAATGGTGCTGCAACAATGGAATATCCACATATCAAAAACAAAACTAAACAAAAACCTCAAAAAACAAAAACCGAAAGGACCCTTACCTCACAACATTTACAAAATTTACCTTGAGATGAGTAAGACTTAAATGTAAGTGTTAAAACTACAGCACTTTTAGAAGAAAACACAGGTAGATCTTAGTGACACCGCGTTTAGGCTAAAGTTTTTTTAATAGGACACAAAAAGCACAAACTTTATACAACAAAAAAATTGATAAATTAGACTTCACTGAAATTAGAAACTTGAGTTTTTCAACACACACTGCTGAGAAAAGGAAAAGGCAAGCCACAGACTGGGAGTAAATATTTGCAAAACATATATTCAACAATGCACGTGTATCCAGAATACAGAACTCTTATAACTTAGTTTAAAAAACCAAAGCAGGCCGGGCGCGGTGGCTTATGCCTGTAATCCCAGCACTTTGGGAGGCCGAGGCGGGCGGATCACGAGGTCAGGAGATTGAGACCATCCTGGCTAACACGGTGAAACCCCGTCTCTACTAAAATTACAAAAAATTAGCCGGGCGTGGTGGTGTGCGCCTGTAGTCCCAGCTACTTGGAGGCTGAGGCAGGAAAATGGCGTGAACCCGGGAGGCGGAGCTTGCAGTGAGCCGAGATCGTGCCACTGCACTCCAGCCTGGGCGACAAAGCGAGACTCTGTCTCAAAGTCTCAAAAAAAAAAAAAAAAACCCCAAAGCAAAACAAACCAACAACAACAAAACCCAGTTAAAAAGTGGGGAAAAGATTTGTACAGACACTTCACGAAAGATACATGGCTGGTAAATAAACACAATGAGAAAATGCAAATTAAAACCACAGTGAAGTACTGCTGTACATGTGCTAGAATGGCTAAAATGGGGAAGACTGACAATATGGCAAGCATTGTCAAGGGATTGGAACTCTCCTAATTTGCTGGTGAGGATCCAAAATTGTTCAGTCACTTTGGAAAACAGTTTGGCATTGGCCGGGTGCAGTGGGTCATGCTTTTAATCCCAGCACTTTGGAAGGCTGAGGCAGGAGAATTGCTAGAGTCAAGGAGTTGGAGACCAGCCTGGGTAACATGGAGAAACCCCATCTCTACTTTAAAAGAAAAAAAAAAAAAAAAAGTTTGGCAGCTTCTAGACAAATTAAACATACACTGACCCTATGACCTAATAATTTCACTCCTTGGCACTTAAGAAAAATGAAAACATATATTCACACAAAGACTTATAGGCAAATGTTCATAGCACATTTATTCATATAAGCCAAAACCCAAAAACAATCCAAATGTTCATCAAGTAGAGAATGAATAAACAAACTATAGTATGTCCATACAACAGAATACTACTCAACAGTAAGAAGAAATAATACAAAGAAGAAACACAGATGAACCTCAATAGCATTATGCTAAATAAAAGAAGACAGACAGGAAAGCCTGTAATATAAGACTCTAATTATATACACTTCTAGAAAAGGCAAAATTCTAGTGATAGAAAGCGTATCAGTCTAATCGGGGCAAGGAGGTTGGGGGAAGAAACTGACTGCAATGAGGCATGAAGATTCTCTAGCGGGACAGAAATGTTGTATATCATGATTATGGTGGTGGCTATGTGATTACACATTTGTCAAACATCACAGAATTCCACACTTAAAATTGGTAAGCTTGATTATACCTAAATTATATCTCGATAAAGCTAACCAAATAACAGGGAAAAATAAAAGTATAATGAGATACCATTTCACAACCATCAGTCTGGAAACATTTTAGAGTCCAAAAATACTATAAGCTGACAAGGAACTGGAGGAACAGGTAGTTTACTCTTATATATTACTAATGGGAGCAAAGACTGCTAAACCATTTTGGAGTGCTAAGGATGTACACAACTTATGACTGGCAATTTTACTTCGTTATATAGAAAAGCCCTTATACTTGTGCCTTAGAAAACACATATGAGATTGATTCCAGCAGTTCTGTTTTTTCAAAAGCAAAGAAAATGAAAACAGCCTAAATGTTCATCAAGAGAAGATGGAATAAGTAAACTGTGGTAAGTCACACAGCAGTCAACTGTGTATCAAAAACATAATGTTGATAGAATAAAGTTGTAGCAGGATATATACATGATGTTTCCATTTGCTTAAAACCGAAAAATGTTATTTGTCTGTGGCTACATACACATGTGGAGAAGTATAAAGACATGCATGGACTCTAATAAACACTGAATTCAGGATTGTGATTATTATCTTTAGCGGGCAGAGAGGAAGACAGATAAAGTAGGGGGAAGGGCTTAAACTGTTTTGGCTGATTCATTTCTTAAATTGGGTGATAAGTACATGAATATACATATTTCATATAAAATCACTTTTTTCAAAACAAAAAGGACTCAATTACCTTGCTGAAGGTGACATTGTATCCTCTTGCAAGAAATGGCAGAAATAGCATTTTAGTATAATATTTTAGAAGTTGCCTCACTTAAGGCAATCATCAAAAATAATTATGCGAAAGAAATGTTTCAGTTGTAATATTTTTAAATGTCTGAATATTTTATCTAATTGCTTCTTTTGAACTGGTAATTTATTCTAAACAGCAATTTGGGAGACATAATAATCTCACTGTAAGTTTTTCTCTGTACATTACAGACAAGTACTTATAAATAAACAAATAGTTCTAACTTAAGTGGTTTCAGGGCTTCTAAGATACCAATGACATCATGGAGGAAATGAAATTATCTGTACTCTTTAAGAGCTCCTGGTATTCAATTATCACTGTTGAGATACCCCAGAGGAGATGGAGTTCTAGAAGCCAGCGTAAGTTTATAGTTCTGAAATATAAATTCTCCAATCTTCATGACTCATAATCCAAAGAGCATAAAACATTCACTAACAGAGTAACAAACTGAGAAATCTACTTGGATTTCTGGGCTGTTTCTTTCACTTGATAAAAAGACACAAAACACAAACATGAAAAAACAATGCTTTAATTCACTGAGGCCTACATTATGCCACTTTGAGGTTGCTTTTTAACATTTAACGTTCTTTGATAAATTCTAACATCTCCCATACTGACACTAAAACATATACACATAAACACTTACTGGCAATTTTAAAAGATGTTACAGAATCTTTCTAGTTTCAGTCACACTTCAGGTAAACAGTTACTCATCAATGAGCTTTTTAAGGAACTAAGATACACTTATTTAACTTTCTGTTTTTGAAAAGAGTATGTATTTTATCAACTCAATGTACAAAGTCAGAAACACCATCAACAGCTCAAAGCATTCTAAACCAAAGAGTAAATTCAACAGAATCAAGGATTAACTTCTTAAGAACATAGCTGAATCTAAAGAACTTCACCCATAATTACTTCCAAATTGTGTAAGAATATATGGAAAGGTTTTAGCCAGTCTGCTTCGTTTTAGTTATGTCAAATGACATATAATGAGTTTGTTATGAGCTTCCCCAATTATTAGTCAATAAGCTATACTTTTTATGAAAATCCCAAAATGAGAATTTTTACAAGTTTAAAATGTTTTTAGAAAATTAAACAATGAGGCCGGGCGCGGTGGCTCAAGCCTGTAATCCCAGCACTTTGGGAGGTTGAGACGGGCGGATCACGAGGTCAGGAGATCGAGACCATCCTGGCTAACACGGTGAAACCCCGTCTCTACTAAAAAATACAAAAAACTAGCTGGGCGAGGTGGCGGACACCTGTAGTCCCAGCTACTCGGGAGGCTGAGGTGGGAGAATGGCATAAACCCAGGAGGCGGAGCTTGCAGTGAGCTGAGATCCGGCCACTGCACTCCAGCCTGGGTGACAGAGCGAGACTCTGTCTCAAAAAAAAAAAAAAAGAAAATTAAACAATGAAACTTTCAGAAAAAAAATAGAGAGTTAGTGATGCTACTACTTACATAAAGCATAAACAGCAACTCAAGATTTTATTATTTTTTTTTAAACTTTGGATCACTTCAATCAAAAGCAACTCAAGATTTTGAACTGACTGTTCAGAGAATGTTTCCACTCTCTGATGTTAACCACAAAATACAGAATTTGTAAAAATAAAGTTTCCTGATAAAATTAAGTGCAATCTCTGTTCTAAAACACTCAAACACTCAAATGATGGAGGTATATAATGCCTTAGGTGGTCTTAAATCCAAACATACACAATTTTTCTCTTTCACTGATAAACATTTTATATATATATATATATAAAAGTTTTTGAGCACACATGTGAATGCTCCAGGACAGACACCTGGACATGGAAATACTGGGCAGAAAGATATAAGCAATTTAAAATTTTAATAAGTGTTTTAAAATTGGTCTCCAAGATAGACTACCGTAGTGTATGAGGGAACTATTCTCCCATGTTCTAGCCAACACTTGATACAACCAGATTAAACATGTTGTACCAAATAGACGGAAGGTCTAATCTGCATTTACATGATTACTAGGGAAGTGGAATATATATTTTTGCATATTTATTGACCATTTTTATTTCTACTATGAGAACTGCTGTTCATATCCTTTGCTGTTTTCCTAGTAAGTCTTTTTCTTATTGACTTACAAGTGTTCCTCATTTTTGAGTATTCATCCTTAGCCTGTTATATAAGACCCAACTATTTTTCTTAGTTTGTCATTTTTATCTTTTAGTTTTATCCACGATGTCTTAACATGAATGTTTGTTTTTCATGAAGAGCATTAATAATTTGATTCCAAGAAAGTACCAGATTTAAAAAAGCTATCTTATCAAGTCCAAGAAACTAAATATTATCCAATCTCGGATAAAACACGAAGGTCTATAAATGTGAAAATAGGGGAATATAGTCTCAGATAAAACACCAAGATCTATAAATGTGAAAATATGGGAACACAGAAGAGTTATTAGCTCCTATCGCCCCAACAGGTTACAGAAATAATAATCTATGGGCAATTATAGCACTGTCAATTGCACAAAATTTCATGTTGAAGTCCACCTCACTCACCTACAGATTTGTCTGCCATGCCCACATCTCTAGACGTCCAGCGACAAAATCCGCATGCCAGGTAATAGGCTTTCTTCATGGTGGTCTTGGCTGGGTCATCTGGAAGCTGTGTGGAGATGCTTGTGGCCCGGGTAGAGAGGGTGTGCATGCAGCCAGGACAGTCAAAGCAATTGGCACATCTGTGACATGACAAACACAACCATTCATTCATTTAACCAATATTTATCAAGTACCTACTATGTGCCAGACATTGTTCCAGGTGTTAGGAATTCAAGAGAGAACAAATATAAGGACAAGTACCTCTCAAGAAAAAACAGTAACACTCTGCAGGTCTCTTACCAACTTTGTTTTAATAGTTCAAAAGTACTATATGTTCATCACTTTAAAAAAATATGCAGTTATCGCCAAAGTAAGAAATGGAGCCCAACCTAATCCTACTCCACAGAGAGAATCATTGTTAACAGATGGAGTTTACGATTCCAGACTCTTTTTATGCTTATATTGATCACAAAAATTTCTGAGGAAAGGAGAAATGTCACAGCTTGTAACTTTAGAGATGACAGACCAATTGTGCCATAGAAAATTTAGAGTCAACAATACAAGAAGCTGTGAAACTGGATTTGGAAAATAACTGACTGCTGTGCCAGAGAGCTGAAACAGAAAGCAAACAATGCTGTCAAACTGGAATGGTTCAGAAGCAGCACATTTTCAGGGCTTTCTGTTCTCTCCTTAAATGCTACTCTTCCTAGTGCTCAGCCAACATTTCTCCTTTAGGAGGTCCCTATGTCTTCTTGCTTTTAACTCTCCTACCGCCACAGATTATCGAGATTTCACCTGTAGTCCTGTACTTGCCTTGAAGTTCTGTTCTATAAAATAACTTGCATTATCTGTTATAGTCTGCCATCTGGATACTATTAAAAGAAGATAGTAATAGTACTCATCTTACAAGAAAGCGTTAGGATCAAATGATAAAAATTAATTTGTGGAAAGCACATAAAACAGTATCTGGTTATCAGGGGTTACTTCTCAGGGCAGGAAAGACAAACAATAGTGGTTCACATCCATCAGGGTATAGGGGGTGCCACTAATAGCAAAAGGACTTTCACTTCAAGCTAAAAACTAAACACCATCCTGTAGCAATGAGCACGCCTAGCAGCCATACCTTGGTTCCTAAGACTATTCTCCAATAAAGTGAACCAAGGCTCCTTGGAGAAACAACTGTTAAGACTGACACAGAAAATATACAAAATGAAGTCAGGCACAGCAGCTCACACTTGTAATCCTAGCACTTTGGGAAACCAAGACAGGTGAAGTGCTTGAGCCCAGGAGTTGGAGACCAGCCTGGGCAACATGGCAAAAGCCTGCCTCTCCAAAAAATACAAAAATTATCCAGGTGTGGTAGCATGTGCCTGTAGTCTCAGCTACTCAGGAGGCTGAGGTGGAAGCACTACTTGAGCCTGGGAGGTTGAGGCTGCAGTGAGCCAAGACTGCACCACTGCACTTCAGCCTAGGCGCCAAAGTGAGACTCAGTCTCAAACACACACACACACACACACACACACACACACACATACACACACAAAACATACACACAAGATGAGTCTGGAGTATCTTGTAGTACTGGTAAGAAAATGATCAAAGTAATGAACAGAGAACTCTCTCCTGCCCCTAATGATGGGGGTATGTCAAAGGGATCTAGGAGTCAACTGAAAGAGCTCCCAATGGCGAAAGCTGAAATAATTTGAACAAAATAAATAAATAAATAAAGTAGTATTGGATTACACCCCAAAGTGTAAAATAAATATTCATGATCCCACTGTCCTCTAAGTAAGTGATTTAAAAAATAAATGGGGGGAGAAGACACAGATAGATCTTCCATGCAAAAGAATTACAAATCCCAATAATTTATGCAGATAGTCCTTAAGGACAGGGGAGCATAATTCCCTAGTCTTTAAGTATAGGCTGTGACAGTGATTTTCCTTCCAAAGAGGAGAGTACAAAAAAGAAGGAAGAGCAGTAACTTTACAGTGCAGAAACCTGACAAACACTAGCTCAAGCCAGATAATCAAGGTTAACACCAACAGTGACAAGTCTTAAGTATTTACCCTTGACATGATGTAATGGAAGATGGCACTTTATCTCTGTGGCTCTCCTTCCCAAAATACATTCCACTAGTCTGATGAGAAAAAAATATCATGCAAATCCTAATGGAATGACACTCTATAAAATGCCTCACGAGTAGTCCTCAATACTTTTGAGGTCATCAAAACCAAGGAAATTTTAAGAAACTATCACACCCAAGCAGAGCCTAGGGAGATATGACTATTAAATATAATGTGATATCCTGAAAAGAATCCTGGGAAAAAAGTAGACTAGGGAAAAACTAAGGAAATCTGAATAAAATGTAGTTTATTGGTTCATTAATTGTAACAAATATACCACACGAATGTAAAATGTTAACAATAGGGGAGACTGGATGTGAGGTAAATGGGGACTCTCCGTACTATCTTCACCATAATTCTGAAGTATACAACTGTTCTAAAGTAGAAAATCTATTTCAAAAATCAAAAGGCATTTAATCTTTGCCAATGGTGATGCTTAAAAATGAAAAAGAGCTGGTTAAAAAAGTTAATTTCATGTGTCGTTTTTTTGAGACAAAGACTTGCTGTGTTGCCCAGGCTGGAGTGCAGTGGTGTGATCGTGGCTCACCGCAACGTCTGCCTCCCAGGTTCAAGCAATTCTCCTGCCTCAGCCTCCCAAGTAGCTGGGACTACAGGTGCGTGCCACCACGCCCAGCTAATTTTTTGTATTTTTAGTAGAGATAGGGTTTCACCATGTTAGTCAGGATGGTATCGATCTACTGACCTCGTGATCCCCGCCTCGGCCTCCCAAAGTGCTGGGTTTACAGGTGTGAGCCACCATGCCTGGCCCATGTGTCTTTTTAACCAGCTATTTTAGAGAACAGTCAAGGAAAACAGGGAAAAAAAAAATATATCCAGGTCTTACCTATTCTTTTTTAGTTTGGCTTCAGCCGACGGCATATTTTCTAAACAACTGGGACAATAATGGGAGTCCACCTAGGAGGAAACAAGAAAAAAGAAAGAGGAGAACTCAGTTTAACTTGTGTATATGTCTTGTCAAACAGTGAATTTTAAAATATGTTATACTGTAGCAGAAGGTAGACTGTTCTCAGCTTAGGGTTTATTCTTCAGTCACCTGTTTTTTGTTTTTGTGTGTTTTTTTTTCTTCTGGATTTAAAAAACCCTTCTATTTTTCTCATCTCTCCTATTCCATCATCGAGATTTTATGTGTTAAAAGTTGTTTATTTAACAATCTACAGTTTCCAATTGAACTCCATAGAATTCTATGATAATCTAATGAAGAGTTTAATAAAACAATTCAATTTGTAAAGTTGTGATAAAATATACTCCTGTCTAGGCTAGCTTTATATGACTATAAAAACTTGACCATACTTTAATTGTTGAAGGAAATTTTTTTAATGATTTCTCAATATTGAAGTAATACAGGTTGACTCAAGGAAAGCATAAATATTTACATAGTCAGCTACAGCCAACCAATTAGAGATTTTTAAACAAATTAATGGGACAGTCTTACTGTACTTAAAAAAACTGGGAGTCAAAAAATTAAGTTCATTTTACTTTTTCAAAGTCTGAATAATTATTTTCTTTAATGTAGGTCCTATTTGACAATTACAGAACTCTAGTCACCTGCAAATGAAGAGACAATCACTGGAACATAAATACTATGACAGAAACTGACTTTTTTCATCATTTGCTATAAACAGGTCAATTTGACAAGATTAATAAAGTTGTTGCTCAAATAATCTCCAGGAACACAAAATACAGTATTGCTAGTACCTGCACTGACTCATCAAAAAAGGCAAAATACAAATCATTCCTTTTTGCCCCCTTTCCAAATTCTGCTTGTCTGTTCATGTGCAGCTCCAGACCCAGATTCTCCATTAGAACGTCACGGCCTGCCCCAGCCCTCAGAGCTTCATCTTTCCCTAAACTCTAATGGCCTCCACATCACAGGTACACATCAGGCTGTAAAAGATGCTGTCACAGACTGGATGTCCTAATTGAAGAGACCCTTAGAGACAGATCATGGAGACTGAGCACTCTGTTCACCACAGAAGAATATGATCCAATAAATTCTGGAGGTGGAGCTGGAATAGGGAATCATCAAGGAGATACACACAAGGAAAGTGCTAATGGAGATAAGAAGAAAAATCAATGCCATATTTTTACGATTTTTCTTGTATTATTTTATTGCTTTTCTTGACTATTTCTATTATGAAAAGTATCTTCAATAAAATAAGTTATTAATAACACATTAAATAGCTTATAGTATGTGTTTTCATGTGCACTTATTTTAACAGTCCCGGGATCTTCAGTAAAAAACACTCTGAGTTAGGCTGTTTAGATTCAAATCCAGGCCCTCCCTCCCACCCCCAAATTACTGGCTGTGTGACTTACAGCAAACACTCTGTATCTGTTTCTCTACCTGTAAAAAAAAATTTTCTTAAAGGTACCCACTTCATTGGTTTGGAGAGAAGAGTACATAAATCACATGACATATAGCAAGTATCGAACAAGCAGCAACTATTATTACTATCAGCTTTTTCTTCACTAGACTATGGCTTATTAAACAGCGCATTTTATGTCTTACTCGCCTTTTAATCCCTTAAGCCTACTGAATAAACAAGATGTGCCAAGCGCTGCAGAAGTTTTGGGGTTTTGTTATTTGGTGACTTTTTACTGGCCGGGGTCGTCTTCTTTTTGAAAAATCCAACTTCGGACGCCCGCTCATGCCAGGGAAGGACAGATCGTTCTCTAGCTCCATGAATACACTTTCAGCTTCTTACAAGACATACTCTATCCTGAGGGCTTTGCACATAACTCACGCCGCCCCAACCTCTCCCTGGCTGCGGGCCTTGGCCTGAGTCAGGAACAGGGCAAGGCAGTCTGACCAGGGCCCAATTTCTGGACAAAAGAGGAGCAGAACTTCCACTATGGGAGAACCATGAATGAGAACGCCTGCGCCTTCCTCCATCCTCGCAATAAAAGCTGGAAAGGCAGTTTTTCGCCCCTCAAATGAACTGAACTAAGCACCCCCAGACCTTTCTCTGTAGTCCACCCAATTACAAAGCCCCATCGGAGACAGACACGGTCCCTAAGTCAAGTTTGTCCAATCAGAGGCCGCTCTAGAACCAGAAGATCCTCTCAGCCCCACCCGAGGCTGCTCCTCCTTTCCAAGTGACAGATTATAAGCAAATCAAATAGCAGGCAAAGCCGAGTGACGGAAGACATAACCAATCAGTAAGGAAGGAAAATAGCTCCAACCCGCCGGTGGCAGTGACTAGGAGGAACGCCGCGCCCCCCACCCCCCACACTTGCTATGGGGCGACTCCCTTACCTCGTGAGACACACATTCCAGCGACCGCAGTTCGCTACAATAGCGGCAGAAGTAGAGCTGCGAGAGCGGGGCCCGAACCTTCTTTTCTCCCTGGACTAGATAGAGAACCCGGTCCGACTGCAGCAACGACGCCATCTTGGGGAGGGAGGAGCCGACGACCCTCCCGCCGCATCACGTGACCCGAGAGCCAGCGTCTTCCTAGCTGCCTTCCCTACGTCTTCCTACGTAGACTTTGACGTTAGGCTTCCCACCTCGTCCTGTTCTGCGCCCGTCGAAAACCAGAGCGCGCGTGCGCAGCTGAGATCCCAGTTTTCTCCCCAACCCTGGGCCTGTGCCCCAGCGGTTGTGTGAGCGTCCACTGCTCTTCCTGTCATTAGGTCTGGACTCAGTGAGCTCCTTTTATTCTTTTCTTCCAGAATGGAAGGCAGCTCTTTTGTCTTATTTACTAGGGCCTCCCCTGCCCCACTCAACAGGCGAGCATCCAGGAGACAAATGGAAGGTCTCAAAGGGACAGGGCTCCGTGGGGACTGAAAGACAAGAGTCGCACCAGCACTGTCTTCTGAGTCTTGCCAATGGCCTTTGGGAACTTTCACATACATTATCTCGCTTGAAACTCAGGCTGTGAGTTCCTCCACGCAGGTTTTGAGTACAGAGTTAGCATTAGGTCTAAGTGTGTATTGTGGACCTTCAATAAGTATGAAAGGAGGGAATGAAATCAATGAATGAACAATGTTGGTAGGCGTCTACGTTTTTCTCATGTGTAAACTAAGGCTCAGGTCTGCGTCTTGGGTGAGCAGCGACTATGTGAGACTGGTATTACATGGGTGGGAAAAGAATGTATCAACAGTTTTAGGTTGATACATTCAACCTAAAAGAAATGCAGATGTATTAGAAAAGGTATGGAAATACGTTGAAAAGTTGCAGTGGGCCGACCAGCCAGAGAGGAGCTGACTTCAAGGAAACAAAGACTTGCTGGAGATTTTATCGGACGGTTCTTGGGCTGCAGAGTGCTGTGCAATACCGATAACTCCAAGGTTACAGGGAGCTAACTTGCATGTGTCTCCTGATAGCTGAGTGCAGGAAGATTGTGAGTTATTTGCACAGGAGGGCTATGTGTCCTGCACCATGAAGAAAGGCAGACTTAGAGCGCATCTGCTCTTTTTGCTTTCCCTTGGTCCTACTAGCCTGACTCCCTTTCTCTCATTGGGACTCCACAGTATGTAAAATGACCACCTAGAATTGCCTAGCAGAAACTGGAGCCTCTGTTGCCTGCTGCCAGGTCTGCGTTTTTATAATGGTAGTAGTGTTGTATTATTTACCTGTCTGACGTTAGAGTTGGTGATTTAGGAGAAAGGGAACTGAATACTATTAGCAAACATTTATTGAGCACTTATTAAATGCAGCACACTGTGTCAAAACTTTACATATATTGTCTAATTCTTACAACAACTCCAAAAGGCTTGTGGCTATCATTATTTCTATTTTACAGAGCAGGAAATTGAGGCACAGGGAAGTGCAGTGACTCATCTAAGGTTTCATAGAGGTAGAACCCTTTTCTGTCTGATTCTAGTGCTTCCAGGCATAACCCCTATGTATACTCTCTGCAGTGTATTTTCTAATATAGTGATGTTAATAATGTTTTAATTTAATTTAAGGTAACTTAATTTAGGAGAGCTAAGTAATTAAACATGAGGCCAAAGTACGTAAGAAAGTGGCAGTCTTTTATTGCAAATATGCACACACTCTCGGGCGAGGTTCTCTGGTCCTCAGGTGTGGGGGGCCAGGGAAGTCGCACCGGCGCTCTCGGGTGATGTTCTCCGGTCCACAAATGCGGGGGCCGAAGAAGTCACACCGGCGCTTACCAGCGGCAGACTTTTATGCCTGGGAGCTGGAAGGGGAGGAGTTTGGGGCGTGTGTGTAGGAGTGGTTTCTTGAATTTCGGTGTCCCCAGCTTGACGTCACTCTGCTCATGCTCAGTTGGTTTGGTTCTTTTCCCGGGCGTGGGAATTTTTCCCGGGCACGGGAAAATCTGTGATGAAGAACCCGGAAACAACAGGGACTGCTCCATCTTGTTCACCTTCCTCCATCTTGTCCCTTCTCCCTCACCCAAACAAATAATACCTTACATTCATATAGACCTTTTCGACTTATGCAGTGCTAATCTCACAGTTTATGTCACGCTTTACCAATTAAGCCTGAAAGTCATTACCTGTTCACCAAGCAATAGCCTGGTACTCATTTAGTTTCATAGGTAGCTTCTGCTCCTAGGAGAAAATATATTACTAGCCAACTGACTTGCAGTTACTTCTTTAGGTTAATGAATTTGTTGGCTTTCTGGCTTATAAACTAGTCTCTACTGAGTTTAAATTCCCTTTTCTGGACTATGCTGTTAAAATGAAGTCCAAGAGGCTGCAGGTACAGAAAGGTTGCAGACTTGAGCTGAATCCACATAAAACAGACACTTTTTAGAGCACTGATTTTTGAATAATTCAGTGGCCAATTATCTTGTCCCTGCTACATGCCCGGTACTGGGGAGGGAACTAGCGATAAATGAGATACTTTCCGTCCTCGAAGGCTCAGAGTCTAGGTCCTAGGGCAGTGTTTCTCAAGTGTGGTCCTGGATCACCTACATGAGAATTACTTGAGGGATTTATAAATGTAGATTCAGGGCTCTGCCCAAGACCCAAATTGGAATTTCTGGGGTGGGGTCCAGGAATCTAAATTTCTAACAAGCTCCCAGGTGAATCTCATGCTTACTAAATTGGAAAAGTACTGCTTTTTGATAATCACTTAATTTTGAAGGGGTGGCCTGCCCCTCCACACCTGTGGGTGTTTCTTGTTAGGTGGAACGAGAGACTTGAGAAAAGAAATGAGACACAGAGACAAAGTATAGAGATAGAAAAAGTAGGCCCAGGGGACCGGCGCTCAGCATACAGAGGACCCACACCAGCACCGGTCTCTGAGTTCCCTTAGTATTTATTGATAATTCTCTTTACCATCTTATAAAAAAGGGAAGTGGCAGGATAATAGGATCATCGTAGGGAGAAGGTCAGCAGTAAGACATATGACTAAAGATCTCTGTGACATAAATAAGTTTAAGGAAAAGTGCTGTGCCTTGATGTGCATATGCAAACATCTTCATAAACCTTTTTAGTGCATAAAGAGCAGCATTGCGCTAGCAAGTCCCACCTTTCGCCCTAAGGTGGTTTTCTCCTTTCTCAGTAAACAGAACATACAATCGGGTTTTACACCGAGATGTTTCATTGCCCAGGGACAGGCAGGAGACAGATGCTTTTCTCTATCTCAACTGCCAACAACCGCCAAGAGGCCTTCTTTCCTCTTGTACTGGTCCTCCTCAGCACAGACCCTTCACGGGTGTCAGGCTAGGGGACGATCAGGTTTTTCCCATCCCACGAGGCCGTATTTCAGACTATCACATGGGGAGAAACCTTGGACAATACCTAGCTTTCCTAGGCAGATGTCCCTGCGACCTTTGGCAGTGCACCTGTCCCTGGGTACTTGAGATTAAGAGAATGGTGATGACTTTTAACCAGCAAGCTGCCTTCAGTTACTTGTTTAACAGAGCACACCCTGCACAGCCCAAAATCCTTTAAACCTTGAGTCACCACAGCACATATCTCTTGCAAGGACAGGGTTGGGGGTAGGGTCACAGATTAACAGCATCTCAAATACAGAACAAAATGGAGTCTCTTATGTCTACTTCTTTCTATATAGAGACAGTAACAGTCTGATCTTTCTTTCTTTTCCCCACAAATTGTCTGTCTTTGGCCTTGGGACTGGGCATGGTGGGCCTTATCTCTGATGCCTTTTGACTATTGATAACACTGCCTGGCAGGATATCAGATGTTCTGTGCCCAGTGTGCTGTGGAATATGGAGTCGCTTGTGGCAGAAAAGTGAAACACCCTACCTATCTCTTGCTATGCCTCTCTCTCTACCTTCAAGGGAACTGGATTCTATTCTTTATAACTCCAGTTCCACAGAACCCTATCTGCCAGACTCTGAAAATTAGACTTGACTTTGGAGATCCGTGTTCCAGTGCCAACTCCAGTTTCCAGGCCCAGGCTCTCCCCTAATCTTTTTATTAATAACTATATAATTAATACATGAATACATTCTTGGGATTCCTCTGTCAAACATGGAAGTGCGGAAGAGTTAACAGTCTATGGAGTAACCTTTCACCACCAGTGTAGGGTGTGAGCCTGTGAATAAATGTCTGCGTCTTCTTTTTTTCAGGCCCACTCTCCATGGTTCCTTAAAGGGTTCTAGCAGGATCGAGTCCTAGTTATGCACAATGGTGACCAGCTTGATAATGTAGCCTTGTGTTGCTTTTTCACTCTTCCCAGCCCTGGACTCACGCTCATTCACTTCTTAATGCTGGCTTCCTGCCTGCAGGCTCTCATTTTGAGCTCTGCTTTCTAGGGGGAGCTCAGGCTAATACAGAGACCCTAAAGTTGAACTGGCAGGTCAAAGGATAACTGCATTTAGTAAATACTGGCAATGAGCCCTTGTGAAATGCTAGGCCAATTTACACTGTCACTGTAAGTGTATGAGATATGGATTTCCCACTGTTTTGCCTACCTGGAATATTATCAAATTTCCAGTGGATAGTTTTGGCACTTTCTAGCTATGTGATCTTTTAAAAGCCGTTAACACCTCAGAGTCTTGTTTCAAGACACATAGATTGAGAACAATAATACCTGCCTTGGTGAAAATAAAAAATCATCTAGGCTGTGAAAGCATTTTGTAAGCTTTGAAGTACTAAGCACATGGAGGAAATGCTCCCTTAATGTCCCAAATACAAAAAACTGAAAGTGGTTTTCATTTTTATAGAGTCCTTCAGAGTAAATCCACAATAGTAATGGAAAAAACTGGGAGTTAGTCAGACTTTGGTCAAATGAGGTCTTGTGAAGGGGACCGAATCTGGGCTCTGACCTCGAAGACTCAGGGTTTTCTATAGCTTAGGAATCCCGGGGAACTGCTCTCACCAATGCTGGCCACCTGCCCTGGCTGCCTTCCCCACTTTTGGTTTCCTACTTGAAAACTATATTAATTACAGGGTTTCCTGTGTTGAATCTATCTGCAGGCTAATCTAAAAGTCATAGTAAGTGAACAGAGGGGGAAGAAAAAAGAAGTCGCTGTTTCATAAATATCCATGCTAGCGCCTGTGGGGGCCCTGCCCAGGAAATGTGGTGGCGGCAGGGCTAAAGCTAATTTCCCAAGTGTAAACATGGCAAAAGGCTGCTGGCCTGCCTTTATTCTGGGAAATCTTTTGAATTGTTTTTGCTTTTGAATTGAACTGAACTGTAAATTGTTTTTGTCTTTTGTTTTTTCAAGTGCAAAATTGTTCAGTCTTTTCTTTTTGTTTTTGTTTTTGTTTTTTTTTTTAAGAGACAGAGTCTTGCTCTGTTGCCCAGGCTGGAGTGCAGTGGCTATAAGAGCTTACTGCAACCTGGACCTCCTGGGCTCAAGTGATCTTCCACCTTAGCCTCCTGAGTAGCTAGGACTACAGGCACATGCCACCATGCTTAGCTTATTTTTAAATGTTTTGTAGAGGTGGAAGTCTTGCTATGTTGCCCAGGCTGGTCTCTAACTCCTGGGCTCAAGGGATCCTCTGCAACTTTGGCATCCCAGAGTGTTGGGATTACAGGTGTGAGCCATTGTGCTTGGCCAAGTTTGGTCTATGATTTTTTTTTTTTTTTACAGGGCTCATTTTTTCCCATATACCTGGCACTCCTACAGTAGCTATACCCTTACCCACACCTAGCTGCCCCAGCCAAAAACCTGAGAGCTTCCTTGGTGGCTCCTTCCTTTGATTTTACCACCCGAATATCTCTAACACATGCCTCTCTATTCCACTCATCTCTTCTGCATGTTTGTCCTGACTCACCTCTGAGCACTTACACTGAACAAGGGGCTAGAGCTCTCGGTGAAATGAGGGTGAAATCATGAAACAGTAAAGCCAGAGGTGACCTTAGAGATTAATCCAGTCCCCTTATTTTAAGATCGAAGGAGGTGAAGCTAGGGTTTGAACTCAGGGCTTGGTTCCAAGGTTCCTGCTTTTACTACACTTGGCTGGCGCTTGGTAAAGAAAAAATTATTCAAAGATAGTTGTTAAAGCACAGGAAGAAAGACTTTATTCAGGACCATCGTGATAGGTATAGGGACCACTGCAATGGGGTCTGGCAGTAGGGGAGAGAGATTGGGCTCAACTCCCAATACAGCATGGCCCAGTGGGAATGTATAGCCAAGGAGCAGGGTGGGGGTCACTGGAAGGAAAATTGCTAAGAGCAAACATCAGGAGTAAGGGGGATTCTGGCTAAACTCACCTAATGGGATTCTTGCTGAGGACAGGCCAGGGTCATCAGACAGCACCTGGGGGATGGTAGAGGATGAGGAACCTAGTCATAGGGGGGTTCTCAGTAAACTGACTTAGCAGAGTTCTTCACTAAAACCACTTTTTTTTTTTTTTCGCTCTGTCGCCCAGGCTGGAGTGCAGTGGCACAATCTCAGCTCACTGCAAGCTCTGCCTCCCGGGTTCATGCCATTCTCCTGCCTCAGCCTCCTGAGTAGCTGGGACTACAGGTGCCCGCCACCACAGCCAGCTAACTTTTTTTATTTTTAGTAGAGATGGAGTTTTACCGTGTTAGCCAAGATGGTTTCGATCTCCTGACCTCGTGATCCACCCACCTTGGCCCCCCCAAAGTGCTGGGATTATAGGCATAAGCCACCATGCTTGGCCCACTAAAACCACTTTTTATGAGGAAGTGCACAGATGGGCCTACAGAAGATTCAGAAGCCTGACTAAAATTTGGCCAAGCAAAGAATGTTTGTCACCCTCCCTCTTGCACAATTCACCACCCAACCCCAAGGCTTGCTTCTAGGAGAGCACCAGCGTATTGCTCACTGAATTAAGCAAAGTAGAACTGAAGACTGAATTCCTGCCTAACTCAGTGCCTGGCACAAAGCAAGCCCTCGGTTAGTGTTTGTTGAGTGGATGAATACTATTTTAAACCGTCTGGAAGTTGCTGCCATACGGAAGCTGGCAACTAAAAAAGTTTTTTTTTTCTCTTTTTCACCTTTAAGCAGTTCATTCTTTTAGAAGGCAGAACAAGAACTGGGGGAAGAAAGGAGGATTGCAATTTTGAATTGTGTGGTCAGGGTAACCCTCTTGAAAAGGTAAGGTTTGAGCAAAGATTTGAAGGAGGTAGAGCGAGAGCCCAGTGGATATCTGGGGAAAGAGCCTTCTCTAAGGTCTCTAAGGCATGTGTGAGGAGCAGCAAGACCTGTGTCACTGTAAGAGAGTGAGCAAGGGGGAGGGGTTTAGGGGATGATGTCCCAGAGTTAGTGGGGGCTGGGGGTGCACTCATGTAGGATCTCAAAGGGCGTTTAAAGGATGTTGAATTTTTCTCTGAAGGGAATGTGGAACCATTGCAGGATTTCGAGCACAGCAGTGATGTGATCTAATCTACACTTTACAAGGGTCATTCCTGACATCATTTTGGAAATGGACTGTAGAGAGACAAGGATAGAATCAGGGCTCAGTTAGCAAACTGCAATAGTGATCCAAGCAAAAGAAGATAGTGCCATGGACCAGGGATTCTGGCTGTATTTTGAAGATAGAGCCTATGGGATTTCCTCATGCCCATAGACTGCCAGATGGGAGGGGACGGCTTGAAGTTAGGCAACGGGGAGGCCCTGGTTAGGCCAGGGGACAGTTTGTTTCTCAGTTTGACCAAATTCAGCCACTGGGGGTTTATTTCCTCAGAAATTACCAAGACTATTTCTTCTCCCTGAGGTCAAGATAAAAACATCCAGGAAAGGACTAGACACTTTCATATTTAAGAAAAGGAAATGAAGCTAACTTGTTCAGTCTCTTATTTTGTTTCAACCCACAAAGCATAGTGATGACAACACAGGAAGGCATATTTCACAAGAGGCCAGAGAAACAGCCAGTCAGTCAGTTGCTAAACACATTAATCAGATCTTCAGTGTTCCAGCTCACGCTGAGGTAACGCTGGTGTGGGAGAGCCCAGCCTGTTTGGAATGGGACCAAAGGCTCTCCACAGTAGCTTCTCCCCTTGCTGTGAAGGTAAAATGCGTTAATATAAGTAAAGTGGGTAGAGGGCAGCACACTGTCAGTGCTGTCAGTGCTATCAGTGCTATGTAAGTATTGGTTATTAGGCCATGGAGTATGGCCCAATCCCCTCATTAACAAGTGAGAAAACAGGTTTGGAGAGAGGAATTCATTTGGCTAAAGTTACACGGGCTTTCCAGCTTTACTTCTGAGCAGCACTAAGTTAGCTTCTTAAAAAAATTGTTTTGAACAATTGGAATTTCCAGTGTTGCCCCTCTTACAATTTATTCCTGGGAAGTTCTTTTAGACTTTCAGCTGTCTCATCTGAGAGCCTTCCTGTCCTCACAGGGAAATTTAATGGGATATTTTGTTACTCTTGAGCACTGGTGGAAGTGAGCCTCCAAGTTGGCCATCAGCGGCTACTTCCCTCTGGTGTTTCTACCTTTGTCTACCAGGGTTGGTCTGTGTGACCAACAGCATATGACAGAAGTGATGGGATGACACTTCCGAGACTAGATTATAAAAGACTGTGTCTTCTGTGTTGGACCCTCTCTTGCTGGAGTTCTCTCTCTCTGACACACACACACACACACACACACACACACCCCCTTTCTCTTGTATCATTTGTTTGGGAGAAGCAAGCTTCCATTTTGTGAGCAACCCCATAGCATGGCCTGTGTGGCAGGAAACTGAAGCCTCTGGCCCACAGCTGGTGAGGACTGAGGCCTGCCAGCAACCAGCGAGTGAGCTCAGAGGTGTATTCTCCAGCTCCACTTGAGTATGGAGATGATTACAGACCCAGATGACAGCCTGACTGCAAACCTGTGAGAGACCCTGAGCTAGAACCACCCAGGTTAGCCACTCCTGGACTCTGACCCTCAGAAACTGTAAGATAATAAATGTTTATTTTAAGCTGCTAAGTGTGGGGATACTTTGTTCTTTCCTTACCACCACCATAACAGTTAACCTCTGCCACACTGTATACTTCTCTTTCCATCTCTGCCCGCTCCACTGTCCTAGTCATGGCCTCATGCCCTCCCCACATGTCCCCATAACCAACTGTCTTCTCTGAGGTCAAACCCAGAAATCATCAAACCAGCTGAATCAGTCACAGTACCAACAGGAAACAGATGGTGGGCTAAAATGGATAATCTGAAGAAAGTTTAATATAGAAATTAAACTTTTAATTTCTAAAAAGTTTAACATATAAAAGGTTAATATAGAAATTAAACTATTTGCGAAATTGTGGTGGGGTGGAGAGCAATGAAAAGGAAGGAATACTGCAGTTCACAGGGTTAGTAAAGGTGGGTGCTGTTTATGGCCTGAGGCCTGAAGAGGCAAGGGTGGGAGCAGTTACTGTACTCTGGAGACAGACAGAGCTGTGTGAAGAGGGTCCGCTGACAGGAATTGGGCCACAGAGCCAGTCTTGCAGCCCCTGGGGTGGGGGTGGGGGTAGAATGCAAAACATCTCAGCTCCTGCTGGTGCTTCCCTCTTAGATGAGCCCACCAGAAAGCTAGACATCAAGGAAATCTATCTTAATTTCCCTCAGAAGCAGATTGTGGGATAAGGGTTTAAGTGCAAGTCATTTATTTGAGAGGTTCAGAGGTTCAGGGTACACCAGTAGGGAATTGAGGAAGTGAAATAAAGAAGAGAAGACAGCTGTTATCATTGTGTTATTATGCCAGCTATCATAGTGGGTGACTGGAGCCTAGTCCCACAGAGAAACTCTGGAAACAATGTAAACACACCTCTCAGAATTATTTCACCAACGGATGAGGGAGTTGGGGTATTTATACCCCTAAAGTCTTGGTTGAGGGCTACTCCTGGAGAAAAGGGTTAATTCCTGGATACTTTTGGACTGACAGACCAACCTTCTGTGTTTCTGGGAAAAGCCCTCAGACACAAAGATACAGATACTGGCAACTGGAAGTCTGTGAAACATTGAGGTAGAGAAGGCCTAAGAGATTTGTGCAGGGATTGGCAGTGTCTGCTACCAGGCCCACTGATGGGATACATTCAGATGAACCTCCCATTCACAAGGCAGGATGGAGAACTGTGCAGAGGGTGAATCTGGAAGCAAAAATGAAACTTAAGTGCATGCTTAAAGTTAATAAGTAAAACTTATTAATACTCTTAAATATAGATGCACTGTATAGGTTTCAAAACAATAATTTTTCCCTTTTATTCTCACAATTACTCTACCCTCTCTTGTAACCATGTAGCTAATTGTCTGATACTGCTTGTGCATTATGCAGTGTGCATTGCAATTCTGATTGTGCCTGTGCATTTCACTGTGCCTTACCTAGGTCAGGAATTGGAATTACTCAATGAGCAGAAAAAGAGGCACAGAGAGGCCCTAACTCAATAAGATGCAAGATATTTAGAATCAGTTCTTTTACTTGCTGTTGGGTAATCTTAGAAAAGTTAACATATCCTCTTTGGGCTTCTGTTTTCTGATGTGTAAAATAGGGATTGATAACATTTTCACCCTAGAACTGTTTTAAGGACTAAGTAATATAATGCATATAAAATCTTTGCTATACAATAAGTGCTAAATAAGTGTTTCATTCAAGTAAATACTCTTTTTTGAAAAATATAGGCAAATGCATATAAATATTTAAGACCAAAGTTTACTTCAAAAATTAGACTGACTGAACAGAGATATCTTCTGGTAATAGACATTCTATTATCTCTAGCTACATGACTGTGTAATAATTGAACACTTTGGAATTAAGCCATGAGAATTGATTCAAATAATTATAACCACACTAATGAGACCATATGACTATCACTCCACTTCAAAGCTATAAAACGGAACGCTTCCATTTCCTCTTCCTTCTCCCTGTCTGCTTAGCACTTTGTTTTATCTCAAATTCCACATGTTCGAGAAATTTCATCATTTCACCATCCTTCCTTGTCATTAATTCAATGAAGTCTTTCAGCCATAATACAAATTAAAATAAAATTTCCTGCCTCTTATTTTGAGGCTAGAAAGTTATTTCTTTTGAGTTAGCAAGCAAGTGGAGCTTCCCCCAAAGAGTAAGAAGGCATTTTGAAAGAACTTTGGAAATTTTTTCAGGAAGAAAGGGGAAGAGAGGGAGACTAGTAATATCAGGAGTCCTGGTGCTTATTGCCTGACTTTTGGGAAGACCCGAGCTGTTTATGGGCCTGTAAGTGAGGATCTAATGTCGGAGCCAGCACAGATTCATCAGTGAAACAAAATAGATCACCCCCACACAGGTATGCTTTTAATTAAAAACTGTAGTAATCTTAAGATCCTTGAGCCTTAGTTTTAAAAAATTTTGGAGGTGCAAGTGACTTCAGAGAACATTTAACTCAACTATCTTCTTTTCACTTCTGGAAACTGAAGATAGAGAAAGGAGAAGGGACTTCCTCAGGATCACATAGCAAACTAGTGACACAGCCAGGACTAGAAGTCATGGTTTAGTACTGTTTAGTGCCAGTTTAGTACCTTTACCTTGTGCCAGTGACACACTCCCTGCCCCCATCCCCCAGTCTTCCACTCTCTCAATGAAAACCTTCTGCGATATCTCTCTGCTCCCATGCCTCTCGTGTTAGGGAACGCACGACATCCCAAGAAGGCCTATTCTGTCCATTTTCAGACAGCTCTTTAAAAAATTCTTTCTTTGAGTGAGCTGAGATTTGCTTCTCCTCAGCTGACACTCTCTGATTCTAGGTCGGCTCCCTCTGCCCCAGGCATACTTCAGAGGTTTGCTCTGATTCCGCACTGCCTATATGAGTCCTCCCATCTCTAGACTAAACATCCTATTGTCTTACAATTCTATTCTGTTTTTGGCTGCAGTGATCTATGATTGTGCCACTGCACTCAAGCCTGGGTAACAGAGCAAGACCTTGCCTCTTAAAAAACAAATCAGTGAACTTTGAGCAAAGCAGATTATCCTCCATAATGTCGGTGGACCTCATCCAATCAATTGAAAGCCTTAAGAAAAAGATAGACCTTCCCTAGGAAGAGGGAATTCTGCCAGCAAACTGCTTTCCGACTCAGGAGGCAACATCAAGTCTTCCCTAGGTTTCTAATCTGCTGGGCTACCCTGCAGATTTTAGACTTGCTAGCCTTTACAATCATGTAAGCCACTTCCTTAAGAATCAATCTCTTTCTTGTTCTCTCCCTCTCTCTCTCTCTCTATGCACACACACACACACACACACACACACACACACACAAAATTGGTTCTGTTTCTCTGAGAACTCTGTGAGTTAATACAATAGTTTTTCAACCATACAACTTTGCCTTCGGCACAATTTCAGAACTGGAAAGAGAAGTCTAGGTTGACCTCTTGTCATCCTATCATTCATTTATTCATTCATTCAACTAGTAGAGCGCTTATTCTGCACCTAGGTGCAGGTGATTGAAAGGAAAATATTGTAACCAGAAATTTGAACTTAGGGAGGACTTTGATAAAACCAGAACCCACTCAAAATTATTAGTGCAGAGTGGCAAAGAGTTTAGGCTCAGTAGTCAAGCTGTCCTGGGTTCATAGTCTGGCTCTAACAATTGTCAGTTGGTGGCCTTGGCAAGTCACTCAGTCTCCCTGAGCCTCAGTTTCTGCATCTGTAAAAGGGAGAATTTGGATTACATTGTTTTAAATTTTCCCTTTAGTTTTGGACAGGCAGTGTTTCACTTTAGTGAAAATTCAGGAAGGAAAGAATTGTATGTAGTGTGAAGGCTCTACTCTAGGGCCTAGGGAAAAGCCTGATATATGATCTTGCCATGCATATATACTATCTATTCAAATAGGTAATATTTACTAGGCACATGCTCTTTCACATTCATGATTTCACTTCACCACTCCCGGCTAATTTTTTGTATTTTTAAATTGAGTCAGGGTTTCACTATGTTGGCCCTGCTGGTCTTGAACTCCTGGCCTCAAATGATCTGCTGGCCTCAGCCTCCCAAAGTGCTGGGATTACAGGCGTGAGCCACGGTGCTGATCCCTTTTGCATTTCTTTAAGTGGTAAAATAAAACATGTACATTAATATATTCCAAAGGTTTATCAACTCTCAAACATATAAAAATAAGAGGCCAAGGTGTGCAAACGGTGTACAATACCATGCTTGGTGACCAATGTTTTTGTATTCTATCTTTCTTAGAACTTATCCAAGCAGCTAAGATTATTCACCAGTTTACTTGATTTAGTATCAATCTAAATTCTCAGTTAATTAAAGACCTTGGAAATTACGTTTAAGTTGATATATTACAGAGTAACATAATCATTAATGATATAAACTATTTAGGAAATTCAGATTAGCTACAATCTCCACGATAAAACACTCTCCATCACTCTCTCATCATCTTGCTTTATGTTCTTCATGGTTTCACAAACTGGTATCATCTTGCTTATTTATTTGCCTACTTATTTTTTGTGAATATTTTCCCAGTAGATGTAAGCACAATAAATAAAGATAATTTGTCTTCCTTAGTGCCTAGAACATGTAGGAGATATTCAATAAATAGCTTTGAATGAAGGAATACAGTAAGTCCTCACTCAGCCTCCTCAATAGGCTTGGACACTTTGATTTTAAGTGAAATTATATATAAGGAAATCAATTTTACCATAGACAAATGGACAGAAAGAAGAGTTAAGTTCCTACAGCATATTTCTGATAACAAAAATACCACCAAACTTCTAAATAAAGACTAAAACACTTTCAATATTGAACACTGAAATAATTGTGAGTCATACATATGTTTAGTAAAGATTAGTAAAAACAAGGAAGAGAATTATTTACCCGCTTATTCCAGTTTAGAGTTCGGGTGGCCAGAGCCTATCCCGGCAGTTCAGGGCTCAAGGTAGTAACCAGTCCTGGACAGGATGCCATCCCATCGCAGAGCACACTCACACACACCCACAGTCATTCACGCTGGGGCTACACACCAGTTTGCCTAACATGCACATCTGCGGGACGTGGGAGGAAACCGACCAGGGTACCTGGGGAAAATCCACGAAGACATGAGGAGGACATGCAAACTCCACACAGTTATCAGGGAAACAATTTTTTTTCCTCATCAACGTTATAACAGAAGGATGTTATTCAGGGGTCTGCTGTACATGAATAAAATCTTTACTCATCATAATTGTACCAGATGTGAGGAATAGGTCTCATTTTATTATGGAGCTTGGGTGGGCTACTGGGTGTCAGACTCAAAATTTTGGTTTTGTGATTTCTAATACAATAGATCATATTATTCCCCACAACAAAAGAAATACACCTGTACAAGTCAAAAATGAAAAGAAAAAGTCTTGTGTAGATATAATTCCTAGAGAGGGTATTTGCTATGGATTGCATCCTAATGGGGGCCTCAAAAGGCAGTGTTTTTTTTTTTTTTTTTCTGGAGACAGAATCTCACTCTGTTGCCCAGGCTGGAGTGCAGTGGGGCAATTCGGCTCACTGCCGCCTCTGCTTCCAGGGTTCAAGCGATTCTCCTGCCTCAACCTCTCCAGTAGCTGGGATTACAGGGGCCTACCACCACGCCTGGCTAATTATTGTATTTTTATTAGATACAGGGTTTCACCATGTTGGCCAGGCTGGTCTCGAACTGCTGACCTCAGGTGATCCACCCGCCTCAGCCTCCCAAAGTACTGAGATTACAGGCATGAGCTACCACCCCTGGCCAAGGCCATGTTTTGATGGCAGCCAATGTCATTAGACTACAACTTCTAATGTACAAGTTCCCCCCCAGTATCAGGGGCTCTCTAACAGAGTATTACTTATTTCTTTCAGGTCCTGATGGTTTTCTCTTTGGAGTGGTTGTAACAGAGGGCCAAAGAAGTTGTGAGTTGTTTTCTGGCTTTTGCTGTAACAAAAGCTTGTTGAAATTGGCTATTTCCCCTCCTCATACATCCAGCACAGCATCCATTATTCTTCCCTTCAGTGCTCTCTTAGCAAAATCAGTCCAGCTGAGGCAGCAGACTTAACATGGTATGCTCCTGTGGGGATTCAAACTTTATTTCTGGCTTGCTTTTAGGGTCCCAGGGCAAGTCGATATTAAAGAGATACTAATAAACTGCTAAATGGAAAGCGAGACTAGGCCTCAGCTGGCTCCAGTCCTGAGCTTCTGCCTTGTCCCAGAGGGTAGCCAATGTTGACAGCAGGGTACATGGAGTTACCAGTTGTCCACCCAAGGGAACTCTCATCCCCTTCACTAACCAGGGAAAATGTTGTATTAAGATTGTCCTCCTGTTGCAGTGAGCTGAGATCGTGCCACTGCACTCTAGTCTGGGTGACAGAGCGAGACTCCTCTGCGGGCAGAAAGAAAAAAAAGATTGTCCTCCTTCAACTCTTTTTTTACTATTATATGAGAGTTTTGTATTAAACTATTCAGAATTGGGTTGTCCTTGTTTTTAGGTTCCCACACTATCTCTTTTGAATAAAACATGTTGTTGGGACAGCCCTTAGGGTTTTTGTCAAATCATTTCTCCTGTGAATCCCCTTCATCCTCGCTGTCCTTCACTTAAGAAACTAACATCTGATAATAATGATTTAGAGGTCATTTCTGCTGACCTCATCCCTGAATCAGAGGGAACAGCAAGGAGTAAGTTCTAAGTTTGGGGCCCACACCATATCAAATTTAGGCCTGGGGAAGGCAGTATGGCTCTTTCCAAACCCTCCAAAACACTACTGGGCTCCAAGACTGCTCAAAGTCTCACTGATAGTCAAGGCTTGTGCTCCCTTTTTCAGAAGAGTAAGATTAAAGAAAACTACTGTGAATTAAAAAGTGTGGGTACCAAGATGGGACGGGAGTCCCCTCTCACTCTGTGGATGACATGGAGGGGGCAGAAGATTGCAGAATTGGCATTGTCCTGCATGGAAGCTGGGCCACCCACAGTGGCGTGGGAAGCCTCTCAGATGCTGGATTCTAATGGGCTCTTGATCACCTTGGATTGGGCTATTTCATTGTTATCGCAAAATAAACAGGACGCTCAAAGTAATGTTATGGCAGAGAACCAACCAGCTTCACACTGGTCCTCTAAACCAATTCTCACAACAGGGCTGGGAGACAGGTGTTACCTTTCCACTTTACAGAGAATGAAACAGAGAGGCAAAGCCTTCGAAGGACCCTATACTTCGGACATTGCAAAGCAGGATCTGAGTCCCGGCTCCTCCGTCCAGCTAGACTTTCTTTCCTATGTCTAGACTATAGCTGGAAAGGTCCTGGAGGACACATTTTAGGCCAACCCTCTCCGTTTACAATCCAGAGAGCGGAGACCCCCGAGAAGCCAAGTGACTTGTCCGAGGCTACGCGGCGAGTGTGTGGCAAGGTAGGAGGGAAGACCGAGACGCCCTGGTCTCTCCTTTCTCTCGCAGGTTCCTTTTTCCCGGTGCACAGCCCGCAGGGGACGCTGGAGGAGGAGCTGAGCCGGAGTTGCCGTGGCCCCGGGCCGGGGCGTTCCGGGGGCGGTCCCCAGCGGCCGCGCATTCCAGAGCCAGTCGCGCGTCCCGGACGCTCTTGCGCGCTCCCGCCTCCCGGGGCAGCCGGGGCACGTTCCGGGCGCTGCCTGGGGCTGAGGTTCCTGGCCTGGGGGTCGCTTCCATCCGCCAGATCCCATGCAGTCCTGGGGACCCTGAGAAGCACCGAGCCATCCCTGCCCCAGGAACTTTCCGCAGACTCGCCGCCATCTGGAGTGAGTGGAGCCACCGGGGGGTTGTTTGTGGGGACTCTGGCAGAGCGGAGCTCTTGGGACTTGCGACCTACCTCTAGTGCGGCCCCTTCCCCAGGGCTCCCAACGTTCTTCTTAAGTCCGTTCTCTCCTCCCCCATTCTCCCTTTTCATCACTTTTGTATTTCTTGCCCTTACCCCCTCCTCCTTTTTCTCCCGCTGTCAGCCCCTAAGTTCGAGCTCACTCGTGCACAGAATTTTGGGCCTGGGGGAGGCGGAGCTTGGGTGGGCGAGCCCCAGCCCCACTCGGAGACTGGCTTCTCTCTGGGTCCCCTGCCCTTGCCTTCTCGGGAAGCCTCCTCCTCGGGCGGACTGCCACCTCCTGGCTCTCCAGGCCCAGCGTCAGGATTCAGCGCCCGGGCCTGCGCACCTGCTTGGGCGCTGTGCTGGGTTTCGGTCTTTGCACTTATCTGTCCCCCTTTTCTCGAGGCTCCGTGTGGAAGGCGCCAGGAGTTTGGAGTCGAGAGTGGCGAGTTCCAGCCCTGGTTCTATCACTAGCTGCTTCACCATCCTTGTTTTTCCATCAGTGAAACGAGGAAAACATTTTTTGCGTGCAGAAAGCAAGCGAGAAAGGACGTGAGCAAAGTCTCTTGGAGAGAAGCCTTTCTTCAGGCTTCCTCCTGCTGGTTATCTCTGCCTTTCCTGAGGACGTAGTTGTTCCAGCTGCCGGTTCTTTTGCTCCCTACTCTCCCCCATGCCAGTTTCTTGAGGGTAGGGACTGCCTGTCCATCGTCATCTTTGAGGCATCCTCAGCTCTTGGCATAGGGCCTGGCTAACAGTAAGTGCTCCATACATAGGTACTGAATGAAAGGATGAAAGGGGTAACCCCCCCCCAAATTGAAACAAACCTCAGGGGCTGTTATTCTGATTGAGGGCTAAGCTGGGCTCTTACTCATGCAGCTGCACTTGTTTCTTCTGGACCAGCTGGAATCCTGCTGCACCTGGGGGCTGAGGAATCTCTAGTTCGTCTGTAGTGAATACTAAGGTCCTTAAAGCTCCAGGGTGTGGTGGTGAAGGCTGCACAATCACACAAGTATCAGAGATTCCTTGAACATCTGCTATGATGCGTGCTGCTACTGCAGTGGGCACATAGTTTGGAAGAATTGGGGATGCCTGAATGAGGTGGAGGTGGGAGTGGAAAGAACGGTTCTCTGCAGGTTAGGAGACCCTCTCAGTTACCCTAATGGAGGCATTTCCCCTCTCTGGCCCTTGCCTTCCCCATCTGTAAAATGAAGACGCGGGAGTGGAACAGATGTTTGTTTGTCTGTGGTTGAGCGTAGCATGCTCTTTGGTTTATGCAGGTCGCACAGCAGCCATCTAGACACACGCAAGGCAGCACAGCTGAGCTTTAGGACATCATGTGCTTCTGCAGTGACAACCGAAAAAAACAAAAAGTGTTTTCCTGCTCCAACCGGGCCCTCCTGTTCCCAGCCGTCCTGGGACTGTGAATCATGCTATGGGGGTTACAAGTCATGCTTCATGAGGTCTCCCACAACTGACCTCTCCAAACCTCAGAACTGTGGCTCCATGACACAAAAGATCTGGGGCGTCCCAGAGAACAGCCAGAGAACCACTGAGCTGCAGTGAGGTGTTAGAGATGCCAAACAAATGAGAGACTCTGGGGACCTGTGGTCAGGTCAGATCCCAGGCCCTTGGGGGTGACGGACCAAGGGAATAACGGCCGGTCACAGCCTCAGATGCTTTTCCAGCCATATGCCAATCCTTTAAACATTGTGCCTCCATTTCTTCTCTATGGATTGAAACATGCAAACAGAGGAAATACCTCCAAGAAAAGAGGATATCTTGGTTGAGCGTGACAGTGGTATAAAAAATGGGCACGGGTACTCACAAACACAGTTTATTGGAGTATAGGAGTAAATCTTAGCATTGCCACACCCTGCCTTGTCCTCCCCAACCCTGACTGGCCCAGTAAGCGGAATCATGTTATAATGATCATACTTGCCATTTACTGAGTACTTACTATAAACTAGGCATGACTCTAAGCATTTTACTTGTATTAACTCATTTAGGCTTTACCACAATCCTATTAGGGAGGGACTGTCATCACCTCCATTTTGTGGATGAGGAAACTGAGGTCCAGAGAGAGTGACTCACCCATGATCACACAGAAAGTAAGTGGCAGAGCTGTAATTTGAATGCAGGCACCCTGGCTCCAGGGCCTATCCTCTGAACTTCATTGGAATTGGAGGGAACCAGTTTCAGATCTTGCCTCTGTCACTTACTTTCAGGGTGACCTGGGAGAAGTGAAGTGAGAATTTGATAGTCACTGTTCTAGTGGATCCCTGGAGACCTAGTACCCTTCCAACTTACTAGGGAAGCAGAAGGTGAACCTCAAGAGATAATGGAGACATCTAGCAGTGAAGGCTTCGAGTTAGGTAGTTAGGAAGGGGAACTGCTCAGAAGTATAATTGCCTAGCACATTAAACAACAGCAAGCCAGATTCCACGTCTAAACCGTATACTTTAAATTGCTTAGTTGTGTATACAAAGAGCTTCCTGATTTTATTGATTTGCACTCTGATTGGCTGATTGGATGTTTCTTGCTAGTGACCCACTATATAGGATCATATTCAAGATTCTGGGGACCAGGACATAGATGTCTTTGGGGGTGGTGGTGGGCATTATTCTGCCTTCTATACACATGAGGCCCACTTTGGGAGAGAGACCTGTTGAGGCTCACACATTGAGGCAAGGCACTACCACCACCCGGTGCTCTTGCAGCTCTGTCCCGGAGCACCCTACCAGCCCCTCTCATGGACAGTCTCCTTTGTTAGCCTGACACACAGCAGGCACTTAGTCACTGGCAAATAGCAATGATGGATGGTAGTGCCTTAAACAGGATGCTGGGGATTTGGCCTGGGCTTTCTCCTCTGCTAGCTCTCTGTTGGTTTCTAAGACTCTGTAATTGGCTGGGTCAGATGGTACGTGCGGTCTTACACAGCTCTGGCTGTGTTCCGATCTCTTTGCAATATCCTGGTGTTTTTCCATTTTTGCAGCCACAGAGGAGCAGATGGAAACTCAGGCAGGTCTGTAGCCTGTTAGGAAGTTTGGAGAGACAGGGGCCAGTTGGGGTGAAATGAGAACACAGTGCTCCTTTGGGACTTTGGGACAGTGGAGAAAAGCCTGTTATTTGATTCATTTCACAGTTTTGGTAGTTGTATGTCCTGTCCATTCCTTCGTCTGGCCCCTTTATTTGGACCAAAGGTCCCTGGTGAAATGACTGTGCTGGGTTGGTAAATGTTTGAGGCTGTTACACAATGGGAGGAGAAATAATACTGCTAAGAGTAAATGTGAAGCTGGTATGGCCTTCTCATAATGGACTTGGCATGGGAAACCTGCCCCCCCTTTTATCAGCCTCCCTGTCCTCTTCTGAGAACAGAAAGATTCACATCTTGGGCAACAACGCTGCTCTCCTCACCCCTGTCCCCCCTCCCCACCTCAGTGCCCAGCTCCTGAGCACATGGTGTCAGAACTCGAATTTGAACTTCTCAGTCCAAGCAAATCAACAAGTGGGAACCCTAGAGGACTTCATTCTGAAAGGCCAGTTCTCTTCTGCCTGGTATGTACAGGGTGGGCTGGGAAAGAAAGAGGCCCCCATAATCCTTCCTGAATGTACAAAGAGCGCAGAAAATGATAAAATCAGAGGATGTCATGTTATTTTGGAGATAGGATTCTGACTTTTAGGATCATTGGGACTTTTGCAGGGATGAGGATTCTTTCTGGACCTCTTCAGTCAATTAGGTTCCACGAGTGAGCTCACATCTGAAATAGTCTTCCCATACTCATTTCTTCATTGATTTTATATTTTTTGGCACTTATGATATGCCAGGCCCTGTGATAGGTGCTGAGGACACAGCAATACACAAGAGCTGAGGCTTCTGCTATCCTTGTGCTTGCATTTGAGGGACCAAATGAACAAATCTTTAGCCTGATAGGGAAAAAGCCAATAAAAACAAACAAGCAACAAACAAGCTAATTTTAGATTGTGAAAAGCGTCTGCAGAAAATAAAACAAGATAAGAGTGGTAGTTTAACGGAGTGGGTCTGGAAAGACCTTACTAAAACGTAACATTTAGATTGAGGTCATGGACATTGAGGCAGTGGACAGGGGAGGAAAAGAGCATTCTGAGAAGAAGCAGCAAGCACAAAGGTCTTCAAGTGGGACCGGCCGCCAGGACACAGTTGTTAGGGTTCCCCAGGCTACAAAGTGACTAGTATGGCTCCATCTAGGAACCTGAATTGCCATCTCTGGCTTAAATGTTCCATTCTTTCCTGACAACCTCAGCAGCATCTTCTGAGGGTGGAACCTTTTTGGAAGGGGTCCTATAAGGTGGACAACGCTGGCAAACCCTCTAGTCCTGTGCCCTGGGAACCATCAGCCTTGTTCAAATTCTGCAAAATACTTGAAGAGTTATGCATCTTTGGACGCCCCAGCATCAGTAACTCGGAGCTGGTTATGGCTGTCTGCTCTCTGGCCACCGTGGCTGGTGGACACAAAACAGCAGCAGCATGGTCTGCACAGAGCGCTGGCAGTGCTGGGCTAAGGCCACACCTGCAGGAAGCCGCCTGCCTCTATCTGCCTTGTCTCCCACTTTGAGATCATTAAGCTTGCCTGCCAGCAGGAAGTCACTCCTTTTATTGCCTTCTTCCTCAGTGAACTCTCTGGCAGTAAAACCTGTTGGATAACCATTGGCAAGCTCTCAAAAGTTGACTGTTAGCTGCAGCTCAAATGTGGAGGGTGTAAGTTTCCGGTGGGAGGTTCAAGCTGGGGACAACTTAAAATTTTTTTACTTAAAAAAACTTTTCACTGTGGTTTCCTACATTGGTCCCAGATCAGTCACGAAGCAGGCACGACACCCTAACTAATGGCAGAGCCTCTGAACTCTTTTTTTTTTTTTTTTGAGACAGAGTCTTACTCTGTCACCAGGCTGGAGTGCAGTGGTGCGATCTTGGCTAACTGCAACCTCCGAGTTCAAGCAGTTCTCCTGCCTCAGCTTCCCGAGTAGCTGGGACTACAGGCATGCCCCACCACACCCAGCTAATTTTTGTACTTTTAGTAGAGACAGGGTTTCACCATGGTGGCCAGGATGGTCTCCATCTCTTGACCTTGTGATTTAGGAACAAGGCTGGGTTCACTAGCTCAGCTTAACTTTGTGAAGCCCTTACTGTGTACCAGGTGTTGTCCTAAGTGCTTTATGTGCATTAGCTCATTTAACCTCCAGAGCATCCCTATGAAGTGGTTACAATTATTAGTTATTATTTCCGTTTTACAAATGAGGAAACTAAAGCTCAAAGAGGTTAAACCTCTTGCCAAAGCCACCAGGACTCCATATGCTACAACACATCATGTATCTCATCAACTCTGGGCTTTGTTGATAACATCTATTCTGCTCATCCTGCCTTTCCCCACAAGCTTTTTGTTTTATCAGTATCTGAGAGAGATGTCTTGAAATCTCCCACTATAATTGTAGACTCGTCTATTTCTCCTTATAATTCTGAGATTAGGTACATAAAAATAGAAAATCACTTTACCTTTCTGGTATCTCTAGTAATACTTTTTGCCTAAAAGTCTACTTGGCCTTATACTAGTATGGGGCTACCAGTGTAGGTGATTCATGCTTACACAGTGTTTCATTTGTATCCTTTGACTTTCAATCTTTCTAAGCCCCATGTGTCTCTTCTAAAAAATATATATGTATGTGTATATTTTATTTTTATTTGTATATACCCTAATGGTCCTTCTTAGTTTGGGCTTAAATCTACCATCTTTCTCTATGCTTTCTATTTGTCCCCTCTATTGTAAGTATTTGTTGTTGTTTTTCGCCTCTGCTGTTTTCCCCTGGAAATTATGCACTCTTTGATATTTTTAGTGGCTGCCATAGAGATTACAATATGCATCCTTGATTTAACAAAGTCTAATATGATTTGGTTCTTCTGCCCTTTCTTAGGCAATACAAGAAAATCAAAATACTCTAATTTTATTTCTTCCACAATTTGTTTGTTATTGTTCTTGAATACTTTAATTCTGTATTTTTTTTTTCTGAAAATGTCTTTTTTTTTTTTTTTTGAGGTGGAGTCTCGCGTTGTCGCCCAGGCTGGAGTGCAGTGGCGCGATCTTGGCTCACTGCAACCTCTGCCTCCCGGGTTCAAGTGATTCTCCTGCCTCAGCCTCCCGAGTAGCTGAGATTACAGGCGTGTGCCACGACATCTGGCTAATTTTTGTATTTTTAGTAGAGACGGGTTTCACCATGTTGGCCAGACTGGTCTTGAACTTTTGACCTCAAATGATCCGCCTGCCTTGGCCTCTCAAAGTGCTGGGATTACAGGCGTGAGTCACCGCACCCAGCCTGAAAATGTCTTATTGCACCATTATTCTTGGCAGTTATTTCTGTTCACCTCTTTGAAGAGATCATTCTGCTGTTTTTAAATTCCATTGTTTCTGTTGAGAAGTTGGTTGTCAATCTAATTGTTTCTTATTTAAAGATATTCTGTCTTATTTCTCTTTTATCTTTGGGTCTCAGCATATTTACTATTTTTTTTTTTTTTTAAATGGAGTCTCACTCTGTTGCTCAGGCTGGAGTGCAGTGGTGCCATCTTGGCACACTATAACCCCCACCTCCTGGGTTGAAATTATTCTCCTGCCTCAGCTTCCCAAGTAGCTGGGACTACAGATGTGTGCCACAATGTACTAATTTTTGTATTTTTAGTAGAGACAGGGTTCCACCGTGTTGACCAGGCTGGTCTCAAACTCCTGACCTCAAATGGTCCGCCCACCTCAGCCTCCCAAAGTGCTGGGATTACAGGCATGAGTCACCGCACCTGGCCAGATTTACTGTATTTCTAATCATGGATTCCAATTTATGTATTCTGCTAGGAGTTCATGGGACTTCTTTAGTATGCAAATTGGTGTCTTTCATCAGTTTTGGAAAATTCTGTTATTATTTATTCCAATATTGTTCTACTTCATTCTCTCTTTTCTCCTTCTGATACTCCAATATATTTATGTTGTACCTTGTCACTGTTTCCTCTATCTCTCTTACCTATTTTTTTCCGTATTTTCCATCCTTTCATTTCTCCCTACTTCATTCTAAGTATTTTCCCCTGATCTTTCCCCTGATTCCAGTTTACTAATTCTCTCTTTAACTATGGCTAATCTACTGAATTTTAAGCCCATCTACTGAGTTTTTAATTTCTATTATATTTTTCAGTTCTAGAATTTCTGTTTGGTTCTCTTTGTTGTTGTTGTTTTTTGAGACAGGGTCTCACTCTGTCACCCAGACTGGAGTGCAGTGGCCCAGTCATGGTTCACTGCAGCCTTAGCCTCCTGGGCTCAAGTGATCCTCCCACCTCAGCCTCCTGAGTAGCTGGGACTACAGGTGCACACCATGCCCGGCTAATTTTTAAAACTTTTTTGTGGAGACGGGATTTTGCCATGTTGCTTAGGCTAATCTTGAATTCCTGAGCTCAAGTGATCCACCTGCCTTTCCCTCCCAAAGTGCTGGGATCACAGGTGTGAGCCACTACTTGTAACCTCTATTCGATTCTTTTTATAAAAATCTGTTTATTCTTTCTTATAATTTCAAATTCTCTATCAAAATTCTCAGACTTGGAGTTTTTTCCTCCTTGAACATAGTAAGCAAAGTTATTTGAACTCTGTGTCTGTCTGATGACTGCAATACCTGGAGCCCCAGTAGACTTTTTTTCCTGTTGTCTGTTGTTTCTGACTATTTTGTTTGTATCATCCTGTCTTTTTCATTCTTTTTTTTTTTTTTTTTTGAGACGGAGTCTCACTTTGTCACCCAGGCTGGAGTGCAGTGGCACCATCTCGGCTCACTGCAAGCTCCGCCTCCTGGGTTCACGCCATTCTCCTGCCTCAGCCTCCGAGTAGCTGGGACTACAGGCGCGCACCACCACGCCCGGCTAATTTTTCGTATTTTTAGTAGAGACGGGGTTTCACCGTGTTAGCCAGGATGGTCTCGATCTCCCGACCTCGTGATCCTCCCGCCTCGGCCTCCCAAAGTGCTGGGATTACAGGCGTGAGCCACCGTGCCCGGCTCTTTTTCATTCTTGATTAATTTTGGTTATGTGTTGGACCTTTTATTTGTAAACAAAACATAATTTGAGACCTATCATGATGTTATTGCCTCCAGAGAGGATGTATATTTGCCTCTGCCAAGCACCTGGAGATTCCTTAATTTAATTTCAGGAGCTATGATAATGCAAAGCTGAGTTGTAGTCTCTGGGAGGGCTGGTGTACTTCCAGTTCGTCTTTAGCACTAAGGGTGCTTTTTAAGGTCCAAGCTCAAAGTGCAGAAGTTTTACTCTCCCTCTCTTGGCAGTCTTGGACTCCAGCTTTTGTCCTCTTAGTCTCCTGAGTCTGTCAGAACTGCTTAGTCTCCATTCTTCAGTAGGGGAAAATGACAGGCTCTCCTCTCTAGATTTTTGCCTTCTCCCAGAAAAGTGGGACCACAAAAACCTGCATGAAGCTTAGAGTCCTGCTTTTTCTCAAGCAATGAAGAATGGAAATTCTTCATTATTTCGTTGGCTCTTAGTGCCTTCAAGCAGGTTTTTTTGGTCCCACTTTTCTAGCTGTCTTCAGTAAAAGAACTGGTCCAAATTGTCTAGTTTACCATTACCAGAATCAGAAGTCCTGATCTTTGTAGATTGCATATCTCTTCTTAATTCTGTAAATATGGAATGGCCTTCAGCTAGAAACAGTGTTTGACCTGGACTTAGAAGAAAGCTGTGGGTCTGGTATACTCCGTGCTTATAAACTGGGTCTGTGTGGACTCTTTGAAGGTAGCGTAGTGG
Organism: Mandrillus leucophaeus; assembly: GCF_000951045.1. Lineage (NCBI taxonomy): Eukaryota > Metazoa > Chordata > Mammalia > Primates > Cercopithecidae > Mandrillus > Mandrillus leucophaeus. The sequence continues at coordinate 1,354,449 of NW_012102943.1, read as the reverse complement.
TAAGTGCCGAATCAGGATTCCTGAGTTTGAATCCTGTTCGCTTAGCTTTATGATCAATGTCTGGCTAACCTCTCTCAGTTTTAGTTTTCATAGCTGTAAAATCCCCACATAGGATTTTTTTGAAGTTTTAGTATGTTAATGAATGGGATTTGTTAAGCAAATACAAATAATCCAAATTTGGGAAATAAAACAATTATTTTTGTTTTTACAAATTTAAACAAATACAATTTGTTAAACAAATGCTGGCTCGTATGATCCTGTGTTTGAGGAAATAAGGGAAGTGGTATTTCACTTCTCTGTGCTTCTTGAAGCACAGAGTCATAAGGAGTAAGTAATAGTAAGTCCTGAGAGAGTACCTTGCAAATACCAAGTGCTTGACATATGAATAAATGAATGAATATCCTGGACTGAGTTACTTGTCATGATAGCACTGAACCAAAACCAAAATCAATATTGTCCTGTCAGAGAGGAAAAAGTTGCTTGCTAGTGAGTCTGGCGAGTAGATAACACGGGCTTGTTGCCTTGAATCCAGTTACCCTAAAACCATAAACTTGTGGGAAATTTTAATTTATGAAATTTATATAATTTTTATATAACTAGAAAACTTGCCAAATGGTGGGATTGGCTGGAACAAGGATTCTTTCTTTTGTAAAAGAACTTTTCGTTACTTAAGAAAAGTGGTCCCAGAAGTAAAACTTGGTGTTTTCTAATCAGGCAGCAGGGCTTCCCCTTGCCTGCCTAAATTGGATCAAGTGGAATATTTGATAGAGGGGATGAATTTTCTACCTTTGGAAAAGTAAAATTTGACCAGGTGCAGTCGCTCATCCTTTGGGAGACTGAGGTGGGTGGATCACTTGAGGCCAGGAGTTTGAGACCAGACTGGCCAACATGGCAAAACCTCATCTCTACAAAAAATACAAAAATTAGCCAGGCGTGGTGGTGCACGCCTGTAGTCCCAGCTACTCAAGAGGGTGAGGCACGGGTTTGCTTGAACCCAGGAGGCAGAGGATGCACTGAGCTGAGATTGCACCACTGCACTCCAGCCTGGGCAACTGAGCAAGACTCTGTCTCAAAAAAAAAAAAAAAGTAAAAAGTTTTTTTCCTCTTTTGTAGAAACTACATTCCCCCCCACCCCCCACATTCAGTTTTGTTAGTGGATACAAAATAGTCATTTTGGGATTATTGACTTTTCCATTAAATTGGCTAAGTTACTTAACTACTATGGACTGAGGAGGAGCAATGGTGTGTCCAGTTCACAGCGCTGGTGGTATAGGGCCTGTGACCTGATAGGATGGCATGTTTGGTACTAGTGGCTTTTCTGCTGGTGAGCTCAGGGTTGTTTCAGTGCAGTTTCTTAAACAAACTTATACTGAACATATGTCAAAGTTTATTATTTTTTAAGGAGGCAAATAGCAGATAAAGTGTGCTGGTTCAAAATAACGAGAGTTTAGGCCTGACTGATGTTTTACTTCCTATGGTCATAAAAGCATCATATTCTTATCAGTGATAGGCATAAATTTGTGACATAAATGGTTTGGGCCATATCCCACATGAACCATTAATCAGAAATATCAAGCAATATATCTGTGAGGCAAATGATAAATTAATCTATGACTATTATGTTAGACATACCAATAAACAAGGTTTTACGCATTCATGCCAGAGAGGTCAAATAGAAGTCACCTAGGAGAAGCTTAGAGTCCTGCTTTTTCTCAAGCAAATATTTCTAGTGTGCAATTAAAGATGCTGAACATATGGTTTCCTTAGCTTTTACTTGGTAGACAATATTTTTCTTTCATAGTAGGGAGAGGTGGAAGTGACTGGAACCCGTGTTACATGGGGAAGAAGAGCGCAGTGAAGGACATGTTTGAGTATGGAGAAGAGTGAAATGGAGATAGAGCTCCCTGTGCCCTCTGACACCTGACTACATCTATGGCCAGCCTTAGAATCCTGAAACAGTAGCTCTGGAAGGGCCCTTGGAGAACACTGCAACTTGTGGCTTTCAAACTGTGTTCTGAGGAGCCCAGGGAGTCGAGGGGACACTGAACAGTGCTGCTGCCCTGCCGATATAAACCCACTGCACTGAGCAGGCATGCCAAAAGACAGCTGGGAAACATTTCTTCCAATTTTTTTCAGTTAGAAGAAAAAAATGACTTTAATTTCATAACATGTAAAGTTTGTGTGTTCTGGTGTAGTACTGTTTTTAGTTTGAGTTGCGTGTGTGAAGGGAGTGGGCACCCTCATCTCTAGTGCTTAGGGTCTCTGAGGATGTGTATTCAGCCCTGCTGGGTAGGTAGGACTGCATGCTTCCCCCGCCAGCCCCCCCACTTTCCAGGCTCTACTAGAGCAGCCTTATGTTAGCTGTTGGGTATTGGGGTTAGAAAGACCATTTCTTTTTTTTTTTTTTGAGACGGAGTCTCGCTGTCTCTCCCAGGCTGGAGTGCAGCAGTGCAATCTTGGCTCACTGCAAGCTGCGCCTCCCAGGTTCACGCCATTCTCCTGCCTCAGCCTCCTGAGTAGCTGGGACTACAGGTGCCCGCCACCACACCCAGCTAATTTTTTGTATTTTTAGTAGAGACGGGGTTTCACCATGTTAGCCAGGATGGTCTTCATCTCCTGACCTCGTGATCCACCCGCCTCGGCCTCCCAAAGTGCTGGGATTACAGGCGTGAGCCACCGCGCCCGGCCAGAAAGACAATTTCATCTGCAAAAGAGTAATATTGGTACAGTCTAGGATACGGGTTACAGAATAATTTCATTTATTCATCTACTTGTTCTGTTTTGTTTTAGTTAGGGGCAGCGACATGATCAGATCTATGTATTTGAATGATTATTCCCTTAAGGAGTGAGAGGGAAGACCCCCTGGACCTCAGTTTCACCATCTGTGAAATGGCACTGGTTCTGCCTTTAATGTTCCAGGATTCTTGATTGTGGATGAGCCCTGAAGCCTGAGTTCCTGTATCTGACAGGCTTTGCTTATAAAATCAGCCAGGGTGATTATGTATTCCTGGCATTTGAAGTCACGAAGACTGATGTGAATGGGTTTACAGGAAAGGGTTGTTGTGGGGTTCCTTTAGTCTAAGGCAGCTAGCTGTTGATGTAGTCAGGAGACCGCAAAGAATGATTTATCCCACCCCCGGTCCTCTGACAGTTTCAACCTCCTGTGACTCATGCTTCTGTGTCTTAGACCTTGGAGAAAGTTACTCCATTTCCTAGGCTGAGACAGGGCCAGCCTGTGCTTCTGTATCCTCTGCAAGCCTTGGCAGATAATCCTATGGTCCTGGGGAGCTTTGTCAGAGGCTTCTCCTTCATCTGGGAACTTGCCCAGATCTGCCCAGCCTGGCTGCAGAGCACCTGGAAATCAATTCCCAAGTCTTAATTCCAGAAAAGGCCTTAGAGGTCTTAAAGATTTGTTGAGTCCAGAGGTTCCCAAATTTGACTGCATGTTGGAATCACCTGTACAATGGGAAAAAAGGGGTCCTCCTCATCCCCTTTGAGTCTAATTCAGTATGTATGGATTGAGACCCAGAAATCAGTGTTCTTTTATACTGTCTTAAGGTCACTTACCATGGTATATGGCATTTGGTGACTACTGATCTAGTCTCATCTCTTAATTTTATTTGATTTTAAAATTGTATATATGTGTTTTTACTTTTTAAGACAGAGAATTATTAAGACAAAAACAAAAAAAGCCTCTTTGTCCCCTTAACCCAGTTGGCATAAAAAATTAGAAGTAATAAATGCTCATGTTGAGAAAATTCAAATGGCATAAAATCATGTTTTATGAATGAAGAATGAAAAGCAAAACCTCTTATTCCTAGTCCAGCTCCCGAAAAGGTAACCACTATTAACACTTTCTTGAGAGTACACTCAGAAAGTAATTTTCCTATATATATCCTCACCTATTTACATACTTAATTCTATAAAATCTGAACCAAAGGAATCATCCTATATACACTGTTCTACACTTTATTTTTATTTTTTCCACTTAAAACTTTTGGAGCTCACTACAGATCAGATTCCTCTTAAATCTACCACCAGAGGCTTTGCTTTCTGCTTCTATGGGTCTGATATTTTTAGCTTCCATATATAAGTGAGAACTGGAGGTATTTGTCTTTCTGTGCCTGGCTTATATCCTGCAGTATAATGTCCTCATGTTCATCTATGTTGTTGCAAATGGCACTAATTTCCTTCTTTTCTAAGGCTAAATAGTATTCCATTGAGTATATGCCACATTATCTCTATCCATTCATGGTTGATAGACACTTAGGTTTATTCCATAACTTGGCAATTGTGAATAAAGCTGAAATTAACATGGGAGCGCAGAAATCCCTTTGACATACTGATTTCAGATCCTTTGGTTATATGCCCAGAAGTGAGATTACTGAGATCATATAGTGACTCGATTTTCAGTTATTTGAGGAACCTCCATTCTGTTTTTCAAAGTAGCTGTATTAATTAAGTAAATTAATATTTGTAATGCATTTGGAACAATGATTGATGTGGAGTAAGCACTATATACTTGTTAAATGAATGAATGAATGGGTGAGTGAATAAATACATGAAAATTGCTGCACGGCATCCCATTATATAGATATACCCTTCTTTATTTTACTGTTAGTGGATGCTTGCTGTGTCTATTGCCTTAACAAATAATGCAGAAAGTAACGTCCTTGTATGTATTTCTTGGGTACTCTCCTTGGGGTATGGTGATCAATACCTTACTTAGGGTGGCAACAGTGGACATGGAGTCAAAGGCATTAAAAAGGAAAAGTTAGTGATTAGATAAGAATAGGAAGTAGGATTGCAATTAGGAATTTTGCTTGGAACCTAGAATCACAGAATTATCGATCTTACATTTGAAAGGAACTGCAGGAGATAATTCCAGCCTTGCGCCCTCTGGGCAGGGAATGTATTACATCAATGGTTCCCAAGCTGTGCACTGAAGTGTCCTGGGAGCCCCAGTGAACTCACTAGAAGGAGGGAAGTGCTGCAGAATTTTTAAGATTTTTGACAAAAATAGTGATATTTGACATCTCTCAGACCCTTTGCAAATGACTAGCTTAAGATAGTTCACAGTTTAACACTAATCTTACTGCATTCCTTTTGTTAATGTTATCATTTATGAAGTTGATTAAAAAAAATTTTTTTTGAGATGGTGTCTTGCTCTGTCACCCAGGCTGGAGTACAGTGGTGTGATCATGGCTCACTGTAGCCTAGACCTACTGGACTCAAGCAATCCTTCCACCTCAGCCTCCCAAGTAGGTGGGACCACAGGTACAAGCCACCATGCCAATCTAATTTTTAAAAAAATGTAGAGATGGTGTCTCACTATGTTGCTTAGGCTGGTCTTGAACTCCTAGGCTCAAGCAATCCTCCCACTTTGGATTCCCAAAGTGTTGGGGTTATAGGTGTGAGCCAATGCACCCAGCCTGAAGTTGATTTTTTGGTGGTTGCGTGGTATGGCAAGTACTGGGCAAAAATTAATATGGAATAATAAGTGAGGATAGCATTGTCCAGTATTATTCCAAAGTTTGAAAAGTTACACAGTATCCAGCAGGTGCATATATTCCATTAGTAACCAGTTAAGAATGAAATAAAAACTTTTTTTTTTCAATTTGTGTGTATTTTTTTTTTCAAACAGCTACTAAGTTGTTAGGCCATAAATACGTATTGAATTGTTTGATTGTGTCGTCTGTGATGTCTTTCAGCAGTGTTTTGTAGTTTTTCTTGTACAAAACACTGCTAAAAAGAAATCATAGATGATACAAACAAATGGAAATACATCCCATGCTCATGGATGGGTAGAATAAATATTGTGAAAATAACCCATACTGCCAAAAGCAATCTACAAATTCAAAGCAATCCCCATCAGAATACTACCATCATTCTTCACAGAATTAGAAAAAACAATTCCAAAATTCATATGGAACCAAAAAAGAGCCTGCATAGCCAAAGCAAGACTAAGCAAAAAGAACAAATCTGGAGGCATCACACTACCTGATTTCAAACTACACTATAAGGCCATAGTCACCAAAATAGCACGGTACTGGTATACAAATAGGCACATAGACTAATGGAACAGAATAGAGAACCGGGAAGTAAACCCAAATACTTACAGCAAACTGCTCTTCAACAAAGCAAACAAAAACATACAATAGAGAAATGACACCCTTTTCAGCAAATGGTGCTGGGATAATTGGCTAGCCACATGCAGGAGAATGAAACTGGATCCTCATCTCTCACCTCATACAAAAATCAACTCAAGATGGATTAAGGGCTTAAATCTGTGACCTGAAACTATAAAAATTCTAGAAGATAACTTTGGAAAAACCCTTCTAGACATTGGCTTAGGCAAAGATTTCATGACCAAGAACCCACAAGCAAATACAATGAAAACAAAGATAAATAGCTGGAACCTAATTAAACTAAAGAGCTTTTACACAGCAAAAGGAACAGTCAACAGAGTAAACAGACACACAGAGTGGAGAAACCTTCACAATCTATACCTCTAACAAAGGACTAATATCCAGAATCTACAACGAACTCAAACAAATCAGTAAGAAAAAACCAAACAATCCCATCAAAAAGTGGGCTAAGGACATGAACAGACAATTATCAAAAGATGTACAAATGTTCAAAAACAAATGAAAAAATGCTCAACATCACTAATGATCAGGGAAATGCAAATCAAAACCACAGTGTGATACCACCTTAATCCTGCAAGAATGGCCATAATAATAATAAAAAAAATCAGAAAACAGTAGATGTTGGTGTGGATGTAGTGAACAGGGAACACTTTTACACTGCTGGTGGGAGTGTAAACTAGTACAGCCACTGTAGAAAACAGTGTGGAGATTTCTTAAAGAACTAAAAGTAGGACTACTTTTTGATCCAGCAGTCCCACTACTGGGTATCTACACAGAGAAAAAGAAGTCATTATTCGAAAAAGATACTTGCACACGCATGTTTATAGCAGCACAATTCACAATTGCAAAATCATGGAACAAACCCAAATGCCCATCAATCAATAAGTGGATAAAGAAACTGTGATATATACGTAGGATGGAATACTACGCAGCCATAAAAAGGAATGAATTAACAGCATTTGCAGTGACCTGGATGAGGTTAGAGTCTATTATTCTAAGTGATGTAACTCAGGAATGGAAAGCCAAACATCATATGTTCTCACTGATATGTGTGAGCTAAGCTGTGAGGACGCAAAGGCATAAGAATGATAATATGGACTTTGTGACTTGGCGGGAAGAGTGAGAGGAGGGTGAGAGATAAAAGACTACAAATATGGTACAGTGTATACATGGGAGATGGGTGCACCAACATCTCACAAATCATCACCAAAGAACTTATGTAACCAAATACCACCTGTACCCCAATAACTTATGGAAAAATAAAAATTTAAAGGAATAAATAAATAAATTGTTTGAGCCTAACTACTTAATAAATTGAACTGCTCGGTATTTATTTTGACCTAGGGTGCAATTAAAAAATGACTAAGACACTAAGGATTCCGTGAATTGAAAACGACTGGGAACAGCTGATTTACATCCTTATCCATCTGAACTCTTTTAGCTGCAAATGAAAGACACCAAATGGACAACGCTTAAGCAAAAACAGGGAATTATTGGCTTGTATATCTGGGATGTCTAGAGTTGCAGATGGCATCAATCTTGGCTGGATTTAGGTGCTCATATGAGGTCACTGAGGCTCCATCTGTCTTTCCAGCTTTAGGACAGGCTCACCACTTTTGGGAGAGAGAGCCTTAGGCCAATTTTCTCCAGACTCACATCCTTTCAATTTAGCAATCCCAGGAGAAAGGATCATCTTTCCCAAGAGCTTGTGCATAAAAGCTCTGTGGGGAAGACTTTGGTTGACCTAGCCTTGGTCACTTTCCTAACTCTGATTTGTGGTTATGGAGATTTATAACGGTCAACTCTGGGTCACATATCCATCCCTGTGCTCAGGTCAGTGTCCCAACTAAATCACACAGATTAGGTAGGTTCTCCCCAGAAAGGGGAGAATGGGAGAAGGGGTATAGGACCAAAAACAGTGCATCTCTCATTTTACAGATGAGAGAACAGACTGGTAGTATGGTAACTTAATAGTTAAGCAGGAAGGCTTTGGAGTCCCACCCATCTGGGTTCACGTTCTTGGTCAAATTAATGACATCTTGTCTTTTAAGACTTTAGAGTCCTCATCTGTAAAATGGGTGTAACGGAAGGTAAAGACCAAGAAACAGAAAACAACAATTATAGTCCCTGCCTTATAGGATCAGTGGTTCAAGTAAGGACTGAATGTGTTAATAGACATAAAGTGTCTAGCACAGGTCTGGCAATAGGAAGCCCTCAGTAAATGAAGCCATTGTAATTACTAATCAGGAAACTTTAAAGTTTATATATCCAGTAAGTGACCCAGGCTTCTGACTCCTGAGGATTTCCTTCTAAGCAGGGAGGCAGGGAGAGAGTACACAACAGTGATCTTCCTTTCTTGTCTGTTGCAGAGTGAAGCAACATGGATGCAGTCAGCCAAGTCCCTATGGAAGTCGTGCTTCCCAAGCACATCCTGGATATCTGGGTTATTGTCCTCATCATCCTGGCCACCATTGTCATCATGACCTCGTTGTTGCTGTGCCCAGCCACTGCAGTCATCATCTATCGCATGCGGACTCATCCAATCCTCAGTGGGGCTGTTTGAGAGCCTCCCAAGAGGGCCGGGTGAGGGATGATGACAGGCATCCTGTCCCCAGCCTTTTCCTGTCTTCAGAAAAGCAGCAGGAGGGACTTTGGGACGTGGACCTGAGTTCTGGTTTTGATTCTGCCATGAGCCAGCTGTGTGAATTTGTTCAAGGGACCTAACTCTCTGAGTTCCAGGTTCCTTATCTTTCAAATGGGGATGGTGATCCCTGCCCTTCCTACCTCATAGGGGTGTGAGAACCACCTGCCTTAGTGGATGTGAAAGCTGTCTGTGAGCAGTAAAGCTGCCACAGATATAAAGGTGTTATGCTGAGTGCTGAGAAGCTTTGAAGAACCAGAGAACCTGATTGCTGATGATGGCATTAAAGGTGGTGAGGGAGATACTGGGGGCAGAGCAGACTTTGCCAGTGCCCCTCAGGTCAAACCAAGCCAAGAGCACCCTGTCCCCATTCCAAGGGGCCAGCAGCACTATGGCTCAAAGTTATTTTCTTTAAGGTGCCATTCCTTCATGTTCCTTCATGTTTTCTCAGTTTGGAAGGTGATGGGTAGAGCTTTCCAGAACCTCCTCTATTCCAGAATCTCTGCCCTTGTGTAATCTGAAGGAAGGCTGTGCCATCTTTGGGCACTGCCAAGGGAGTTGGGGTGATGGGCTTCTTTCTGCACTGGAGTCTCACACCTGTTAGTGTTGACACTCAAGCAGTGTTGGAAAATGCAGAGTGACTGAGTTCCCTGCCCAGCTTTCGGGATCTCTGGCCCCCATCCCTTTGTGTGTGTGTGTGTGTCCCTCTGCCCAGCTCCTGCTGTAATTAGCTCCACGTGTGCCCCCTTCACTCCCTCGCGCCAGCCCTGCAGCCAGCCTACAGCAATTATATTTTAAGAGGTGTTCCCAGGCTTTTGGGACCTACTGAAACAATGATGGTTATTTTAGATGTGATGATTTATATCTATGCAGAGCTGTTTCTGGACCACTCAAGCTCTTCAATACCACAATCAGGAGCATCTTGGGATTTATTAAATTATGTAAGAAGATAGTACAGATATCGGGATATTATTGTGTGAAAATGCTGCTTTTACTTTGATGTGATCTCATTGGTGTACACACCGATTTCCAATAAAGTGCTAGAATGTGCATGTCTGAGGTCTTTCTTTAAAGAGCAATTGTTAAACTCAGAACTCAAGTAAAAGCCTTACACTGAAGGTATGGGCCTTCGAGACAGTTTGAATATAGTAACAGAAAAGGGAAGAGGAGAATCAAATTTACTTCCAGGGCTCTAGCTTCAGCACATGGGTGCAGTTGTGCAGGTTACACATAGATAGTCCAGAGGGGAAGAACAGATTTTGAATATCACATTCAAAGAATGACAAAGAAGACCATGAATTTAGTATTGGACGTGTTGCATTTGAGGTGCTTGTGATATTCAGGTGGACACATTCAGGATGCAGTTGGAGATCTGAGTCTATTCTTGGGAAAGATGTTATGTCTGGTATTAGGGTACGGGGGATTAACCCCTATGGTAGATAATGCTGTACAAGCAGATAGGATCAGAATATACAGACTTAGAAGAGTGAGATGCTAAATGCAGAACTTGGCAGACACTAAATAGGAGGGGAAGGAGAATAGAAGGGGAAAAAAGAGAGATTGGATAGGTCCTATAATATGAGGTGTTTCAACAGAGGTGGAATAATACACACACACACACACACACACACACACATATATATATATATGTTTGTTTGCTTTTCAGTAGAGATAGGGTTTCACCATATTGGCCAGGCTGTTCTTGAACTCCTGACCTCAAGTGATCCACCTACCTCCACCTCCCAAAGTGCTGGGATTACAGGTATGAGGCACCACACCTGGCCCTAATAGTATTTTGTAGGTTAAGAAATGAGTAGGAGGTTAGGAAGTTGAGACAGTGAGAACAGAAACCTTTCCAGGAGTAGCACTGTAATACAGAGGTAAGAGTTACAGGAGGGCGTCAGGGGAAAATGGTGAAGGGGGTTTCTGTCTTAGTGCATTTGGGTGGCTCTAACAAAATACTTGAGACTGGTAATTCAGAAACAACAGAAATTTACTGCTCACAGTTCTAGAGACACAGAGGTTCAAGGCACATGCTGATTTTGTGTCTGGTGAGAGCCTGTCCCTCATAGATGGTACTTTTTTTTTTGAGACAGAGTTTTGCTCTTGTTGCCCAGGCTGCAGTGCAATGGTGCAATCTCGGCTCACCACAACCTCTGCCTCCTGGGTTCAAGCGATTCTCCTATCTCAGCCTCCGAAGTAGCTGGGATTACTGGCATGTGCCACCATGCCTGGCTAATTTTGTATTTTTAGTAGAGATGGGGTTTCTCCATGTTGGTCAGGCTGGTCTCGATCTCTCAACCTCAGGTGGTCCGCCCGCCTCGGCCTCCCAAAGTGTTGGGATTACAGGCATGAGCCACCGTACCTGGCCTATAGATTGTACTTTCTATGTGTCCTAGTGGTGGAAGAGACAAACAAGCTCCCTCAGGCCTCTTTTACATGGAAACTAATCCCATTCATGAGAGCAGAGTCCTCATGACCTCATCACCTCCCAAAGGCTTCACCGCCTTGGTACCATCACCATGGGGGCTGGGTTTCAACATACAAATTTTGCAGGGACACAAACGTTCAGACCATAGCAAGGGGTTAGTTATATGTCATAAGATTCTGATTGGTTTGCTCAGCATCTCTTCCAACTGTTTTTCTGGCATGGCTTCCTGGATGGCAGAGCCTGGAAAGTAAAACAAAACAAATAAAACTACAGTGAAAGTAAAAACCTGTATTTCTGTAACTACACTTGATAGAGATTCAAACGTGATTTAAGCTTTGCTGTTCAGATGCAGGCATGCCATGTTTTAGTTTGGAATCCAGTTCAGCTGGGAGAGCCAGGACAGGGTGTGAGACAATCACAACACTGGTGTGAATCCCAAAGCTGCAGCACACTCTGGAGCCAAGCCGCTTTCTCATGCCTGGATCTCAGCTGAGATGGGACAGTCCTGCAGCCCACAGCCAAGGCCGTGGCTTTCTTGTTCCCTAGCTTCCCACTTGTTACAGAAGTAGTAGCTCCCCAAGATGGCTGGTTTTGCAGTGTTGATCTGGAAGGAATTCTAGTAACCCCTGCCCTCTGTGCTCCCCCAGTCCTTTTAATGATTTTAAGCACATAATTCCCTATATTAAAGCATATTTAGGCTGGGCGTGGTGGCTCACATCTGTAATCCCAGCGCTTTGGGAGGCCGAGAGGTCAGGAGTTCGAGACCAGCCTCGGCAACATGGTGAAACCCCCTCTCTACTAAAAATACAAAAATTAACCGGGTGTGATGGTGTGCGCCTATAATCCCAGTTACTCAGGAGGCTGAGGCCGGAGAATCACTTGTTCCCCGGAGGCGGAGGTTGCAGTGAGCTGAGATCGTGCCACTGCACTCCAGCCTGGGCGACAGTGAGACTCCATCTAAAAAAAATAAATAAAGCATGTTTAATTTCCATTTGCTAGAGTATACCTTAATTGATCCAGATGGAAGAAAAATCTATTAATTCCTATCAATTAGTATCCTAGCAATTCCACTTCTAAGTCCATCATGTGATCCAGCATTATGGGGGAAAAACTCTGTTAATGGGAGGCAGATGGTCTTCTAGAAATAGAGATGGTAATGAATTGGTGGCCTCAACGAGAGCTCAGAGAGGTCTATTGGTGGCGATAGAATGAGAACTTTGCTTATAGTATTGCTGTAATAATACTAAAAGAATAATGAGCATTCTAGGAGGCCAGCATGGGCGGATCACTTGAGGTCAGGAGTTCGAGATCAGCCTGGTCAACATGATGAAACACTGTCTCTACTAAAAAAAAAAAAAAAAAAGAATAGTGAGATAGTTTAGTTACAAAATGTATAGTGTTTTTTGAAAAGAGAATGAAAATACAAATTCCGAATCCAAACTTGTTGGCCTCTTGGAAAAATAAGGGGTCTGATAACATATATCAGAGTTTAAAAATTGTATCCATTGAAATTAGTGCTTAAATTATTTAGTTGTGTGAGATGATTTATATTTAAAAATGTAAAGAATATATATGTGCTTATAGGTAAGAACAATACATGAACCTATTTTCCATCAGCTCCCAATACATGTCAGTTCATGTTTCCACATTTAATACCTACTGAAGGTAGCAGAAGTAACATTTTGGAAGAAAAGGATGTTTGGTAAATCAGAACAGTATTCCTGTAATAACTAAAGATCATTAATAACATTTCTTCCAAACTTCCCCCTTCCCAATTCCGACTCCAGAAATAATCAACTTGTTTGATAATTACTAGAAGAAAAAAAGAGAAACAATTATAGTATTTATACAGACATAAAGGAATGGTCTGGTAAATACTGTACAAACAATGAAATAAAACATGGCAACTAAGCACTGTCTATTGGTAGTCAACAAAAAGCAAAATACAAAATTGCACCTTCTCAGCAACACCTCCAGAATTTTCGTATTATGGGCTAAGGGTGATAACTAGTTGAAAAATGCAACATGAACTGCTATAGTTTTTCATAGCTCTTTATGTAAGATGGAGAAAAGGTCAATGCCCATACAAAAGAATTTGAGGGTGCTGCGACTAGATATAATATTTAGAATACATATGCATCCACATCTAAACACGATGGGAAGGAGCATAGAGGAGATTATGAGAACTTTGTGAGGGATACACATATTGTCTCGGAGTAATGGGTTGAATAGTGGCCCCGCCCAAAATTATGTCTACTTCCTAAATCCAGAACCTGTGAAAGTTACTTTGGAAAAAAAGGGGGTCTTTGTAGATGTCATTAAGTTAAGGATCTCCAGATGGGGAGGTGATCCTGGATTATCTGAGTGGGTTCTAATCCAGTGACAAGAGTCCTTACAAAACATACATGAAGGACTGACACACAGAGAAGAGGCAATATGACCGTGGAGACAGAGACTGAAGTGCCGTGGCCACAAATCAAGGCAAGTTTGTAGCCACCAGAAGATGGAAGAGGTAAGAAGTACATCATCCCCTGGCCTCCGGAGGAGTGTGGCCCTGCTAACACTCTGATTTTGGACTCCTGGCAACCAACTGCATGAGTATAAATTTCTGTTGTTTTAAGCCACCAAGTTTGTGATCATTTGCTACGGCAGCCACAGGAAACTAATACACAGGATAAGCTGATGGGGGAATAAGAGAGTTTTTTCATAATTGCTTGAATGGGTTAAGAATTCTAAAGAATAATTAGCTGGGTGAGGTGGTGGGTGCGGTGGTGGGTGCTTGTAATCCCAGCTACTCGGGAGGCTGAGAGGCAGCAGAATCACTTGAACCCAAGAGGCAGAGGTTGCAGTGAGCCAAGATGGCGCCACTGCACTCTAGCCTGGGCGACAGAGGGCGACTCTGCCACACACAAAAAAAGTTATTCTAAAGAATAAACATTATTGGGTAAGGGGAGATGACATGATAGCCATTAGAAAGGAGTCGGGGGAGTGAGGGAAAAAAGTGAAAAACAGACACCAGGAAGGTGAATAACCAGAATGTGAGCTAAGGAGATGGAATAGGGAGGACATCATACCCAAGCAGAGTACGGACTGAGGAGAAAAATAAATGATATGCCTAAATATGTTTAATTTCAGGGAGCTACTTTGTCTTCTCATATTTTATTCAGATTGCTTTGTGTGTGTGTGTGTGTGTGTGTGATGAAGTACATATTTTAAGTAAATATCTTACCTCAGAAACAACCTCTCAGAGAAAGTTTTTGGAGAAAATGCAATGTTTTAGTAATATTCTCTTCAGAAACATTAAGTTAGGATGTTATGGTGATGGAGAAACCTCAATAAAAACCAGTAGCTTAAGTATGGAGACACACATAACTCAGTCATCACATTGGGAAGAAAATGAGATACTGGAAAAGAAGAAAAAGTCACCCAGAAAAGAGCCCTAGAAAACTAAGAGTCAGAGTTTTTCACTGATGCTTATCAAAGCTTAGCTGTATGAAATAAGGGAGGAATGCATCCTTTTAACTTTAGTCGAGCTTTTTAAATTCTGAAAATGGGACTCTCACTTAGAGTGCTGCAGCACAAAGAAAGCAATTGTTTGGAGAAAATAGGCTATGTCTGAAAAAAATATTTCTTTTTGGCAACGGCTATGGATTCCTGCCAATCTAAAGGGATCTCTAAACTTAGGGAGAGGGTAGAAAGTAGCTCTGCCCTCTGAGAGGCTCTATTTTATTCTGAAAGGCTGAATGTGACAAAGGCAGCTTTAATGATCAGACAGAGCTGAGGTATCCAAAGCTACATATAAAATAGAAGCTTAGGACACCTAAGAAAACAGACAAGAATTAACACAATAGCAAACAAAATGGCAGACTCAACCACTGCACCTGGCTGAAATATTTCTATTAACTCAGAGTTTAGCTAGGTACCAGAGCAATTTTATCCCTAAAACTGGGTAATGAAAATTTGAACAGAAGAGGTGGAATGTGCTGATTAATTTATGTGTTGACTTAACTGGGCTGAAGGATGCCCAGATAGCTGGTAAAACATTATTTCTGGGTGTATCTGTGAAGATGTTTCCAGAAGAGATTAGTAATTGAATTGGTAGGCTGACTAAAGTAGATCACTCTCACCAATGTGGTGGTTGGAGAGTCCATCAACCAACCCAATGAGGACCCCAATAGAACAAAATGGTGAAGGAAAGGCAAATTTCTTCTCTTTTCTTGAGTTGGCACATCCATCTTCTCCTGCCCTTGGACATCAGAATTTCCGGTTCTCTGATCTTCACACTTGGGCTAAATTACCCACTGGCTTTCCAAATTCTCCGACTTGCAGATGGCAGGTTGCAGAGCTTCTCAGCCTCTATAACCCCATGAGCTAATTCCCATAATTAATCTCTGTCTCTGTCTCTCTCTTTTTCTCTTGCTTAATAAATATGGAGATTTATTAAAGAACCAACAGGATATACCACTGGTTCTATTTCTCTGGTGAATCTTAATACGTAAGGTTAAAATAGATTAACATTAGAAGTGAAAAGTGAAAATGCCTCAAAATATATTTTAAAACTTCTACTTTGAACTTAAGAAAACATGATTTCTTGGCCATCAAATCATGGAAAAACGTCTTGTTCTTGGAATATGTTGAGGTGTATGAGAAATCTTCTCATTGCTTCTCAGAATTCTTAGTACCTGCAAAACCATTATTTTGTTTATGTAATCTTACAAAAATGTTACCTAACTACTAGATTCATGTGAAAGAATTTTTTTTTCTTTTGATAGAAAACCAGCAAGGTCAGTAATTTCTGTCAGGAGAAAGAGCAGGAGAAACAATTCTCCTTACACAAATTCTTAGGTGTCCAATTGAAAACATTCCAGAAGGGGCGGGCAGGTGGACCATGGATGGTGGGAAGCACAAACTTCAGAGCCAGATCCCCAAAGCTTGGTGAAAAGGCCAGGAAAAGCACCAAAGAAACACACAGCCATGCAGCCCTTAACAAGTCTACCTTGTAAAAGCAATTTTGTTCGTCTCTTTCTTCAGCAAACGCTTTTTCTTGTGGCAGTATTTACTTAGTTAAATGAAGAAAGTTACCTGCATTCTTTCTCTCCAGTTCGGGCTAAAACCTGGACACTGACAGAGCTAATGTATGTTTGATCTAATCAGTCAAGATCAAGTGGGGGAAAGCAATAAAAATAAATTTCAAAATGTTCTCTATCAAAAATTTTTCAAGAAAAATGTTCTAATTAAGAATCTCCGTCAACTATGTTTCTGTACAATTGGACCAGTGACCTGGGACTGGCAGTGTCAAGAGGGTTGTAGAAATGAAAATATTGCCTCATTTTCTGATTTTTGTTCCCATCTACAGGAGCTCCCACAGTGTTCTACTCTTTCCATTTTAAGGAGAAGATGTAGAGCGGTACAACTTTTTTCCCCTCTAAGACACATCCCAGACCTTTCCTAACTCTTTAGTGCCTCTGATTATTAGTAAACAATTCAAGCTTATTGATGGAGACTGTAACTTTGATGAATTTTTCTTCTCTTGGTTTACAGCCAGGAATCATTGCGTGTCTTCCAGGTATTTACAGGAACACATACATTTCCCAAGCATATTGGTCGGATTAGTATAAAATAAACTTATGAGGCCTTTGTTATTTTATGTTGCCTCAGACCAGGTAAGTTTTGTCTTAATTTTCTGATTATTCTGAGATGTTTCTCCATTTACTCTATTGAATCTACTTGACTCTGATTTCTTTTTTTCTTTATTCTTCTCTATTCTTATTCTTTTTTAAAAAAATGCTTGATGGTGATAATGTCTCTTCGCTTCAAGTGATAATGGTAATTCTTTACTCGGTTAGATATTTGTAATGTAATTCTTATAAACTTCTTAATTTTCTCAAAGGCCCATGCCACTCTAATAATGATCAGCACTTGTTTAATTTGAAAATGTCAGGCATATGTATGAGGTTCAATTGCCCAGGAGCTCACAACTCCTTACTCATTCATTAAAAACAAATCATCGGGATGCTCCTGCTCTAATGTCTAGAGCCTTTCTTTTAACCAATGGACTCTTAATTTTCATGGTAGAAAAGACATTTTTTCCCCTCTGTGATACAGAACAGTTTTCAATTATTTAGTCATCATGAACTAAAGCAGGGTAGCCAGAGATATGCTAGACTATTTTTCTACAATAACCCCAACATGTCCTTTATTTAGGAGAAATTTTGACTGATAGTGGAAAGAAATGTAAAGCACTCCTACATTAAATGAAGTTATGATTCATACTAACAGTGAAACTGATTATTTGAATCTCAGGAGTCATACATTTCTAAAACAATGTTTGTTATGATTATCTTCTAGGAGAATATTGAGATTTACAAAATTTATTCTTTCTTTCATTTCATTGTATCATTCTTTTCCTATGTGAACAATCTCATGTGGCTTTTCTTTCTTTCAGAGTGGATTTGGTATTTTTTCTCTTTCATTTGTATGCTTTCCATTTACTTTGTATTTAAAGACAATCTCGAAGTTGTAAAATGTTGTAAGTACAGTAAAAGAACTTTTTTGAAATTTTTTGAGTGTAGTTGCTAACATGATCACTCAACTTACATGACTACTTCTATGTATTCCCTATAAACATTCTTCTACATAACCATATTACCATCAAAGTCAGCAAATTAACAGTGACAGGCTACTACCATATAATCCTCAAATTCTGTCAAGTTTCCTCAATTTTCTCAATGATGTCCTTCATAGCAAAGGGGTCCAGTTCAGCATCATGTGTTTCATTTTGTTGTCATATCTGTTTGGTTTTCTTTAGTGTGGAACAGTTCCCTAGTCTTTCTTGGCTTTTATGACCTTAACACTTTTGAAGATTACAGGCCAATTATTTTGTAGAATAACTCTCAATTTGAGTTCACCTAATGTTTTCTTATGAATAGATTTAGGATTGCATCTTTGATAGGAATATCATAGCAATGGTGACAATTTTGATTCACCTCATTACTGGTGATATTAACTTTGGTCACTGATTGGTGTCTGCTAGATTTCTCCATGGTAAAGTTACTCTTTCTTCCCTTTGTAATTAATAAATACTTTGTAAGGAGGCACTTTGAGACTATGCAAATATCCTGTTCCTCATCAGACTTTCAATTTGTCCATTCATTTATTTATTTCAGTGTGGACTCATGGGTTCCTATCTTACTCAGTAGGTTAAAACCAGTTGCTTTCATTACTTAGTTTGATGCTCAGATTATTCCAGATTTGGTCAGTGAGTGTGCGGGTTCAATTAGTCTGGTGGGAAAAATATTAAAGATAGTTATAATAATAGCAACAAACTCTCTTGTAAGGCCTGAGAGTTTGTATAACTTCAGTAATAGATCTGGCTGAAGGTGGCCTGTTCCCTTTACCTTTAGTTAAACAAGTTAAATTAGTAACTAAGGAATATGGGGAAGTTATCTAGCTAGCTTATTTACTCATGTGGTCTTAAGACTAACCTTTGATGTACCACAGGTACTTAATTGCTTTCTACTTGGGAAGTCCACAATGTCAATTACCCTCTAGTGCTGTTGACTCAAGCCTTTGTCAATTAATCTTTACCAAATAAATGTGAGTCTCACTCCCCCAAGTCTTTCTACTTGGGAAGTCCACAATGTCAATTACCCTCTAGCGCTGTTGACTCAAGCCTTTGTCAATTCATCTTTACCAAATAAATGTGAGTCTCACTAGCTGGTCAGGGCCACAGTCACAACTGTTTACAGTACTCTCCAGGGAGTCTGTAAGCGGCTTGGACACCCAGCTGGACAAGCAAAGCAGATTATCTGTGTGTCAGTGTACTTCATTCATCCGTCAGTGGCTCAGGGTCTGTGGGTCAGACCCCTGCAAGTTAGAACTCCTTCAAGAGTCTTTTTGACATGTTCTCATAAGTCTTTTAGCACTTCTTTCCTTCCTGGCAAAGATGTCCCAGGCTCATCTTATAGTTTCCCTGTCCTAGACTTGGGATCAGCCATTTCTCCAAGGAGCCTTGGATCCTGTTTCAGAGTATGGTCTTCAGAAAAGATGTCAGAGCCAGGTGTGCTCATTGTTACTGGGGGTTTGTTACTTCCTGTTTTCAATGGACAGAGCTAGTTAATATATGTATATACTTGTATACATACATAAGCACATTTTTACGTCTATATTTCTATATCCCTATTGAAAACCATGGGTTCACTTTGATATCTCCAATTCCAATCTAACAGCACAGGGTTCATTCATGTTTTCTCTCCTTCCATATTTGAAACTTCCTTCTCCAATAGTGAGAAGCCTTGATATATTTTTGATCAAGCCTTCTGTATGTCACCAGTCTGTCATTGCTGCTGCATCCCACACTCCCTGTGCAATGCCTTCCCCACCTGCTTGGGCTCCAACATCCCACACCAGGCTTCTCCTCTCACTGATGTTCTTCTTGGTCTACTTGGGCTCCATTACCCCTAACTAGTCCAGCATCCTCACCTTGCTTGGGCTTTAGCATTCTGATTTGGGTAACCACAGGATTCCCCCTATCCTTGCCATATTCATTTCTCTTGCCACTTAGTGTCCTTTGGATTGATCTGAACAAGGAAAGGATAAAAGAGAAGTTATCATTTTATTTTCAAGTTAATATTTGCTGAGTACTATGTATCAAACTCTATATTATCTCATTTTAGTTACGTAATAACCTTGATTACATTTTACTAATTGAAGCAGTCAAGATGAAAGAAATTGTCACTTGCCAGAGTCCACAGCCAGTAAATGGATGATCCAGGACTGGAACTTACCTCGCTGACTATAAACCAGTGTTCCACTTGGAAGCTGTGTACATGTGATGCATAGAAAAAACAGTTAATTTTCATAGTCAGTAATCATAGAATTGGTCCTGTATAAATCTTTTGGGGATGTAATTGTCAGAAGTCTCAATTACAAGCCCAAGATAGATAATGCAGTAATAATTTGCTAATTACATATTTTGAAAAGATTGTACTTAAAGAAAATGTTTTCTCTTTAATTATGGCATTAAGGATTTCAAAAGGTACTTTATAATTTATACCATTTCATTTCATAATTTTATTTCTTTTCTCTCTGTTTTAAAGCATATTCTAAGGGTTAAACTTTTAAACTTTAAACTACACAGTGAATCACTTTATTTTATTTTACTTATTTTTTTGAGATGGAGACTCAGTCTGTCTCCCAGGCTGGAGTGCATTGGCACAATCTTGGCTCACTGCAACCTCCGCCTCCCAGGTTCAAGTGATTCTCCTGTCTCAGCCTCCTGAGTAGCTGGGATTACAGACGTGTGCCACTACACATGGCTAATTTTTGTATTTTTAGTACAGACAGGGTTTCACAATGTTGGTCAGGCTGGTCTCGAACTCCTGACCTCATGATCCACCCGCCTTGGCCTCCCAAAGTGCTGGGATTACAGACATGAGCCACCACATCCGGCCTGTGAATCACTTTCAATATGCCTTTCCATAATTTAGAAAAAGACGTATAAGAAGGAAGATTTCTTACATTGTTTGCCTTTTGTTAAATAATGGTGACGCATTGTATGAAACAGTTTCTGAAAGGAAAACCTGAGTAATTACTTAGAAGAGACTGGCTTTCTAAACTTAGCTAACAGCTATTATTATTTAATTGTCAGTTTTACAGTAACTTGGTAAGTTTCCTGCTTAATCTAACTACTCTAAATTGTACTAAAAAACCTACCCTGTTCCTCGCATTGTATTTTTCATGTCTTTACAAACTTGCACTGAGGCCTTACCTTCCTACACTATCAGCCAGCTTATGTAATGCGCATGCCAGGCATTCCGCCATTTGCTTTTTGCAAGTTGTCTCATCTAAATTTCAAAACTACATTCTTATTTTGTAGTTCTATTGTTATTCCAATTTTATCGTTGAAAAAACTGAAACTCAGTGGGGTAAAGTAACTTGACCGAAATCACATCTCTAGGATAACAATGGCTTCTTCTGCAATTCCTTCTAAAGGACCTACCTGAGGCTGTTTTACAGTTGACTTTTTAAAATAAGATAAATGGTTGGGACTTAAACTAAAGAGCTTTTGCATGGCAAAAGGAACAGGCAGCAGGGTAAACAGACAACCCACAGAGTGGAAGAAAATCTTCACAATCTACACATCAGACAAAGGACTAATATCCAGAATCTACGATGAATTCAAACAAATCAGTAAGAAAAGAGAGAAGACTCAAGTTACTAAAATAAGAAGTTAAATGAAGGTGTTCTCCTGGACACACAAAAAGAAAATGGATTAAAAGAGAATACTGGGGACAATTGTATACCAACAAATTAGAAAACCTGGATGAAACGGGCAAGAAACACACAAACTCTGAAATCTGACTCAAGAAGAAATAGAAAATCTGAACATGTCTATAACAGTAGATATGTTTACACCTTCTAAACACTTTACTTCTTCTAAAAAGATAGAATCAATAATCAGAAGCCTCCCAACAAAGAAAAGCCCAAGACAGTTGGTCTCAGTGGTGAATTCTGCCTAACATTTGCTGAAGAATGAACACCAATCCCTTTCAAACTCTTCAAAAAATAGAAGGGGAGAAAATACTTTCTAACTCATTTTTTGAGGCCAGCATTATCCTGATATGAAAGCCAGACAAAGACGCCTCAAGACAAGAAAACCACAAACCAACATTCCCAATGAAAACATATGAAAATTAGTCAATGTATACTAGTAAACCAAATCAAGTAACATACTAAAAAGGCTATACTCTATGATCAAGTTGAATATATCACAGGAATACAAGGGTGGCTCAACTTATGAACATTATTGAATGTAATACACCACAGTAACAAGATGAAGGGGAAAATGAATGACCATCTTGATTTATGCAAAGTATTTGACAATGACAAGAATACTCAACAAATTAGAAATAGAATGGAACTTACTTAACATGATGTAGAGACCTAATTAGAGAAAAGGAGTCAGGCTGGTGGGACCAAGGGAAAGCAAAAAGATAGAGCAAATAAACTATAAATATGTCTTTCTTCATAGTTATATAAACAAAAGAGGAAGTAAATGAATTATAGGTCTGTTTTTCTTTATGACCCAAGACATATAGTCCTCCTGAACAAATAACATACATAACCTACAAACTTCCTGCTTACCATAAAATGCCTCAATTTATCAAACATCCTGGCTGACAGAAAAATGCAAGTTTCCAAGTTCCATCTTATAAAATCTCCAGCAAGCTTTTGTTTCTTTGTAGTCACCTCCTCTACTGCTGGCCTGCACATTGCCTCCTCACAACATATTTTTCATACTTTCTTTAATGAATCTACCTTTCTTTACCTACAATTATCTTGGTAAATTCTTTTGTCTCTACACCACCAACCCAGATAGTCATCGCTCACCTACAACACATGATAAACAGCATTTAGGGAAAACACATAGCTACATCATACTCCATGAAGAATGAATGAAAGCTTTCCCCTAAGTATAGGAAAAATACATGATGCCTGCTTTTGTCCCTTCTATTCAGCATAGTATTGAAAGTTCTGGGTAGAACAATTATGCAAGAAACAAACAAACAAACAAAAGGGATCCAAATTATAAAGGAAGGAGTAAAACTATTTGCAGATCATGTGATCTTATAGATAGGAAATCTTAAAAGATATACACACACAAACTATTACAGCTAATACATTCATGAAAGTATTGAGTATATAACTAGCACTTAAAACTTAGTTTTGTCAACATGCTGTTCACTATGTTAAAAAAAGATTAGTTTTGTTTCTACTCATAGCAATGAATAATCCAAAACTAAATTAAGAAAATAATTTCAGGAGGGTGGAGCAAGATGGCAGAATAGAAAATTCCACTGATTGTCCCTCAATACAAGGACACCAAGCTATCTATACAGACAAAACACCTTCATACGAATGAAAAATCAAGTGACCACTCATAAGTACCTGGTTTTAAATTCATATCATTGAAAGAAGCACTGAAGAGATTAAAAAAGAAAAAAAGAATCCTGAATCGCAGACACCACCCCTCCCTTACCCCTGGCAGCAGCAGTGGGCATCTCTGGGCACTGGGGGAGGGAGAACACACCAACTGTGAGTTATTGAAAGTGCTGTTCTATTAGAGCAGAAAGGAAACACAGACCAAACTCAGCTGACCTGCCCACATAGGGAGGGACCCAGTGATCTAAACTTGAGTTCCTGCAAACCTCACCACCATGGGCTACAGCACTCTGTCTGCAAGTAAACTTGAAAGGCAGTCTAGGCCATAAGGACTGCAACTTGTAGGTGAGTCCTGGTGCTGAATTAGGCCCAGAGGCAGTGGACTAGGGGGACACGTGACATACTGAGACACCGGCCAGGTCAGCTAAGGGAGCGCTGGCATCACGCCTCTCCTAAGCCCAGGCTACACAGCTTGTGGCTTCAAAGAGAACCCTTGTCTTCTGTTTGAGGAGAGCAGAGGGAAGAGTAGGGAGAACTTTGTCTTGCATCTAGGATCCCAGCCCAGCCACAGTAGGATAGGGCACTGGTCAGAATTGTGAGGCCCCTATTCCAGGCCCTGGCTCCCAGACAACTTTTCTAGACACACTCTGGGCCAGAAGAGAACTGGCTGCCTTGAAGGAAAGGACCCAGTACTGCTACCATTCATCACTTGCTAACTGAAGAGCCCTTGGGCCCTAAAAAGCCAGCAGCAATATTCAGGTACTACATTGAGGGCCTTGGTGAACTTCTGAGATTTGATGACTTTAGGTGAGACTCAGGACATAACCAGCTATGGTGGCTATGGGACAAAACTCCTTCTGCTTGAGAAAAGCAGAAGGAAAAGTAAAGAAGACTTTGTCTTACATCTTAGATACCAATATGGTCACAGTTGTGTAGAGCACCAAGCAGGCTTTTGGGGTCCTCAATTCCAGGACTTGACTGTTGGAGGACATTTCTGGACCTGTCCTGGGCCAGAATGGTACTCATTGCCCTGAAGGATGAGTCCCAGGTCAGGCAGCATTCACCACAAGCTCACTTAAAAGACTTTGGGCCTTAATAGAACACCGTGGTAGTCTGGCAGTACTCTTCATGGCCTTGGGTGGCAGTAGCTATGGTGAGGCTCCTCTTCCTTTGGAAAGGGGAGGGAAGAGTCGGAAGAAATGCACTGTGTGGTTGAGTGCCAGCCTAGCTGCATACAACAGAACACCATGTAGACTTCTAAGGTTTTTGACTCTAGTCCCTGATTCCTAGGTGGTACTTCTGAACCCACCTGGGGCTTGGGGGACCTTGCTGCTCTGAAGGGAAGGACACAGGCCTGACTGGCTTTACCACCTGCTGATTGTAGAGCCCCAGGGCCTTGAGTAAACATAAGAAGTAGCCAGGGAGAAGCTACAGTGGGTCTTGGGCAAGACCCAGCTCTGTTCTGGCTTTAGTTTGACCCAGTGCAGTCATAGTGGTGGTGGCCACAGGGGTGCTTTTGTCACTCCATCCACAGCTTTAGGTGATTCAGAACAGAGAGAGACTCTGTATGTTTGCGATAAAGTAAGGGAAGGGAACAAGGGTCTCTGCCTGGTAATTGAGAGAATTCTCCTAGATCTTGTTCAAGATTAGCAAGGTGGTACCTCTATAAGACTGCAAGAACCACAGCATTACTGGGTTTGGGTTTCCCCCTAAAGCAGATACAGCTTAGATCACAAAACCCCAAGTCCTTTCAAATATCTGAAAAGCGTTCATAAGAAGGATGGCTACAAATAAGCTCAGACAGTGAAGACTACAATAAATACTTAACCCTTCAATGCCAGACTTTGAAGAACATCTACTAGCATCAATGCCATCCAGGAAAATGTGACCTAACCAAATAAGGCACCAAGACGAATCCTGGAGAAACATATATGTGACCTTTCAGACAGAGAATTCAAAATAGCTATGTTGAAGAAACTCAAAGAAAGTCAAGATAACACCAAGAAGGAATTCAGAATTCTATCAGATAAATTTAACAAAGAGATTGAAATAATTAAAAAGAACAAAGCAGAAATTCTGGAGTTGAAAAATGCAAACTACTAAAGAATACATTAAAGTCTTTTAATAGCAGAATTGAACAAACAGAAGAAAGAATTAGTGAGCTTAAAGACAGGCTAACTGAAAATACAGAGAGGAAACAAAAGAAGATTCTAAAAGCAGCAGGAAAAAAGAAATGAATAACATACAATGGAGCTCCAATACATATGGCAGCAGGCTTTTCAGTGGAAACCTTAGAGGCCAGGAGAAAGAGGCATGGCATATTTAATGTGATGAAGGAAGAAAACTTTCACTCTAGAATAGTATTATCCAGTGAAAATGTCCTTCAAACATGAAGAAAAAAGACTTTCCCAGACAAACAAAAGGTGAGGAATTTCATCAATACCAGACCTTTCCTATAAGAAATGCTAAAGGGAGTACTTCAATCTGAAAGAAAAGGACGTTAAAAAGCAATAAGTAATCACCTGAAGGTACAAAACTCACGGATAAAATAGTAAGTACACAGAAACACAGAATGTTATAACACTGTAACTGTGGTGTGTAAGCTACCCTTATCCTAAGTAGAAAGACTAAATGATGAACTAAAGACTAAAGAAATCAATCAAAAACAACTACAATAACTCTTCAAGACATAGTCAATACAATATATAAATAGAGACAAAAAACTGTTAAAAAGCAGGTGGGTGAAGTTAAGGCGTAGAGTTTGTATTAGTTTTCTTTTTGCTTGTTTGTGTATACAAATAGTGTTAAGTTGTTATCGTGTTAAAATAATGGGTTATAAGATGGTATTTGTTGGCCAGGCATGGTGGCTCATGCCTGTAATCCCAGCACTTTTGGAGGCCAAGGCAGGCAGATCACAAGGTCAGGAGATTAAGACCATCCTGGCAAACATGGTGAAACCTCATCTCTACTAAAAATACAAAAAGTTAGCCAGGTGTGGTGACACATGCCTGTAGTTCCAGCTACTCAGGAAGCTGAGGCAGGAGAATTGCTTGAACCCGGGAGGCAGAGGTTGCAGTGAGCCAAGATCGAGCCACTGCACTCCAGCCTGGGTGACAGAGTGAGACGCCATCTCAAAACAAACAAACAAACAAACCCCACAAAACACAAAAAACAAAACAAACAAACAAAAATAGCGTTTGTGACCCTCGCGGCAACCTCAAACCAAAAAACATGCAATGGATAAACAAAAAATAAAAAGCAACAAACTAAGTCCTATCACCAGAGAAAATCACCTTCACTAGAGGGAGACAGGAAGGAAAGAAAGAAGGAAGAGATGACCACAAAACAACTAGAAAACAAATAACAAAATAGCAGGAGTAACTATTTACTTCTTAATGACAACATTGAATGTAAATGGACTGAACTCTCCAATCAAAAGACAGACTGGCCAAATGAATTAAAAAAAAAGATCTATTGATCTGCTGCCTACAAGAAACACACTTAACCTCTAAAGACACACATAGGCTGAAAATAAAGGGACAGAAAAAGATATTCCATGCCAATGGAAACCACAAAAGAGCAGGAGTCACTATATTTATATCAGATGAAATAGATTTTAATCAAAAACTATAAGAAGAGACAAAGAAGGTTACTATGTAACGATAAAGGGGTGTATTAGTCTGTTTTCATGCTGCTAATAAAGACATACCTGAGATTGGGAAGAAAAAGAGGTTTAATTGGATTTACAGTTCCACATGGCCAAGAGGCCTCCGAATCATGGCAGGAGGCAAAAGGCACTTCTTACATGGTGGCAGCAAGAGAAAAATGAGGAAGAAGCAAAAACAGAAACCCCTGATAAATCCATCAGATCTCGTGAGACTTATCCAGTATCATGAGAATAGCACGGGAAAGACCAGCCCCCATAATTCAATTACCTCCCCATGGGTCTCTCCCACAACATGTGGGAATTCTGGGAGATACCAATTCAACTGTATAGGAAAAAATATAATAATCTAATCAAAAATGGGGAAAAGATTTGAACAGACCTTTCTCAAAAGAAGATGTATAAATGGCAAATGGGCATATGAAAAGGTACTCAACATCGCTAATCATCAGATAAATGCAAATTAAAACTACGCGGAGATCTAACCCCACTTAAAATGGCTTATATCCAAAAGACAGGCAATAACAAATGCTGGCGAGGATGTGGAGAAAAGGGAACCCTTGTAAACGCTGCTGGTGGGAATGAAAATTAGTACAACCACTATGGAGAAGAGTTTGGAGCTTCCACGAAAAACTAAAAATTGAGCTACTATATGATCCAATAATCCCACTGAAATTTCCCAAAAGAAAGGTAATTAGCATACCAAAGAGGTGTTTGCACTCCTATATTTGTTGTAGCACTGTTTATAGTAACTAAGATATGGAAGCAACCTAAGTGTCCATCAACAAATGACTGGATAAAGAAAATGTCCTACATATACACAATGGAGTACTATTCAGCCATAAAAAGAATGAGATCCAGTCATTTGCAACAACATGAATGCAACTGGAGATCATAATGTTAAGTGAAATAAGCCAGACACAGAACGACAAACATCATATGTTCTCACTTATTTGTGAGATCTAAAAATCAAATCAATTGAATTCATGGACATAGAGAGTAAAATGATTGTTACCAGAGGCTGGAAAGGGTAGTGGAAGGTTCATGGGAGGTGGGGATGGTTGATGGGTACAAAAAAATTAGAAAGAATGAATAAGACCTATGATTTGATAGCACAGTAGGGTGACTATAGTTAATAATAACTTAATTGTATATTTTTAAATAACTTAAAGAATGTAATTGGATTATATGCAACTCAATGGATAAATGCTCGAGGGCATGGATACGCCATTCTCCATGAAGTGCTTATTTCACATTGTATGCCTGTATCAAAATATATCATGTATGCTGTACATACACCTACTATGTACCAACAACATTTTTAAAAAAATTACAGAAAATTTAAAAAGAAAACAATCTCATCTACAATAGCATCAAAAAGAATAAACTACTTACATATTTAACCAAAAAGATACAAAATGTATATACTGAAAACTATAAAATGTTACTGAAATTAAAGATCTAAATAGATTGAAAGTCATCCTGTGTTCCCGGACTGGAAGAATTAATAATTGGAAGACACTATACCTCAAGTGATCTATAGATTCAATGCAATCTCTATTAAAACCCCAGTGTCCTTCTCTGCAGATGTGGAGAGGCTGGGTGTAGGGACTCAAGCCTGTAATCCCAGCTC
Organism: Mandrillus leucophaeus; assembly: GCF_000951045.1. Lineage (NCBI taxonomy): Eukaryota > Metazoa > Chordata > Mammalia > Primates > Cercopithecidae > Mandrillus > Mandrillus leucophaeus. Next base: position 1,325,988 of record NW_012102943.1, on the reverse strand, counting down.
TTAGGGAGGCAGAGGTGGGAAGATAGCTTGAGCCTAGAAGTTCGAGACCTGCCTGGGCAATATAGCAAGACTCCATTCTCCACACACACACACACACACACACACACACACACACACACAAAGCCAATTCTCAAAATTATATGAAATTGAAGTGGCTCCAAATAGTCAAAACAATTTGTGAAAAAGAACAAATTTGGAGGACTCGCACTTC
>NW_012102943.1:1322602-1324642 GCF_000951045.1 Mandrillus leucophaeus | reverse complement strand
CTAAATTCCACTAAATTGTATACCTTAAAATGGTTAAAATGTTGAATTTTATGTGATTTTATCAACTGGAAAAATATTTACATTTAATCACATAAATATGTAAATCTTCTTAATATATTAAAAAAGATTTTAAATGAAAAAGAACAACTGAATAGAAAAATGGGCAAAAGGTTGTTCACAAAAAATATAAAATTGATTTTATGCATTAAAAAGTATAGCATTTTTCTTATAAGACAAATGTGAATGTAATTACACTGAGATAATGTCCCATTTATCAAAATGGCATAAATCCAAAAAATGACAAATGACATACCAATTGGCAAGTTTCTGGGGGAAATGCATACATTGATATTGAGAACGAAAAATTCTATAAATCTTACAGAGAAAAATGCGACACTAGTTTGTAAAATTACTTGTGCATTTAACTTCACAGGAATCCAAATTCTTGGCATCTACCACAGATTAAGACTCGCAAAGTAGTGAAATAATGTGTGTTCAAGAACTGTCATTTAAGTATCATTTCCAAGGGCAAAAGACTAAAAACATTGTCAGTTGGGGTCTTACTGAATAACACTATGCAACCCATAAAGTTTGGAATCTGACAGAATTTGCTGTTGAAACGGGCAAATTTCTTACCATCTGGGAGACTCACTTAAAATAATAGGAGTACCCAACTAATAAACGAAGTCATTTGATCTTATGAGTAAGCAATGATATGGGGAGAGCTCAACTTCTCTTTTGCTTCTTTTTCATAATCACTCTTTGTTGTCCATGCTGGACATATATTTAACATGAAGAAGGATATCTAGTAGTCCTTTGTTATCCACAGGGAATATGTTGCAAGACCTCCAGTGGATGCTTCAAACTTTGGATAGTACTGAACTCAATCATTGTGAATTGGAACATTTTCTGTCCATGTCTTCCACCCACAAATTTAACACCTTTTCCATCTTAACTAAGCACTTACCACACACTGTGGCTGTAACTTTTACAGTTTGAGGTGTGAGCAAAACTAGTATATATTTTTTTTTTCCTTCAGCATTTCATGGATAGAAGATTCATTCTTACTGTAGATATTAGCAACCTAGTATATGATTTTCCCCTTATTAAGTCAAGAATTTTCACCTTTTCACTTAAAGGAAGCACTTTACAACTTCTCTTTGGTGTATCTTAATTGCCAGCATCACTATTCTTGCACTTTGGGGCCATTATTAAGTAAAGTAAGAGTTACTTGAATATAGCATGTGATATTATGATACATCTGATAATGAAAACAGCTACTAAGTGACTAACAGGCAGGTACTGTCTATAGTGTGGATACTCGGAACAAAGGAATGATTTATGTCCTGAGTGGGATGAAGTGGTGCAAGATTTCATCACCCAATTCAGAATGATGTGCAACTTAAAATTTATGAATTGTTTATTTCTGGAATTTTCCATTTAATATTTTCAGATTGCAGTTGGTTGTGGATAACCGAAACTGCAGAAAGTGAAGCTGTGGATAAGGGAGGGACAACGGTGCATCACATTAACAGAATGAAAAACAAAAACCATATAATCATCTTGATATATGCAGAAAAAACATTTGATAAAATTCAACCTCCTTTTACAATTAAAAAAGCCAACAAATTAAGTATACAAAGAATGTAACTCAAGGAAATACAGTCCATATATGACAAACCTACAGCTAACATCGTACTCAATGGTGAAAAGCTGAAAGTTTTTTCTCAATATCAGAAACAAGACAAAGATGCCCACTCTCATCTCTTCTATTCAACATATTTCTGCAAGTTCCTAGCCAGACCAATTAGGGAAAAAAAGTCATGTAAATAGAGAAGTAAGAAGTGAAATTGTCTCTGTTTGCTGATGGCATGATCTTCTATATACAAAACCCTAAAGACTCCATGAAAAAACTAGTAGAATTAGTAAACAAATTCAGTAAAGTTGTAGGATAGAAAATCAACATAGAAAAATTAGGAGCATTTCTATATGCTAACAGTGACCTATCTGAAAAGGAAATTTAAAAAATTCAATTTACAG
>NW_012102943.1:1319026-1320642 GCF_000951045.1 Mandrillus leucophaeus | reverse complement strand
GGTTAATATCCAAAATATATAAAGTACTCAAAGTTCAATAATAAGAAAATAAGTAATCCAATGTTAAAAGGGCCTGCATAGATGTTTCTCAAAAGAAGACATACAAATGGCAACAGGTATATGAAAAAATGTTCAACATCAATAATTATCAGCAAAATGCAAATTAATACCAAAATGAGACGTCATCTCAAATCTGTTAGGATGGTTATTATAAAAAAGACAAGAGGTAACAAGTGTTGGTGAGGATGTGAACAAAAAGACCCCTTGTATGCTACTGGTGGGAATGTAAATTAGTACAGCCATTATGGAAGACACCATGGAGGTTCCTCAAAAAACTGTAAGTAGAACTATCATATGATCCAGCAATCCCACTTCTTGGCATATCCAAAGGAACTGAAATCAGTATCAAAGAAATATCTGCACTCCCATGTTCATTTCAGCATTATTCACAATAGCCAAGCTATGGAAGCAACCCAAGTGTCCATCAATAGATGAACATATAAAGAAACCATGGTATGCATACCCAATGAAATACTGTTTGGCCAGAAGAAATAATGAAATCAAGTCATTTGCAGCAACATGGATGGAACTGAAGGTTATCATTAACATGATATAAGCCAGACTCACAAAGACAAATATTGCATGACCTCATCTATATATGGAATATAAAAAAGTAAAACTCATGAAAGTAAAGAGTAGAATAGCAGTTCCCAGAGGATGAGGGGAAATATGGAGATGTTCATCAAAGGGTACAAAGTTTCAGTTAGACAGGAAGAACAAGTTTTGAAGATCTATTGCACAGCATAGTGACTATAGCTAATAATGTAATGTATATTTCAAAATTGCTAAGAGAGTAGATTTTATGTGCTCATACCACCAATATGATAAACATGTGATGAATATGTTAATTTAACTTGATTTAATTGTTTCATAATGTATACACATATCAAAACATCACTTTGTATGTCATAAATATGTATCATTATTTTTTGTCAAGTATTAATTTAAAAACTTGTCATGTTAAAAAAGGCACGTACATACCTTTAACCTAGAAAAATTCCACTTATCATTTCTGGCCTAGAGAAATAATCATAGATGTATGTAAAGATTAATATGCAGTAATGCTCACCTTAATATTTTTATACACAATGAAAAGTTGAATATAACCTAAATGTTTAACTGTAGCTACTAAAAATTAGGTTTTAGAGGAATATTTCATGATGTACAAAATAAACGTTATATTAAAAAGAAAAAAGAATTGAAAGTAAAGGGATGGAAACATTAACAATTAAGAATTAATCAAGTGAAAGCGTTCATAGCTATAATAATACTAAATTAGTCTTTGAGCAAGCACTACTAGTAATGAATAAATTACTTTAAAAAAATTATCAATTAAAAGTAATGGCCAGAAATTCTAATTTTATGTAAAATCAATTTCATGGCTTCAAATGTATATATAATGGGATACGATGACAGAAGTATAATTTAAAAACAAAAGAAATCCAGGTATATAGTTGTAAATCTTAACACAATTCTCTCAATAAGTAGAAGATAGAAGAGTTAAAAACATTTAACATATTTATTTATGAACAACATGAATAATGGACTTAATAAAC
>NW_012102943.1:1314259-1317016 GCF_000951045.1 Mandrillus leucophaeus | reverse complement strand
AATATGTGAGGTAATGTATATGTTAATTACATTATCATTCCACAGTGTATACATATCTAAAAATAAGTTATAAAAAATAAATATATACAATTTTACTTGTCTATGTAAATGAATTAAATAAATAAATAAATAAATAAATAAATAAATAAAATGCATATAATAAAAGAAAATAAGAAGAAAGAACAAACCTGAGAAGACCCTCAGCTTTCATCTCTGGCTAACAGCTTGGTCAGTGCAAGCTCTAAGAGAAGGCTAAGGCAGAATTATAAACAGCCTGTTAAGCATTGCAGGAGTGTCCCAGAACCATGCTAACCTGCAATGACTGAGATAGTTTTGTTTTTATTTTATTTATTTATTTTTTGCTGTCTTTTCTTTTTTCATTTATTTTTGGGAAGGGACTTGAAATGGTACACTGAAAAAATCAACTAAAGTCGTTTATCAGTTCTAGGAGCATTTGGGCAGAGTCTTCAGGGTTTTCTAGTATAGAATCATATTGTCAGAGGAGACAGATAATTTTATTTCTTCCTTTTTTATGCCTTTTATTTTGTTTTCTCTTGCCTGATTGCTGTGATTAGACTTCCAGTATGATGCTGAATAGGAATGGTGAGAATAAGCATCCTTGTCTTGTTCCAGCTCTCAATGGGAATGCTTCCAGCTGCTGCTCATTCAGTATGACATTGGCTGTGGATTCGTCATAGGTGGCCTTATTATTTTGAGGTATGTTCCTTCAATGCAGTTTGTTGTGGGAAGTCAGGGACCCTGAACAGAGGGACCGGCTGAAGACATGGCAGAAGAACATAAATTGTGACGATTTCATGGACATTTATTGGTTCCCCAAATTAATACTTTTATAATTTCTTACACCTGTCTTTACTGCAGTCTCTGAACATAAATTGTGAAGATTTCATGGACGTTTATCACTTCCCCAATCAATACTCTTGTGATTTCCTATGCCTGTCTTTACTTTAATCTCTTAATCCCATCATCTTCGCAAGCTGAGGATGTATGTCACCTCAGGACTCTGTGACGGTTGCATTAACTGCACAAATTGTTTAAACAATATGAAATCTGGGCACTTTGAAAAAAGAACAGGATAATAGCGATGTTCAGGGAACAAAGGAGATAACCATTAGGTCTGGCTGCCTGAGAGCCAGGCAGAACAGAGCCATATTTCTCCTCTTTCAAAAGCAAGTAGGAGAAATATCACTGAATTCTTTTTCTCAGCAAGGAACAGCCCTGAGAAAGAGAATGCATTCCCAGGGGTAGGTCTCTAAAATGGTCGCTCAGGGAATGTCTGTCTTTCACGATTGCAGATAAGGGATGAAATAAGCCCTGGTCTCCTGTAGTGCTCTCGGGCCTATTAGGATGAGGAAATTCCCGCTTAAGTAAATTTTAGTCAGACTGGTTGTCTACTCTCAAACCCTGTCTCCTGATAAGATGTTATCAGTGACAGTGTGTGCCCAAAACTTCATTAGCAATTTTAATTTTGCCCCGATCCTCTGATCTCACCCTGCCTCCATTTGCCTTGTAATATTTTATTGCCTTGTGAAGCATGTGATCTCTGTGACTCACACCCTATTCATACACTCCTTCTCCTTTGAAAATCACTAAAAAAAACTTGCTGGTTTTGCAGCTTAGGGGGCATCACGGAACCTGCTGACATGTGATGTCTCTCCAGGATACCCAGCTTTAAAATATCTCTCTTTTGTACTCTTTCCCTTTATTTCTCAGACCAGCTGACACTTAGGGAAATAGAAAATAACCTATGCAAAATAACATTGAATTATTGGGGGCTGGTTCTCCTGATAATCAGTGTACAAAAATTAGTAGCATTTTGATACACCAGTAATATTCAAGCTGAGAGCCAAATCAAGAATGCAATCCTATTTACAATAGCTACAAAAATTAAAACACCTAGGAATACATCTAACCAAGAGATGAAAGATCTGTACAAGGAGAACTACAAAACACTGCTAAAAGAAATAATAGATTACACAAACAAATGGAGAAATATTCCATGCTCACAGATTAGCAGAATCAATATTGTTGTAATAGCCATACTCCCCAAGGCAATCTACAGATTCAGTGCTATTCCTATCAAACTACTAATGTCATTTTTCACACCAGTAGAAAAAACTATTCTAAAATTCATGTGGAACCAAAAAAGAGCCTGGTAAGCCAAAGCAATACCTAGCAAAAAGAACACAGCCAGAGGCATCACATTACTCGTCTTCAAACTGCACTATAAGGCTACTGTAACAAAAACAGCACAGTACTGATACAAAAACAGACACATAGACCAATGCAACAGAATAGAGGACCCAGAAATAAAGCCATATACCTGCTGCTATCTAATCTTCGACAAAGTTGACAAAAATAAGCAATGGGAAAAGAACTCTCTGTTCAATAAATGGTGTTGAGATAGCTGGCTAGCCACACACAAAGGAATAAAACTAGACCCCTACATTTCACCATATACAAAAATTAGCTCAAGAAGGATTAAAGATATAAATATAAGACTTCAAACTATAAGAATCCTAAAAGAAAACCTAGGAAATACCATTCTGGGCAATTTGCTTTGGGGAAGAATTTGTGACTAAGTCCTCAAAAACAACTGCAACAAAAACAAAAATTGACAAGTGAGACCTATTTAAACTAAAGAGTTTCTGCACAGCAAAATAAACTATCAATAGTGTAATGAGAAAACATACAGAGTGGGAGAAAATGTTCACGAACAATCCATCTGAGAAAGGTCTA
>NW_012102943.1:1283172-1314209 GCF_000951045.1 Mandrillus leucophaeus | reverse complement strand
CCTGATAATCAGTGTACAAAAATTAGTAGCATTTTGATACACCAGTAATATTCAAGCTGAGAGCCAAATCAAGAATGCAATCCTATTTACAATAGCTACAAAAATTAAAACACCTAGGAATACATCTAACCAAGAGATGAAAGATCTGTACAAGGAGAACTACAAAACACTGCTAAAAGAAATAATAGATTACACAAACAAATGGAGAAATATTCCATGCTCACAGATTAGCAGAATCAATATTGTTGTAATAGCCATACTCCCCAAGGCAATCTACAGATTCAGTGCTATTCCTATCAAACTACTAATGTCATTTTTCACACCAGTAGAAAAAACTATTCTAAAATTCATGTGGAACCAAAAAAGAGCCTGGTAAGCCAAAGCAATACCTAGCAAAAAGAACACAGCCAGAGGCATCACATTACTCGTCTTCAAACTGCACTATAAGGCTACTGTAACAAAAACAGCACAGTACTGATACAAAAACAGACACATAGACCAATGCAACAGAATAGAGGACCCAGAAATAAAGCCATATACCTGCTGCTATCTAATCTTCGACAAAGTTGACAAAAATAAGCAATGGGAAAAGAACTCTCTGTTCAATAAATGGTGTTGAGATAGCTGGCTAGCCACACACAAAGGAATAAAACTAGACCCCTACATTTCACCATATACAAAAATTAGCTCAAGAAGGATTAAAGATATAAATATAAGACTTCAAACTATAAGAATCCTAAAAGAAAACCTAGGAAACACCATTCTGGGCAATTTGCTTTGGGGAAGAATTTGTGACTAAGTCCTCAAAAACAACTGCAACAAAAACAAAAATTGACAAGTGAGACCTATTTAAACTAAAGAGTTTCTGCACAGCAAAATAAACTATCAATAGTGTAATGAGAAAACATACAGAGTGGGAGAAAATGTTCACGAACAATCCATCTGAGAAAGGTCTAATATCCAGAACCTGTAGGAAACATAAACCAACAAGCAAAAACCAAACAACCCTATTAAAAAGTGGGCAAAGACATGAACAGACACTTCTCCGAAGAAGACCTCTAAGTGGCCAACAAATATATGGAAAAATGCTCAGCATTACTAATCATTAGAGAAATGCACATCAAAACCACAGTGAGATACCATCCCACATCAGTCAGAATGGCTATTATTAAAAAGTCAAAAAATAACAGATGCTGGTGAGGCTGCAGAGAAAAGAGAATGTTTATACACTATTGGTGGGAATGTAAATTATCCCAGCCACTGTGGAAAGCAGGCTGGAGATTTCTCAAAGAACTCAAAATAGAACTACCATTTGATCCAGTAATCCCTTACTGGGTATATATCTAAAAGAAAATACATTATTTTATTGAAAAGACATATGCACTCATACGTTCATCACAGTACTATTCACAATAGTAAAGACATGGAATCAACCTAGATGTTCATCAACAGTGGACTGGATAAAGAAAATGTGGTACATATATATCGTGGAATACTATGCAGCCATGAAAAAATGAATCACATCCTTTGCAGCCACACGGATGTAACTGGAGGCCATTATCCTATGCATTTATGCATTTATAGGATTAAAGGACTCATAAGGAGTTTCTCTTGGCCTGCGGTGTTTTTTTTTAACTTTTTTAGATTGATGAAATGCCAGGGTGAAGGGGATAGCCAATTGGATTAGAGCACAAGTCCTGCTCTAATTATTTGGCAGAGCATCCAGTAAAGGTCCTTCACAGTACCACCATACATTTGCTTGGGGATGGCTAAGCATGGACTGATGGGCAAGCTCTTGGAAAGGCTTGAGCTCCTTGCACCTTTTTATGCTTCCAAGGAAACCAAATTTTCCTCTTGCCGTGAGAGGCCCAAAGTAAACTTGGCATTTAGAGGTGGAAGCTGGATTGCCTTCAGGGGCTGACTAGCAGGGTGTTGAATTTCAGGAAATAGCAGAGAAAGCTCGGCATGATGGATTATCCTAAGCAGTGGGATTCTGAAAAAGACCCACCATACAGTTCATATCTGGTCTACAAGGAGACCATCCGAGTGGAAAGGCGATAATCTGGGCCTCTGGCCTACCATGCATACAAGCGTAATAATTGCCTTTATTTAAAGGTGAACGGAATATTTAATCCATTCCAGCTTGGCATTTGCATCTTGATATTTTGTCTTGATGGTTAAGGTCTGCCAGTGTCTTTACAATAGACACTCTAGTTTTATTAGACGTAGGAGCAACCTGTGTGGGATCTAGAACTGAGGCCACTGAAGAAGGAGAAGATGGGGTAATAATGCATATTTTCTAGAGTTAGTTAAGGTGGAGGTGGTGACAGAGAGAAAGACAGGGTTACATTGATAAAGCTGACAGTTAGAAGGGGCAGTGTTTTTAGTGAAATAGATGAAAGGTTTTAGATCTGCACAGACCTTTTTTGTGGAAGTCTAACTTTGCTCCTGAGTAGTTTAAAGGACACAGTCCTATTTACTACAAGGTTCCCAGGCTGTAGGATGAGAAAATCAGCATCTTGGCTGCAGGTGATCACAATGATGAGTGCCAAGGGTAACTGTGTCAATTAGAGGGCCAGGATATAAATATTTGTGTGAAAAGGCTAGCTGTCATTGATCTTTTACATTTCTACAAGGTATGATAGAGCAAGCATTAAAGGCAATGGTCTGAGGTGAGTTATCAATAGTTATATTAATAACAAAGGAGCTAGTAACAGAATAAGGAAAGAAAAGGAAGCAATATAGAAGGTATATGAAAATTAAGCTTTCAGCCGGGCACGGTGGCTCACGCCTGTAATCCCAGCACTTTGGGAGGCCGAGGCGGGTGGATCACAAGGTCAGGAGATCGAGACCTTCCTGGCTAACACGGTGAAACCCTGTCTCTACTTAAAATACAAAAAATTAGCCGGGCGTGGTGGCGGGCGCCTGTAGTCCCAGCTACTTGGGAGGCTGAGGCAGGAGAATGGCCTGAACCCGGGAGGTGGAGCTTGCAGTGAGCCGAGATTGCACTGCTGCACTCCAGCCTAGGTGACAGAGCGAGACTGTCTAAAAAAAAAAAAAAAAACAAAAAAAAACAAAAAAACAAAACAAAAAAAGAAAATTAAGCTTTCTTTAACTTAGTAGGGCTTGATCTTAGTACAGTAACCTAAGATGTTTTCTTGACTCGAGTATGGTGGGTCCATTCTTTCTTGGCTGTGCCACGGCAGTCTCAGTGGTTAACAGCATAAAATAGGGTCCTTCCTAGGCTGACTCGAGTTTTTTTCTTTCTTTTGATGAGGACGTGATTTTTAGGCTGGTGCTGGTGTACTGGAAATTCTAGGGGTGGTACCTGTGCTAAAAGACTTTTCGTTCTGAGGGAAGGGAAAATGGAAGATAAATTACGTATATAATTTCTGCTGCATATCTTGGGGCTTGAGGCCTCATGGTGATGCCTCCCGCTCCATTCCTGCTCAGTGCTGCCCAGGGGACGCGGCGGCCTTGAGCCGTCTTAAGGTCTTGGCCTTCTCGTGGCTTTCACCGCCCCTGTGCGTTGTAACCTTGGGGATGAGGGGCCCTGTGACTTACCTGGCCACCTTCAGGCCTTAAGAAAACTAAATACCATTTTATATTTGACAATGCTTTTTGTATGATTTTATACCAGATAAGTTAAATTTTACCTTTAATGTGCTATTAATGTTAAACTTAATTTTAATAAAATCTTGTAGATGTTATTTATCCAATTTTAATGTCTGACTATAAGGTAAGATTTTTATAGACTCTTTTTAACCTTTTATAATTTTTGTTAAAGAGCAGGTTAGTGCTTTAAGAAAAATCTATTGTGCTTTTATTTTAACGTCCAGCTCACAGAAAAACTGGATGATACCTCTTTAACTTTAGCTAATATATTTACACACAGAATTTCCTTTACAATTAACATTTTAAAACTTGGTTATTTAAAACAAATTTTTTTAACCTTTTAATGTAGGTAAAAATCCATATTCTTATGCCTCCTTATAATCCTGTTATTAAAACTTTGCACATAAACTGTTTTTAAAATAGTTTTATATTCAGGAGGCCTAATTACTTTTAAATTATACAATATTTCTTGCATAAATTCCTTTTTATAACTTTTCTTATGACTTTCACAGACAATCTTCAACATGTTTTAACTTTCTGCCTTCCTTTACACTGTTTCTTTTCTTAGTTTCACCTTCTGGGTCTTTGTTTGATTTCTGTCTCTTCCAGTTTCTTTCTTACTCTTTCTTTCTATTTCTCTCTCTCTCTCATCTGCACTCTATTTTTCTTTCTCTCTCTGTCATCTTCTGTTTCTTTTTTCCTTTCTGAGGTCTTCTGGTCTTGCAGCCGGCAGGGCTGGGCAAAGGCATGGGTCTCGCCCCCACGTATGCGCTGCTGTCTGTTTCTCCTGTTTTTATTTTTATCTGATTTCACTTTTTACTTTTTTTTCCCCCTTTTTTCCTACACGTAGTTTCTTGGGCTTTGTGGGATTTGCACGGCTGCAGTCCAGGTCCCGGGCCTTCACCGGCCTTGAGGCTTGGCAGATGCCTGCCACAACTTGCAAGAATTATGCCTTTTCACCTCTTCTGCGCTCCTCCTGGCACCGGTCCTCACCCTCTTTTTCACATACAGCCTGACTGGGGAGAGGAACTTAACTTGTGGCGTGCCTGGCTGTTTGGCACCACACTTGCTGTTTTTGCTCTCTTCCTCTCTGACTTCCTCTCCTAGTTTCTTTTTCCTCTCTGCTGGTCTTTTCCTTTCCCTCTGCAGCTGTTTTCCTCCCTCTCCTTCCTCTTCCACTAGGGGAGCAATGAGTGGGAGAGGAGCTTAGCCTTTTTCTTTCCTCGAGAAGAGGGGGAAGGGAAGTTTTGAATATATATACACATATTTTTTTTACTACCAGAGGTTTGTGTGAGGTTCAACCCCCTCTCAATGGGGATTTCTCACCTCTTTTTGAGGTTCAACTCCCTCAATGGGGATTTCTCACCTCTTTTTGAGGTTCAGCTTCTCCTTCAATGGGGATTTCTCACCTCTTTTTGACCTCCAAGACATCCTGACTAAGGAATACTTCACTGCCCCCTGTGGCTTTCTTTCCTTAGTCCTGACTAGGGAATGTTTTACCGCCCCTGCAGTTTCTGTCTCCTTGGTATGTCCTAACCAAGGAATGCTTTACTGCCCTGCGGCTTTTTCTTTAGTCTTGACTACCAAGGAAATACTTTACTGGCTCTCCTGGTGTTTTTTTCCTCGATCTGTGTGCAGAATTTCCTGGTTCACGTGATATGTGAGGATCTTTTACTCCAGGTCACCAGTGTTTTTTTTTCTTTTTCTTTTTTTTTTTGCGTTGCTGAGAGTCCGGGTTTATTTGTCACTCCGGGTGGATCCTGAGTCCTTATCCCTGAGGCCACTGCAATGAGGCAGAGGAGCAGGCTCCTTCATGAGAGAGGACTGGAGACTACCCCCAGAGGAGAATGTATCCCCGTACCAGCCACCAAGTTGTTTGAAATGCTTGTTCTTTGGTGCCATAAAGAAATAGCACTTGAACATAAATTTAATTTTCTCAGCAAGGCCATTTTTATACTTTCTGCAGAAATGTTACACTCGCCAGCAGTTTTGCCACGAGAGTACACCAAACCAAGGAGACAAGGTCATTTATAACTTGATGCATCCACCTTACTACTGTGTCTAGTTTCTATTGGGGAACAGGGTTTCACATTCTGTATTTGTCTTGATTGGCTAGCAATCTAGATCGTTTTTAAAAGAGGAAAAGGCAGAGGAGAACAAAGGAAGGAGGAAGTAACTTGTGGAATGCTGAGAAAGGTAAAAACACCTTCAAATAAGGTAGAGGAACAGGCAATGACCTAATGCTTGCTTGGACCAGTATAAGCGTGCCAGGGCAAATATTTAGGCTAAATTGTGGGAGCTAAGAACATAAAGTACATTGATTTCTTTATTACAGGTAGCAGATATTTAAGAATGTTAGCACAGGTCTTTGAATAAATTTTCCTTCTAAGAGAAGTTACTATTTATTCCTAATTAGATGGGGAGGAAAATCTTTGAAGAGGAACCTCTGCTTTGCTTTTCACAACTGTATGAACCAGTTACAGAAAAGAGAATTGTTCTTTAGAGAAAGTGACAATCCTCATGGAGAAAGTGGAAAAATCCTGAAATTTACTGCCACACACGCATACTTTCAGAAATTTGCATAATTGTAGAACTCTTCTTCCCATTTGATCACCCACCCCATCTTTTTGTTCTTTATTTACTATTATTTCAGAGGGATTCAGGAAAACAAGAGAGATAAATGCATGAATTCCACTCTACACTGTGCCATGGAGGCAAATTTACTTTAAGTCCACCTAGTTGGTGAATTTAAATGGTTTAAAACAACAGTAAGGGGGAGGAGATGGGCTGTAGAAGAAACTGCTTCGGTATCATAAAGCGATCGATAGAAATAGTAGATTACAATTCAAGAGATTGAAGATAAATTTCATGGACATTTCTAATGGATGACTTGGGCCTGGACCTACCAGAATCATTGGAGTCCCTCCTAGAGATGACAGCAATCTTTGTTTCCTACAATTCTTGGTTCTTCCAAGATTCAGCAATAGGGTGTTGATGGTTTAAGACGTAAAGACAATATAATTCTTACTTTTATCTCATTTAATCTTAGAGGCATTTGGCCAAACTATTTTAGTTTAGGTTCCACAAAAGCAATGCCCCCAAAACAAGGACTTGGCTGCAGATAGATTATCCTGTGGGTGATCCTGCCTTACTTAACTGGGGCTCAATCCAACACGCATATGCCCCTAAACTGTCCAAGTGGGACAATGTGGGCAGCTTGGACCTGGCTCCCAACCCACATTGGTAAATGTACCCCCCAAATATTTCCTCCTCTCTACTTCTAGGCTGAACATGCACACTGGGCAAATGGGCTCTCTTGGATCTGAAGACTACTCTAAAGCAGAAAAGCAGAGAGACATGTTGGGAGGACACCTAATTCAAGTTAATAGAGTTGGCTGGCCAGTTTACAGACTCTCTCTCTCTCCTTCTGTCTCTTTCCCTCCCTTGTCAACTTAAGAATTTAGGCAATTGATTCAAAATTCTTGCAAAGGCAGATCTGGGTAACGGGGGTCTATTGCCAGGCTCTATTGATAACAGAGTACATCCTCACTGAGCATCCTCCCCTAGGTGTCAGCAAGCTCCTGGTGTCAATGATGAGGAGGTCATTATGCGCTCAGGTCCACATCTCTGATGGATAAATATATTGAATATTAACCATGGATACCCAGCTAAAGTCAGCAGCATGCAGAGATGAAGAGTTCAAAAGAGGCAAAGACTGAGAAGAGCTAGGATGAAAGAGAACCAGCCTACAACAGATGGGAAGTAACCGTTGTTCCTGGTCATTCCTCCCTCCATGTCCCTTCTCTCAGGGACCTAGATACACAGCAGGCATGCCCCTGTACCCCTGCCTACTACCTAGTCTCTATGTGAGTTGGATAAGGAATACTTTATTCCACATTCTTGGATGAACATCAGCTAGAACAATGGAATAGTAATGGGAATTTAAATAACTAAATTCTTCAGGATTTCTTGAGTGCTTACACATACATTATCTACTTCAACTTCATAAAGCCTGAATGAAATGAAAATAACTTCAAGATAATGAATCTCAGACATAATGGAGGAAAGGCTTCAGACACTGACTGAGGAGGACCTGGGACCTCAGCCCGTTTGCAGGACACTTTCTCTTCTATCAGACACCCATGATCCCCTCCATCTGCAGCTCCCACACCCAGGGACTAACCATCAGAAAAACACCTACTATCTCTTCCCTCACTCGCAAATTCCTCACTAAACGCAACTCTTCTTGCCACCTTTTACTTAACTGGCTGCACTTGGCTCAGCCCCCTCTGCTCCTGCTGTCTTTCCAAGAAAGTCACATCTGATGGATGTACATTTTTTCGGTTTTGGAAACTGTTAACTGTTGCCACAACAAGGAGGTAAGACGTGCTGGCAAAATCCTTTGGCACCTACCTTGCTGTGGCTGAGTGGGGCTGGGCTGTGATGGCAAGAGATATAGGAGCCCCCATTATGGGTGAAAGCTGCATGGGGCTCTTTGCATACTAGTGCACCAGAAGCTTTCCTAGTGTGGCAGCCACAGCCCTGAGGGGTATCACTGATGATTAACATTCAAAGAACCTGAGGCCCGAAGCAGAGATAGTGAGCTCCAAATCTCTCATTTTAAGACTGAGATTCCCATCTGATTTTTTTTTCAAACCAGCCAGAGTATTTGGAACAGAAATGCCTAATTTGCCTGTTAAAAAGTAAGAGAGTGCTGATATTTATGCTCTGGCTGAAATGTAAGACTCCGACTTTTTCTTGAAAGCTCCATATATGAAAAAGAAAAGTGAAATCAGATTATGCTTTTTCCTCTTCCCAACAAAGCCAGTATTTCCAAGGATAGGAGAGTGAAAGGCTCTCTGTCCAGTACTCAGGCTGCCCGGTGTGGATGGCTCAGTGAGAGAGGGGAGGGTGAGAAGCCACTGGGGCCAAAATTAGGACTCTCAGTGACTGAGAGGAGCCGACAAGTCTTCAGTCAGCAGAGCTGGATTTGGGATGACAGACTAGGACTTCTGGGGGCAGTGCAAAGGCCAGTGAGAGCCTCCTCCTTCCCCTCCCTGCTCAGCCCCTGGGGTCTTCTTCCCCCACAACGAGTACTGATGAGTCTGAAATCTCTTCTCTGCCTATGCTCCACTGAGAGAGACCTGGCCTTTGGGTCCTAGGGGCAGAGTGAGATAGAATTAAGGAATCTGCTCTGGAATCACTGAAAGCGTCTTGATGCCTTCACATCACTGCCCCCTGCATCGCAGCTCCAAAAGGGACCCATGATAGTCCCCAAGGATTGGCTGGAATACCACACAGGTTCGTTAATTCTCTGGCGATGCTCAGGGAATATACTCTCTCCTGGTCACACTCAGGTAATCGGAAGTCCAGACATTCTAATAAACAAGCCCTAGACCCTTGTTGAACTTACATCTCCCTCGCCCCAGCTCAGTCCCACCTTGGAATGAGAAATCAGCAGGAGGGACAAGAAAAGAGTCAGCTTCTGGTCTTTTCTTTCTCCTACCTCCTATGCTATGAGCGTCTGATGTTTGGGACCCTTACAAGGTGTCTGTGTGGGAGTGGGGAGGGTGCTGAAGGGTAGAGAGGTGGGGAGAGGAGAGGCAGTGGTGAAAGTCAGGACAAGTCTCGCTTGTGATATGGTTGCAATCTGGCCTTAATGGTCTCTGGGGGGTAGTGAATGTTACTTCCTATCCTCTAGTATGAGGGACCATGAGGGATCCTCTCTGATACTCCTTTTTGGATCTTTGAGATAGGCAAAGCCCTAATCTGCAGGTTTTCCTCTCACCTCCTCAGTCTCTGCAACAGGTGGGCCCCATTATCTTTCAACTGAGGTCCTGTTGACTGTGTTCTGCACACTGGGCTCTTCCCTCTGGCCCTTACTGTTGGCCTTTGGTGAAGGCACATCCACATGCCCTTTCTGCCTCCTCAATCTGACAGTTGTCCTGTTCTGACCCGGGCAAGGAGTAAGGGGGGACAAAGCCAACCTCACAATCTCATAGCTGCATAAGTGGTTTTGCAACTTCTTAGTTCTGTAAATCTCCAGAAAGCAGACACACTACCATCTTACCAGTCTTATAGAGCCCTTGTACTGGGGCATCGCTTCACTTACTTTAAACACCCTGGGGGCTTTTATTATGGTCCCCATTTAAAACAGAAGGAAATGAGATTCTCTGAGAGGTGAAGCAGATGCCCAAGGTCTCTGCTAGTATAAACATGCATGTGCAAGTGTCTTTTTCATATAATGACTTCTTTTCCTCTGGGTAGACACCCAGTAGTGGGATTGCTGGGTCAAATGGTAGATCTACTTTTAGTTCTTTGAGTCATCTCCATACTGTTTTCCATAATGATTGTACTAGTTTACATTACTGCCAGCAGTATAAAAGTGTTCCTTTTCACCACCTGCATGCCAACATCTGTCATTTTTTAATTTTTAAATTATGGCCATTCTGACAGGAGTAAGGTGATATCTCACTGTGTTTTTACTTTGCATTTCCCTGATTATTAGGGATGTTGAGCATGTTTTTTCATGTTTGTTGACCATTTGTCTATCTTCTTTTGAGAATTGTCTATTCATGTTCTCTGCCCCACTTTTTGATGGGATTATTCATTTGTTTTCTTGCTGATTTGTATGAGTTCCTTGTAGATTCTGGTATTGGTCCTTTGTCAGATGCATAGTTTGCAAAGATTTTCTCCCACTCTGTGGATTGTCTGTTTACTCTGCTGATTAATTCTTTTGCTGTACAGAAGCTTTTTAGTTTAATAGGTTCCATTTATTTATTTTTGTTTTTGCTGCATTTGCTTTGGGATCTTAGCCATGAATTCTTTGCCTATGTTAATGTCTAGAAGAATTTTTCCAGTGTTATATTCTAGAATTTTTATGGTTTCAAGTTAGATTTCAGTCTTTGATCCATCTTGAGTTTATTTTTAAATTATTATTATTTTTATTTTTATTTTTGAGACGGAGGCTTGCTGTGTTACCAGGCTGGAGTGCAGTGGCACGATCTCGGCTCACTGCAACCTTTGCCTCCCGGGTTCAAGCAATTCTCCTGCCTCAGCCTCCCGAGTAGCTGGGACTACAGGTGCACACCACCAGGCCCAGCTAATTTTAATTATTTTTTATTATTATACTTTAAGTTCTAGGGTACATGTGCACAATGTGCAGGTTTGTCACATATGTATAATTTTTGTAGTTTTAGTGGAGATGGGGTTTCACCATGTTGGCCAAGATGGTCTCGATCTCTTGGCCTCATGACCCACCCGCCTCAGCCTCCCAAAGTGCTGGGATTACAGGCATGAGCCACCACACCCAGCTGAGTTTATTTTTTGTGTAAGGTGAGAGCTGGGGATCCAGTTTCATTATTCTACATGAATCATCACATTGATTTTTCCGTCAGCCATTTCTGATAGTGATCAAACAGAGCAAAAGCCTGGGATTTGATCCACATTGGTTTCCGGGTTCATGGAGTTCTCTGATGCACCAGCCTCCACATCTGTGCTAAGGCCAGGTCTTACTTTGCTGTAAGTACCTTTGTTTGGGGATCAAGATAACTGGTATGGAATTAACTATATATAACCTTACATGGGAAATCTATTAATCTGTGTTCTACATTCTGCATATTTTACTCGTGAAATTAATTCATCAGATTATGACCAGCATTAAAAAACAAACAGATGAAAAACCATTCATAGAATGGAATAGGAGTTATAGAGTGTATTTAAGGCAAATTGTTCTGTAATACCTTGCATTCGCCTGTGTGCATGTATTTGTGTGCATGTGTATTGGTTCCTATGTGCTCACTTAGTAAATGATGCTCCTTCTAGGGTCTGGTTCTTTTTTTTTTTTTTTTTGTATGGCTGCCACTCTGTAATTGAACCTGGTCCCGTGACTCCCTTTCGAAGGGCCTCTTCCTCCTCTTCCAAAAGGACTCCTCTTCTCCTGTCTGGAGGAAGGTATCTGGCAATATATCTGGGCAAGATATTCAAAGAGCCGAGCTTGGAGCAATTGCAACCCAGGCTGAATTCTGATGACCTCTTCTAAACTTCCAGGTCAGTGCTCCTGGAGGCTCATGCACACAAACACATAGACCCACTAAAACACCTGGAAGACACTGCAACCTCATGCAGAGGAAACCATGCCCTCACTGGACTGGCAGTGGCACAGGGGCCTGGGCAGACACAACACAGAAGAGTCCTGGTGTAACTGAGATAAAGTATCTCAATTGTACAAATAATTATTTTGGGCTCAGTGGTGTCCAGTGTGCAGCTGGTGAGGCTTCACATGGGCCCAGGAGAAGTGGATCAGATGATCGAGGCCTGGGGGTGGGACAGTTGAGCTGGGGCTGCAGGGGCTAAGGCCCTTTTCCATGTGGCTCAGCACTGGTGGACAGGTAAGCAGACAGGTTTGAAGCTGCTGGCTCTGTTCACAGACATGGTCACAGAAAAAGCCTGGAAAACTATAGGGTTTTCTGCTGACCTCCCACACTCACCATGGACAGTCAGTACCCTGCACTGGCCTGTGTCGTACCCAAGCGGAGTGTGCTTGAAAATCAGATGTATATTAGTAGGCCCCGTGCTCAGCAGGGACAGTTTAGAAAGGGAAGTTAATTTATCTGTCTGTTAATAAGTTAATAACACACAAAGTGTACTGTGTTTTATTAATCAAACAAAAATATGTTAAACACCTGCTGGACACAAAGAATACAATGGTAAAGATTCTAGTGGAAATGTTTAATGGTTAATGCCAAGACCTGTGTATGTATTCATATGATGCCAATCATTTAATACCTGATGAAGCAATACTTTCTAGGACTACTTGGGTTAGAAAATGGCCCTGCCACAGGCCCAAGCCCATCCACGGCCCTGCATGTGCTCCTGTTCCACTCCCTTGTGCATCTATCAAGTATAACGTTGTCGGGAAGGGGAGTGCTCGATTCCTCACCTTAACCAGCCTGCCAGCTATCCATGCAGAGACATGTGGGCAAAACTCCGAAGGCCAGACCTCCCCACTCCATTTTCCTGCTAGACTGCTGAGGGACTACATTTGAACCTGGTAACTGCCCTGCCCCCTTCCCTCCAGATTCCATAGGTTACCTCTTCCTCTTTGTGGACTAACTAAAAGCAACCATATCTAAGTAGCATTTGATGAGAAGAAACTAGTTATTTACATAAACCAAAATAATTAATGTTACAGTGGAGAAACTTTACATAGCAGCCACAGATGAAGTCTGGCATGAAGAAGTCAATGATCAGTTGCTGCTCTCGCCATATGGTGGGTTATAAAATCTTCCCAAGGCAAGTGAGGCACCGAGAAGTTGAAGACTCACATACATTCCAGAGAACAGGGCCTCTCTCATCCATCTCCTCCATTAGGGCCTTTCCTCATAGTTCATAGATGGACAGCTGGAGCCAGTTCTCTGTTTCCTGGGCCCTCTAAAAGGGCCACAGACTTGGACAAATCCATTGTCCTGGGCACTCAGGAGGCAAGATTCTGTGTGTGCATGAGTGTACAAACATGTGTCATGTGAGAGAATGTGTGGGCACTGGGCACACCAAGCATGAGTGAGGGTAGGTGAGTGAACATGTGTCAGCCTACATGAGTGTATATATACATGCACAGAGTGTGTGAGCGTGTGTGCACCAAACGTAAGTTTGTGTGAACCTGGCACCACGAGTGAATGTGTGTTTGTGTGTGGGGTAAGTGAACATGTTGCAGCCTGAGTGAGCAAGTGTGTGTGCAACAGGGATGAATGTGTGTATTCATGTTTACACATGTCAGCTTAAGTATGTTAGGGTGCGTGAACGTGTGTCCGTGTGAATATGTGTGGGCCTGTGCACAGATTGCGAGCGAGTGTATGTGTGCATGCTGAGGGTGAGTGAGACGGTGTGAGCGCGAGTGTGTGGGGTAAGTGAACATGGCTGGGCATGGGTGAGTGTGCACACCAGGTGTGAGAGGCTCTGTGTAGAGTGTTGTGTGTGTTCACAGTGAGTATGTGAAACAGACCTGCCAGGCCATGCTAGGAGTAGAGAATCACATCACCTTCTTTTAATCAGTCTCAAATACCTGGGCCCGTGGGGAACCTGCAAGAGCCAGGTTTGGCAAACACAGTGATAATCAATTGTTTAATCACTGCCTCGAAGAAGAGCAGAGCATTTGAGTATACTCTCTCCTCTCCCTCACTTCAGTTGGGCCCAACGTGAGAATCCTAAGGGAAGCTCGGGGGGGTCAAAGGCTGGTGGCTTACTTTGTATGTATTGCAGCATTTCAGTACTGCTCTGCACGTGTGCTCCCCTGCCTGATGAAGCAAGTGTTAAACAGAGACCGACCACAGCTACAAGTAAGCAATGGGAATTGGATGTTTTATGTCCTCTGGCGCCATCTTCAGCAGAGAAATCTATAGATCTCTTTTACTTGTCTGGCCTTGGTTGTGAACTGAAACTTGTGAAGGAGCAGACAGTTAGGATAGAGTAAAAGAGAAAAAGACAGAAAATTCTTGGGCTTTTCAGGAGACTTGGTTCATTCCCTGCTATTCAAGCCGTCTCATGACCACATTCCTGCTTTGGAGGTTGACTATTGGAGGCACAACCGGCCTCAGAGGGTTCCTCAGGGGCCCTACCGTTCTTGCTCCCTGAAGGAATGTGCACATTGCTTGAATGAGTGTTTTTTGATTGTTTTTAATCCAGATGTCTTTGCTGCAGTCTTTGTTGAGGGCTGGGGATGCTAAAAGTCAGATGATTCATGTGCACCCTGTCCATCCTAACTCACCTGCTCTTCTACTTCCACAGCTTACTCCAGTGCCCCCCGATATGACAGAGTTCCCACGTGCCCCTCACACTCCATTAGCTGTATCCTAAACCCTTTTGGCCACACCATAAGCATTGGGTTTTTTGTTTGTTTGTTTTGAGCCGGAGTCTCGCTCTGTCACCAGGCTGGAGTGCAGTGGCGCGATCCCGGCTCACTGCTACCTCTGCCTCCCAGGTTCAAGTGATTCCCCTGCCTCAGCCTCCCGATTAGCTGGGACTACAGGCACACACCACCATGCCCAGCTAACTTTTTGTATTTTAGTAGAGACAGGGTTTCACCATGTTGGCCAGGATGGTCTCAATCTCCTGACCTCGTGATCTGCTCACCTCGGCCTCCCAAAGTGCTGGGATTATAGGCAGGAGCCACCGCACCCGGCCAGCATTGGGGTATTTTATCAAAGACGGAGGCCACGAATGTTGAGAAAGCCTTAGTAGGTGGGAACTTGCCAGAGGTGGCCTCTGCCATCAAGGAGACTCTGAAGATAGTGTCCAGGACACCAGTCAACATTGCTATGGCAGGGACTCTGGCAGTGGGATGAATACCTTCATCAGTGCCCTTTGAAACACAGGACATGAGGGGAAGCCCTCACCTCCTACTGGGCTGGTAAAAGCTACCCAAAGATGTGCCCCCTATTTATCTTCCCACTTTCCAAATATGGTGCTGTGGGACCTGCCTGGCACAGGGTCTGCCACCAAAACCCTGGAGAACTACCTCATGGAAATGCAGTTCAACCAGTATGACTTCATCATGGTTGCATCTGCACAATTCAGCATGAATCATGTGATGCTTGCCAAAACCATTGAGGACATGGGAAAGAAGTTCTACATTGTCTGGACCAAGCTGGACATGGACCTCAGCACAGGTGCCCTCCCAGAAGTGCAGCTACTGCAGATCAGAGAAAATGTCCTGGAAAATCTCCAGAAGGAACAGGTCTGTGAACACTAATTCCTGTCCTTATTAAACATTTTCCATCTCTTCCTATTGCTTCCTTTTCTCCTTTATTTCACCGGACTCAGTGAAACACACCTGGTGCAGAAGGGTATCTTACAATTTTAGGGGGCATGTAGAGAGAGTGGTTGTGTTGTTCTTTGAGACCTTTTAGGAGTTGGGGCCAAGATTCCCAGGCAAGGCTGCTTGCTTCAAAGGTCCTTTCCCTTCACAGAACTCTCCACTAGGTGCTAAAAACGATCAGTGTCTTAAAATGGGTATAAGATTATATCATCAGGGTCCTAGCACTCTCAAACTGAGTCGCTTAAGAAGACTTTAATAATAAGGGTATATTCAAAGGTGTGGACAGGGTGCAGGGAGACCACCAAGACAAAATGTTAACCCGAAGGTATAACCTCAAGGCAAGCAATGGTCGGGAGGAGCCCTCTCCAGGTTTGAACAGGCAAATGGAGAGGCAGGTTGCTTGAATCTCAAGATGGAGTTTATCAGTAATAATAAAGACTTCTGGGCTTGCAAACATACAATTGCAATCTACAACAAAATCTCTAAAACAGAAAAAAGAGTAACCATGTTAAAGGTTCTAAGTTCTTGTTTTATCCAGAGCATGAGTAAAGACATTGATTAAGTTTAAGCTATGCTTTATAAGTGATGCCTAATATCTTATGGTTTATAAGTAATGCCTAATATCTTTAAATAACTAACAAAGGAATACAAACTATGCAAATAACTTGCAAGTGACAAGAAAAACAATAGTATAACAAAAATACACTCAATCCAAAGGAAGACAAAAAAATATAGCACAAAATAAAATGTTACATATAAACTGAAAATATCAATAATTGTACTCAGTGTAATTAGACTAAATGTTTTCATTAAAAGTAAAATGATCATCAGGCTGGATTTTAAAATTCTAACCATATATATGTGTGTATATGTGTATATATATATATTTTTTCTTTTTTTTAGAGATGGAGTCTTGCTCTGTCACCAGGCTGGAGTGCAGTGGTGCGATCTCAGCTCACTGCAACCTCCACCTCCCGTATTCAAGCAATTCCCTTGCCTCAGCCTCCCAAGTAGCTGGGACTACAGGTGCCCACCACCACGCCCAGCTAATTTTTGTATTTTTAGTAGAGATGGGGTTTCACCATGTTGGCCAGGATGATCTCGATTTCTTGACTTTGTGATCCACCCACCTTGGCCTCCCAAAGTACTGGGATTACAGGCATGAGCCACTGCACCTGGCCACCATATATATTTTATAAGTGACATACTAGATCAGGATACAGAAACTATGCCAGAATACCTACCCCTCAAGTCCCAAGTCAGATAAAGCAATTGTAAGCCAAATATATAGTAAATAATGTTTCAGAGAGATGCCTGTATAGATGGTAAAAGCATTCATTAAAAACCCAAAAATAGGCTGGGCACGGTGGCTCACGACTGTAATCCCAGTACTTCGGGAGGCCAAGGCAGGCAGATCACGAGGTCAGGAGATCGAGACCATCGTGGCTAACATGGTGAAACCCTGTGTCTACTAAAAATATATTTAAAAAATTAGCCAGGCGTGGTGGTGCACACCTGTAGTCCCAGCTACTCGGGAGGCTGAGGCAGGAGAATGGCGTGAACCCGGGAGGTGGAGCTTGCAGTGAGCCGAGATGGCACCACTGCACTCCAGCCTGGGCGACAGAGAGACTCCGCCTCAAAACAAACAAACAAACAAACAAAAAAACAAAAATACACCCAGTAGTCAGGCTGGTTTTAAACTCTAGCTTTTGTAGGGAACGAGAGAGTTTTCTGTGCTGCGGAAGGGTCCTATTTCTTTTCCTTTCTTTCATTCTTTTTTTTTTAAAATGTCTGCTTTATTGAGATGCTATTCACATACGTAATTTTAAAAAATCTGTATGGCAGTAAAAGATGTGTGCTTATAATTTACACAGTACATAATTATGCACTATTATGTAAGTTCTATTTCCTAATAATAAGAAATTGTAAAAAAAATTCTTCAAAGGAGGTCTTCATATAGTGATATAGAACAATTACCAACATGTTTAAGAAAAAATAGGTTGTTAGATATTATTTAAGAAATGCTTCCATGTCTGTAAGACAGAGAAATAGCTTGTGCATACTTGCTCATGTATACATACAATAGTTCTGCAAGGATATTATGGTCATGTCTCAGGGGTAAGGGGTGGATAAATATGGAATGGGAAGATATATTATTATGTACCCCCCCTTTTTGAGACAGGGTCTTGCTATTTTGTCCAGGCTGGAGCGCAGTGGTACCATTATTTAATAGCTTACTTGAGCCTCGAACTCATGGTATCTTCCTGCCTCAGCCTCCTGAGTAGCTAGGACCACAAGCACACACTTATTATGCCTGGCTGATTTTTAAATTTTTTTGTAGAGACAAGGTCTTGCTATGTTGCCAGACTGGTCTTGATTATTCTGGTTTCCACCCCCTGTACTGAGAGTGAGCCATGAGTTCCCTGCCTGGCTGTGCCTGAGGTCAGCTCCCAGACCCAGGAGGACTGCGAAGCAGAGATGGATGAAGGGTTCTTGTACAGAGACATCTGAGTATTACTCAGCTGGCACACATTAGTTTTCTATTTTAATGAGCATTTTCAAATTTGAAAAACAAAATTCATCTCTACTTTTAACAGACAGGTGTTTGGAAATGTTAGTTTTGGTTTCAATGAAGCCATGCAGGTAAGAAAAACCATGTTACTTGGACTGGAAAAGAGGGATAGGTCAAATTTCGGGCAAGAATTGACATCGTAGCTGGGCAGGAACAAAAAGATAAAGGGAAGCCTGTGCTTTTGGTTGTACTCCCTGCATATGGCCCTGGAACAGCAACCTGGTGATCTGATTACCATAAGCAGCACCCACCTTCCATTGGTCTTGAAGGGAAGATGGAGTAGGTGCAGAGTCAGATGATGGCAGAGAATTTGGTAGGGTGTTGCATGTACTCCATCTTCCTCCCCCTTATCTGTCCTAGACGTGATTGGTATGGTTGGTAAAGAATCATGGACCCATGTGCATCAAATGTTCGCAATTTAGCATAAATAAGAGCATCAGCAGTGACCTCATCAGGACAGGGATTCTTTTGATCATCCATGGTCCCCTAATGCACGATGGCAGGCCAGGTGTGGGGCAAACATTCAACTTTATAATAGACAAAATTGTTGTATATGATTGAATTTTTTGTTTTATTCCTTTGAGAAGATGGTATATAAAACTCAAGTTTGGAGACTTGAATATAAAGGGCCATTGAATCACTTGTATATTTCTGAATCTTGCTTGAGTCAATCCCTTGCCACTCCCAGCACTGCACTTCATCTGTGTCTTCACAAAAGAGAAAGAACTAGCAACAGCTTCATTACTCTTCCCTCCTTGTAAACACTCTGATGGTATTTACAAGCAGGAAGATAACCCAAGAAGTTCTCATGTAAGAATGTTTTTAGTAGGCTTTTTGCATTGCTTATTGTAGATGAATCTGGAATTTGTGAAGTACAGGGCACAACTTGGAGAGCTAAAGTTAGTCATGTAGGTTTCCTACCTGTGCAACTAAAGGAATGTAAAACCTAAGAAGCTCTAAACTTAAATGGCCTCGTAGGGCTAACTTGTACGGCATGTACGTGGTACATACAGTAACATTAATCTCCTACTCAGACAAAAAGTACATTACAGTGCAAAAATAGATTTTTTTGGAAGTATGTCAGATCTTTTGGGCCTTTTCAGAGATGGGTGTTGCTGTTTCTCTGCTTACTTTTTGCTCATACTCTTCATCAATTAGTAAAACTCGGTATTAAGTAAGCTGTATAATTTTCATAAATCCACTTTGACAGTTTGAGCTCCGTGGTAGCGTAATGACTTTAAATCAGAACTGTGCCATTCAATCAGCTTTTGGTGTACTTCTGATATTACTATAAATTCTTAGACTCAGCTTCTCATTATTATCTTATATTCTTATATTTTAAGAGCCTTAGTTCTTAAAGATTTATCTTTTCCTGCTACATTTGATTCCTTAGAGCAATCATTTGTTCTGATTAAATTATTAACGGAATTATTTTTTCTACCTAAGTTGCACAGGGGATGGATGTTCTTTCCATCTGGCTCACCTTATTCAAAATACTAAAACTATAATCAAAACTAATTTTAGATATTCATTTCTTAATTGAGCTGTTTGTCCACTTCTTATTTCATGAACTTAGGAAATTGTTCCCACATTCTCATTAAGAGCAGTGATGCCAGTGATGCAGTGTGGTGTAAGTATGAAGGCTGGTACCCAGAGCATGGGATAAGCTAGAGAGAACTCTAAGGACATAATTTAAAGCCATATTCTGCAGAGAATGGAAAAGACCAAGTCTCCATTGAGGCTTCAGTTCTGGAAACTAATCTCAACAAGAATGTAGCCTTTTTCATTCTCAACTTTAGGAACAAGTAGAAGAATCAAACGACTGTTTCTATTTCAGGTTAATTTGTCTATAATAATATCTCATTTCCTGGAGAAGTGTTTTAAGAGTGCATATCATTGAATTTCTAATAGAAAAGAAAATAATATTGAGTTTCTTTACTGTATTTTTAGGCAACATTCTCAAATGAATTATGGTAATCTTTGCTCATATCTTTCATTATTTTATTTTTTCTGCTAGCTTTGGGTTTAGATCATTATTCTTCTTCTACTTCCTTAAAACATAAAGTTGTATTGTTGAAGTGAAATATTTTATCCTTTTAAAATGTAAGTATTTAAAGTTATAAATTTCCCTCTTAGTACTGCTTTTACAGCATTAGTTTTTGCATTAGTTTTTGCAAATTGTGTTTTCATTTGTCCTAAGGTATTTTCTAATTTTTCTTATTTTACCCATTGGTTGTTTAAAAGTGTGTTATTTAATGTCCACACATTTGTGAATTTTCCAGTTCTTCTGATATTTTTAGTTTATTTCATAGTAATTAGGAATGACGCTGCATAATTTCAATCTTTTAAAATTTATTAACATTTGTTTTGTGGCCTAACGTATGGTCTCTCCTGAAGAATGTTCCATATTCACTTAAGAAAAAAATCATATATTCTAATGGAATCTTGTTGGGTTAAGTGTTCTGTATGTGTCTGCTAGGTCCAATTGGTCTGCAGTATTGTTGAAGACAGGTGGTTCTATCCAGTATTGAGAGAGGGGTATTGACATTTCCTACTATTACTGTAGAGCTGTCTATTTGTTCTCTCCAATTTTATCAATGCTTGCTTAATATATTTTGGAGATATGATATTTGGTACATATGTTTATAATTATTATATCTTAGTAGAACTGATTCTTTTATTTACATGTAGTGTCTTGCTTTGTCTCTTGGAACAGTTTTTAATTTAAATTTAACCTAGAGTCTATTTTGTCTGATATTAGTATAGCCACCCCTGCTCTCTTTCAGTTACTATTTGTGTGGAATATCTCTTTCCACTCTTCCACTTTCAAACTATGGTATCCTGAGATCTATAGTGAATCTGTAAAGTATCTATAAAGACAGCATATAATTGTATCACATCTCCCCAACCCTGTTCTACCAATATCTGCTTTTTGATCGGACAGAAACATCCATTTACATTTAAAGCAATTACTGATGAAGTGGAACTTCTGCCATTTTGACGTTTTCTCTTTGTCTTACAGTTTTTTCGTCTCTCATTTCCTCAATTATCACTTTCCTTTGTTTTTAGTTCATTTTTCACAGTGACACATTTTGATTTCCTTTTCATTTCCTTTTGTGTACATTTTGCAGATATTTTCTTTGTGGTTACCATGGAGGTTACATGTAACAGTACGAAGTTACAACAATCTGTTTTGAATTAATATCAACTTAAACTTCAGTTGCACACAACACTTTGCTTTTTTACAACTTTCCTTCCCCCCCTTGTTATGTTATTTATGTCAAAAAACAATCTTTATGTATGTTGTATACCTATTAATATGGATTTATAATTATTTTTATGAATTTGCCTTTTAAATTCTATAAAAAATAAAGTGTAGTTACAAGCCAAAATTATATAAAAACATTAGTTTTTATAATGTCCATGTATTTGCCTTTGCCAGAGATCTTTATATTTTCCTATGTGTTCAAGTTACTGTCTATTGTCATTTTATTTCAACTTTGAAGGGCTGCCTTAACACTGATTGTAGTGCAGGACTAGAAGTAATGTAGCCTCTTAGCTTGTTTACCTGGGGGTGCATTTATTTTTGCCTAATCTTAATAGGACAGTTTTGCCAAATACAGAATTCTCAGTTGACAAGTATTTTTCTTTTTCTTTTAGCACCTTAAATATATCATCTCTGTGCCTTCTGACCTGCCACCTTTCTGCTGAGAAACTTACTGATAATCTTCTTGAGGATAGCTTGTATATGATGAGTCTCTTTTTTCTTGCTGCTTTTAAGATTCTATTTGTCTTTTAAGAGTTTGATTACAATTTGTCTCAGTACGGGTCTTTTTGGCTTTATCTTGTGGTTCATAGAGCTTCTTTGTATGTCTTTCCTCAAACTTGGGAAGCTTTTGGCTATTACTTTTTCAAATAAATTATCCGTCCCTTTCTTCTCTTTCTGGAAGTCCCATAATGTTTTAAATGAGTAAAAACACAATAATTTTAAATATGACTTTTTCTTGATGGGAATTTACTTGGTTGCTCTTTTTTTTCTGTTTTTCAGAGTCTCTATAAAGTTATTTAAACCATCCATAGTATTTTTTCTGTGAATGAACAAAGGTTTGGAGATTCTTAGTTTACCTTTTTGCTGATATCACTCAGTACTGTGAACACAAGTATGACCAAGGCCCATAGCCTGGCTCCTAGCCAGCATTGCTTTGAGTTATACTTTTCAAAATTCTCCTACTTGGCGTAGCTCCTAGTGTATCTTTGTTGATGAGGTAAATGAAATTCAATATGCACAGTAATTTTTCTCAAACTTAGATTTATTTTCTAATTAAAAATAAATGTAATAATTGGCAGCTTAAAAATGAATAGAAGCAGAGTGAAATTTTATCATTTTTTCTTTATCTTTAAGGAAGAGTTTGTTTTATTCATTATAATTATGTGATGACTTAGTAAGTAGTTGAATTTTATTAAAATCATTGAAATGATTAGTTTTTCTGTTGGCCACCAGAGAAGTGACTGAAATGGTTTGCTGATTTAGACATTTAGTAGGCATATGGGAAGTGATCAGCTTAGGAAGAATGCAAACTTATCAATAAAGTGACAAGGAGGAATGGTAAGGTAGCCTTGAGGTCAGTGTATTAGGTCTGATTTTCCAACATAGTAGATTCTTTAAGGCACCTTCATCTTTTCCCCACCTTTAGTTTGAGTTCACTTAGGAATGATGTAGGGGTTCTTTCTTCAGGTTCTATTGACCTGAGTAACCTGGTTACCAGAGTGGAGCAGAAAAAATGAGTACCAGTGAAATGTAAAACACTAGTATGTTCACTGCAGCAAAAGAAAAATAAACTAGCCAGACACGAAATAAGACTATTAGGGAGAAGGCAAAAACACAGAAACAATGTTTTGTAAAAGGGGAAAATTTGATATCAATTAATTTAGACTTTCTGAAACATTCTCTTAAAGAACAGTTTCTCCAGATGTTAATTAGGATACACTCATTTTTTAAAAGTTAAAACATGTTTCAACTTCAAAACTCAAGAGATCTTAAAATTATAACAATAAATTATAAATCTCTAACAGCATTGACTATCATGGGGGAATATTTCAGAAAATAATATTTTAAAAGTATATATATCCAAATTTTATAAGTTAAATCTGTGATTTAGAAAATAAAATGTATCAAGGGCAGGCATGGTGGCTCATGCCTGTAATCCCAGCACTTTGGGAGGCCAAGGTGGGTGAATCACAAAATCAGGAGATGGAGATCATCTTGGCCAACATGGTGAAACTCTATTAAAAGTACAAAAATTAGCCGGGAGTTGTGACATGCGCCTGTAGTCCCAGCTATTCAGGAGGCTGAGGCAAGAGAGTCGCTTGAACCTGGGAGGCAGAGGCTGCAGTGAGCTGAGATCACACCACTGCACTCCAGCCTGGGCGACACAGCGAGACTTTGTCTCAAAAATAAATAAATAAATAAATAAAAATTATAAAATAAAATGTTTCAAAATTCTATTCTCTCTAAGGGAGATTTTTAAAAATTCTATTTATATGTGTGTATTCTCTATGTTAACTGTGAAGTTGGTAATATTTTTTTCCAACATCTACCAGTTGGGGTAGTATTCCTTCCATGACTTCCATGCACCAACCTTTAAAACGCTGCTGCAGTTTTTTGATTTTTTTTTTCAGAGACAGGGTATTGCTATGTTTCCCAGACTGGTCTCGAACTCCTGGGCTCAAGCAATCCACCTGCCTCGGCCTCCCAAAGTGCTAGGATTACAGGTGTGAGCCACCGCACCAGGCCTGCTGCAGTTTCTTAATCCCTCTTCCTCCTCCATATACATACACCTGCTGTGGATCCATCCATTTTCAACTACTGACTTGATTGTCCAAGGTGACAACTAAGAAATGGGTGAGGTCATCTTGACAGTCACCCAGGGGAGGATAGCTTGGCCCTGGCACCTCCCACTGGGAGAAGCTTTATAGATTTCATTGCCCGATAATAGCTAAATAATGCGCTACTACCAAATATTTTGGAATACTAACAGGAGAAAATTGTGATGCAATGTCACAATTTAAATGTAAATTTATACAATGGCAATTTAATGTATCCTATAACATTTTTGTACATCATAAAGTTCATACAAGAAACACAAAGTGCCTTTATGATACAATGTAAAATATCTGTTTATGCATTTCATTACTGGATCCTCCATTACATGGAAAATTAATGCTCAAATTGTTTTATG
The DNA here is from genome assembly GCF_000951045.1 of Mandrillus leucophaeus. Classification (NCBI taxonomy): domain Eukaryota; kingdom Metazoa; phylum Chordata; class Mammalia; order Primates; family Cercopithecidae; genus Mandrillus; species Mandrillus leucophaeus. Next base: position 1,289,968 of record NW_012102943.1, on the reverse strand, counting down.
AATAAGTGGTTTATCAAAAGCTGCATATAAATTGGATAATCTTTGAGTTTAACTTCTCTTTCTAAACCTGTGGGTATTTTCTTGGCACTGATGCCACAGTGTTCAAAACTGGACATTCTGGACTCTTGGGAGAATCCTAAATCCTAATAACTCCAATATACTTAATTGCAACGCCCATGTGTATGCTGTTATTTTGTAATAGTTTACTAAGAAACTTTACTTCCTGAGCAACTACAGTCCCTGTCCTGGAGCTCATGCCAAAGAGTTAATAATTATGCAGGCACCACAGCAACAAGGTCTAAGATGTATAGACTAGCCAGCCTTCCACCCAGATCTCTGTGCTGCTTCCCAGGCTGTGGCTGTGGCCACTGTTGCCACCACTATTGCTTCTGCTGCTGCCTTGGGACCTCTCACCTTAGTGCCTCTGCATCATACAGACACAGCTACTAGGCTGATTGCTCGGGGTCTGTGCTACCTGCCTTGCTCACTGGACTTTTTATGTTAACTTAGTTCTCCCTCTCTGTATCTCCTGTGAACTAATTGTGAGACCTAGGAAACTGTTTTTTTTTTCAGAGTATATTACATGATGGTATTGTATACTTTAAATTTTGTCTTATCATGTGCAATCTAACATCTGTCAAGATTTTAAGATTGCTCAGTGGATGGTATCAGACACCCATAACTGAATGACTTCAATCAGTAATAAGTATTTATTGTTGTTCATGAGTCCTAGATAGTTCTCTATGTGGTGGGAGCTATGACCTCAGTCACCTGAAGGCTCAAGTGGTTTGAAATGTCCAAGATAGCTCACTGGAGGTTGAACTGATTTGGAATGTCTGCAATGGTGGCAGTTGGTCCTTGCTATAGGCTGGGATTTTACTTGGGACGGTCATTTAGAGCCCTTTTGTTCTCCCTCATGTAGCCTCTCTAAGTGGCTCTCTCAGAGTTCCTTCAAAGTATCAGTTTCAGGACAATCATGCCTCTTCTTTTGGGGCTGGATTCTGGGAGTGCAAAATTAGAAGTTATCAGGTATTTTTAAGGCTTAGGACAGGAAGTAGCACAAAATTACTTCTACAGCATTCTATATTCAAACAACTCACAGGGCAGGGTCAGATTCAAGAGGTGGGGACTAAATGAGGGGAATACCAGAAGGAGTTGTTTAGGAGTATCATCAGTGTAAGAGATTACCACCAGCTCTCATTTTTTTCTCTTTCAAAATGGGCATGTTTGTTCTGGTTAGCCTGTCTCTGTTCATTGAATGTTGGGTGTGGAGGCAGATAACTTGTGATTTTTAGTCGCAGGTCTCTAGATTAAGTCATGGTCCATCTGAAACTTATGTACAAATAATGATGGCATTCTGGACTTTGAGTCTTAGGCCAAGATGATGGAAATTTTGGATGCATCCCTTAAGAAGGGGGTGGGGATGTTTTGCACGCTAAAGGAAAGAAGTGAATATTTGCAAATATCCAGAAAGTGGACTGTGCAGCTTGAATTATTTTTAAAAAAATTTCATACTGTTTCCTACCAGAACCCTCAAATATGGGTTATTAACTATTGCTGCATAAAAACTACCACAAACTAGAGACTTAATAAAATACATGTTTATTATCTTACAGATTATGTGGATGAGAAGCCCAGGTACAACTGGGCTGAGTCTTTTGATTCAAAGTCTCTCATGGGCTATGATGAAGTTCCCAGCCAGGGATGTGGTCTCATCTGAATGTTCAAATGGAAAAGGATCTGCTTCTAAGCTCACTCACATTATTGGCAGAATTCATTTTTTCGAGAGCTTTTTCCTTGTTGGCTATGAGTTGAAGCCACCCTCAGTTCCTTCCCATGTGGCACTTATTTTACATAGTGTAGCCCTCAGCATAACAGAATATGTCATCAAAATTAGCAAGGAAGAGGAAGGCCTAGTAAGACACAGGATATAATCTTATGTAATGTAGTCACAGAGTGACACCCTATCACCTTTGCTATAGTCTGTTGGTTAGAAGCAGGCCACAGTTCCTGTCCACATTCAAGGACATTGTACAAGGGGTGAATATCAAAGGATAGAATAATTGGGAACTATTTTAGAATCTGTCTGCCACACCAGCCTCCTCATTGAGGGACAATTAGACTTTTTATATCATACATTGCAGACCTGATCATATGTCTTACTTCAGCCAGTGGATTGTGGTGGAAGTGATAAGTGCTGCTTTTGAGGAGATTTAAGAGTTGCCATCTGATCTGCCACCTTCTATTTTATTCTCTCCCCAAGAAATTTCTTAGATATTCATCAGCCTGAGTTTTTGAGCTGATCTACTCTAGGTATGTAAAAGAGGTAAGAAATTAAGTCTATTGACTGTCACTGAGATTATAGAAAGGTTTTTAACTGCAGTATAATTTATCTAAAGTTGACTGGCCCTGCTAAACTAAGAAATACAAGAAGCATCCTGGGGCTAGAAACACTGGAGAGTGGCTACATCCCTAGACCAGGAAGGACATGGGAAATTAGATCTTGCAAAGAGGGATGTAAGGAATGAACACACCAGCCTCACTTTCCATCTGGCACTACTGTTGCCCATCGGCAGGGAGAAGAAGAAGGCTAAAAATAAGACCTTAGAAAATGGTAACCTTTCAGGGGCAGATGAAGAAAGAAAGAAGAATTTATGGGGGAGTTGAGAAGAAATAGTGGGAAAAGAAAAACAAAACAGTAGAGACATGGAGTAGAATGATAATAAAATGAAGAAGTGACCACACTGAGAGATCTTTGTTAGAGTTGCACTAATTTAGGGTTTGTGCTTATCAAATTTAGAAAACAGAATTTCATATGTGCTTTAGAAAGAGTGACATCTGTGAAATTGGCAAAGAACAGAGCATGCGACTATAATACAATGAAATGACTGGTGAATATGAAGTAAAGTTGCAGAAAGAAGTTTTAGACCACTGCTTAAAGAAGCTTGCTTCTGAAGAAGAGTAAAAAGGAAGTATCTAAAAGAAGGGAGCTCAAAAAGGTGCCCGTTTTAACGAATAACAGTGTTGAAATTTTTGCAAGTTCAATGGAAATGTTCTATTCGAGGCTGATGATGTAGGAGAAAAAATAGACTTGTATATAAAATAAGGTCCATAACAATATGGGATAAAATATAATGATTACCTCTGGATAATTTTGGGACTGGAGGGCAAAATAAAATGATGAGATTTGCACACAGATAATTTTGTATGTTGGAAGTCAGGAAGTTGATGGATTTCTTGCCTGGATACCTGTATCTGCTTCATGAAGAAAAATTAGGCCATCTGCTGGATGAGGAAGAAACAATACCTTGAAGGGTTGGCCTGAGAGTGGGCTGCTGAAGGTGAGTTGAGACAAAGATCATTGATATTGAGAAGAATGGCACGATTTCAGAAAAGCTTTCAACATCAATATTAGTCATGCTAGTAGCATTAATAATATCTAACATTATTGAATGCTGACACTGCTGCCAGGTACTGTGGAAAGAGATGAACATTCATTATTTAATTTTGGCTTCTTATTGTCCATAGAATAAATATTATCCCCTTTTACAAATGAACAAATAGAGATTCAGATACATGAAATAATTTACCCAAAGTCATGAAGATAGGAATTAGAGCAACCAGATTTGAAGACAGATCTCTCTGACTCAAGAGCTAAGCCTTTAAGTGCTAAACCATCCTTCTTTCCAACACTGGCATTTGGTTTTCCTTGGATGATGTTGGGCCTACTGGGCTAGTTGACAAACTCGCCCAGTAATGTGATGATATCATTGGAAGGTTGGTAGATGGCTGACAAAATGAAACCTAAGATACAGAGCTAGGTTGCATGAGCTGGGGCAGGAAGAGTGTTTTTCATGAGGCTGGAAGATGCCTATCCTGGAAAGAGTTGATGGAGAGAGGAGAATGCAGACCTTTCTCTCTCCTTCTTTCTGGTACATAGAAGACACACATAATACCAGTGTCCATTTTGAGGGGAAGCCACAAGAAATGGTGTGTCCTGTAGGAAAATCTAGGTTTAAGGTCAAGTAAGAAGTCAATGTTTTCCAACCTCAGAATTTCTGCCCTAAATCCAGCAGAAGCCCAAGGTATCAACTCAAACTTAAATGTATGGGCTTCCTTTGACTTCTCTGTTCCAAGTTGAATCTTAGTGAAGAGTTGTTTTCCTTTCTCTGCAATGTTCAGTCCTAGGGTGTAATTGTAGGGTGGTAAAAACCTCGGTTCCTTTTGGCCCTGGTGAGATCTAATCTGAATCTCTTTATCTCTGACAGTAGGAGACTGTTCTTCTGGTAGCTAATCCTTGTTACCATGCAGACAGTAGACACATTCTAGATGGATTATTGGATGATTATCCTCTTTAAAGCTGTGACACTCTTTGAGGATTGGATTGTGATAGTGGGCTACATATGTTAATGCTGTGATCATCTGTGGAGTGAAGGAGCAGTCAGTGATATCCCAGAAACACAATCAGCAAGGTACTGACTTCTGTAAGTCAGAATGTAATAGACAATGCAGTGATGTCACAACTGACTCACTCACTCATGATACGTAATTAACATATCATAATGGTTATAATGTATACTTTTTGTTGATAAATATTTTAAAGCACCTAATTATTATCTTATAAATATGTATTACATATACTCCAATCCTCAGGAAGTTTGTCCTTCAGAGGGGCTCCCTCAGACTTTAATGACAGAGACTGACCTGGGAATCTTGATGGCACATTATGCTATCCTTAAGATATACACATTTAATCACAATTTTTCATCTCCATCATTTCCCCTCCTCCCTCCCATTTGGCATGTGTAAATACTTGTCTCCCCACCATGGTGTATGTACCTTGAGGCAGGAATTAAGTCTAGTTCACTTGTGAATTATTATCCTTAACCAACAAAGAGCTATTATAGTGCTTCATTTATATGGTTTATTAATTCAACAAACATTTCTTGAATCTTTAATATGTATCATCTTCCCCTGCCTTCATATATCTGGCATATAGAGGACATTTAATAAGCTTTTCTTTCATGGAATTACTAGAGAAAAACTTTATCTAGTTGCTATATGACATACTAAACTGTCACCTGGACTCAATATCACACAAACACTTGAAAAATGCAAAACATTATAATGAGTGCTTTAAAGAATACATTGGGAGGTGGCCCCAAGATGGCCATATAGGAACAGCTCCAGCCTCCAACTCCCAGTGTGAGCAACACAGAAGACAGGTGATTTCTGCATTTCCAACTGAGGTACCAGGTTCATCTCACTGGGGTGTGTCGGACAGTGGGTGCAGGACAGTGGGTGCAGCCCAACAAGTGAGAGCCGAAGCAAGGTGAGGCATTGCCTCACCTAGGAAGCACAAGGGGGAAAGGAATTCCCTTTCCTAGCCAAGGGAAACCATGACACACAACACCTGGAAAATCGCGTCACTCCCACTCTAATACTGCACTTCACCAAGGGTCTTAGCAAATGGCACAACAGGAGATTATATCCTGCACCTGGCTCAGAGGGTCCCACGCCCACGGAGCCTCCCTCATTGCTAGCACAGCAGTCTGAGATCTAACTGCAAGGCAGCAGCGAGGCTGGGGTAGGGGTGCCCGCCATTGCTGAGGCTTAAGTAGGTAAAAAAAGCGGCCAGGAAGTTCGAATTGGGTGGAACCCACCGCAGCACAAGGAGGCCTGCCTGCCTCTGTAGACTCCACCTCTGGGGACAGGGCATAGCCAAACAAAAGGCAGCAGAAACCTCTGCAGATGTAAATGTCCCTGTCTGACAGCTTTGAAGAGAGTAGTGGTTCTCCCAGCACGGAGTTTGAGATCTGAGAATGGACAGACTGTCTGCTCAAGTGGGTCCCTGACCCCAAGTAGCCTAACTGGGAGACACTAGGGGCAAACTGACACCTCACACCTCACACGGCCAGGTACACCCCTGAGATGAAGCTTCCAGAGGAACGATCAGACAGCAACATTTGCTGTTCAGCAATATTCACTCTTCTGCAGCCTCCGCTGCTGATACCCCGGCAAACAGGGTCTGGAGTTGACCTCGAGCAAACTCCAATGGACCTGCAGCTGAGGGTCCTGACTGTTAGAAGGAAAAATAACAAACAGAAAGGACATCCACACCAAAATCCCATCTGTACGTCACCATCATCAAAGACCAAAGGTAGATAAAACCACAAAGATGGGGAAAAAGCAGTGCAGAGAAGCTGGAAATTCTGAAAATCAGAGTGCCTCTCCCCCTCCAAAGGAATGCAGCTCCTTGCCAGCAATGGAACAAAGCTGGATGGAGAATGACTTTGATGAGTTGAGCGAAGAAGACTTCAGATAATCAAACTTCTCTGAGCTAAAGGAGGAGTTACGAACCCAGTGGAAAGAAACTAAAAGCCTTGAAAAAAGATTTGACGAATGGATAACTAGAATAACCAATGTAGAGAAGTCCTTAAACAACCTGATAGAGACGAAAACCATGACACAAGAACCACGTGACAAATGCACAAGCTTCAGTAACTGACTCATCAGCTGGAAGAAAGGGTATCAGTGATTGAAGATCAAATGAATGAAATGAAGCGAGAAGACAAGTTTAGAGAAAAATGAGTAAAAAGAAATGAACAAAGCCTCTAAGAAATATGGGACTATGTGAAAAGACCAAATCTACATCTGATTGGTGTACCTGAAAGTGACGGGGAGAATGGAACCAAGTTGGAAAACACTCTGCAGGATATTATCCAGGAGAACTTCCCCAACCTAGCAAGGCAGGCCAATATTCAAATTCAGGAAATACAGAGAACGCCACAAAGAT
>NW_012102943.1:1187535-1277862 GCF_000951045.1 Mandrillus leucophaeus | reverse complement strand
GGGAGGGATAACATTAGGAGATATACCTAATGTAAATGACGAGTTAATGGGTGCAGCACACCAACATGGCACACATATACATATGTAACAAACCTGCATGTTGTGCACATGTACCCTAGAACTAAAGTATAATAATAATAAAAAAATTTTTTAAATAATACATTGATGAAAAATGACCCTGCCTTCTAATGCTGTTTTATTTATTGGGATTGGGGAAAAGAGAGAGATCAGATAAAGAATAAGTATAATCCAAAATAGCATATTATAATTAGATTTCAAATAAAGAACTGCTGGGACATAGAAAGTCAGATCACATCTAATTGCCAAGATGGGAGAAGGCATCATGAAGCAGGGGGTGTTTGAGGTGGCACCAAAGAATGCATAATATTTGATCAGGTGGATATGTCTGAAAGATATTAATAAAATATAAGAAAAAGTAGAAGGGAGAGGCTACAGATTATTTGGTAGGGGTAGGGTGAGTCCTTTGAAAGAAAGGAATGAAATATCAGGATGGTTAAAAGGTTGGATGGATATTACAGATAAGACTGAATACAAGATAGGAGCTAAGAAGATAATTGGAGGCCAATGAGGTTTTTTAATTGGATTGTGAAATGGCCAGATCTCTGATTTTGAAGGATCATTCTGCCAACATGCATGAATTCCACTGAATAGAGGTGAGATGACAGAAAGTCTAACCCAAGGAAAGCATTTTGCAATAAATTGGTATGATGTAATAAGTGACTGAAATAAGGCATTGTAAGTATATCGAGAAGAGGAATAAGACTTGATTTGGCAATCAGATGAGAAGTGGAGACAAGGAAATGGAGGTGATTAATGTTGCAAGATTATTTCCTTGGGAAATGGTGGTCTTGATTATTTCCTTTCCTCTTAAGTGAGTTTAATGTTTCTGATGATTTCTTTTTTAAGTACTCTTAGGTTTTTAAATTAATACACAAATTAGTATAAAGAGAAAGGAAAACCAGTCCTATAATCTCAATACACGTTGAACATCTATTAGTAAACCTTTCTTAACAATGAACATTAAAATAAACTTAAGAGTAGACTAAACACAAGACAAAAAGTAATAACCCCACTTCTTTCCATTTCTGCAGTTCCCAGGGTACAGAACACTGATGAATGAGTAAGGTGAAATATTCACAGATCTGGGAATAAATGAAGTCATCTGGGGGAGAGACCAACTTGACTAAGCTATTGTGATAGACAGGAGATACTGACAGGAGGGAGAAAACAAAACAGAGTGGTCACATCCTAGAAAAGGAAGAAAATTGAAATAAGAGAATGAGAGACTGGCAGCAGAGAGTTACATCTCATAAAAGAGAACACAGTGTTGGGTTCCAGGAGACTGGATCAGAATCGGTTCCAAATCAGAGATATGAAGGGAAGGAAAGCCAATGTTTCTCTGAAAATGGTTAGTTTTGGCTCATTGAAAGGAGGTCTATGTTCAATGTCTGAGATTGTAGAACTTGAATAGACTGCTGCAAAGAGGAGTCCCATAGGGCTAAGAGTGGAGGCGACCTGGAAATGTAGGCAACAACATCCAGTAAGTAATATCCAAGTCAAGAGCCCATATCACCAGAGGCAAGGGCAATGGGCTGCCCAGTCACACTGGATGTATTAGTTTGCTAGGGCTTCCATAACAAAGTACCACAGACTCAGTAGCTTAAACACAGTTCTGGAGGAGAGATATCCAAAATCAAGTCACTGGCAAGGTTGATTTTTTTCTTGCACCCCTGTCCTTGGCTTGTAGATGGCCATCTTCCATGTCTTCATGTGGTTTTTCTTCTGAGCATATTTGTCCTCATCTCCTCTTCTTATAAGAACACAGGGCCTGTTTGATTAGGGCCCATCTTAGTGACCTCATTCAACCTTAATTACCTTTTTAAAGACCCAATCTCCAAATGCAGTCACATTATGAGATATTGGTGTCAGAATTTTAACATATAAATTTGGGGTGACACTATTCAGCGCATAACACTGGAACAGACCAATTGGACATTGGAGGGACATGCTGGACATTAAGGAGAGATAAGATGAGTTTGTGAAAAGGTGAGCCACATGTTCAAAAGGGCACCATGCCATTTTTCCTTCTCCTCTTGCCAACCTACCCCAGGATACTGATTTGGGTAAAAATATTTGGAGGAGAAGAATATTATCACATCAGATATCCTTGATTGTGTGGCTAGTCCAGAAAGATTTCGGTGACACAATTGTCTGTGAAAAGAGTGGCTATATTAGGATGGGAAAGAAATTCAAAATAATCCAGAAAAAGAGGAGGTTGCAGCTCTCCAGCCCTTCCTTCCAAGAAGAAATTCTAATGTTGGGATCAAGGGTTAGGGTGATTGGAAGAGGAGAAACAGAAAGCATTCTCATGCAAGGGACAGTAAATCCCAATTTCAAGGCTCCTGATAGATGTAAATATATGAGGTTCTAATTTTTTAAACATCTGTATAGCTAAGAATTTTAAATGAACAATTATAACTCTTCATAATACATAAATGCATCAGTTTGGAATTTACAAAGGACATTCTCATTCATATTTAATATTCACAACAAGGTATGGGGTTGGTGTTATGGTCCCCATTTTGCAGTGTAAGAAATAAGATCCAGAAACCTCATAACAGAATACAAACACATATACAAGCACAAAAGGATTAGTGGAGGAGGAATACATAACTCACAAGCTAAGAGAAAGGAAATGGAAAAATAGAATATTAAAGAATATTCAGCCAATTCAAAAGTATATTAGAAAAAGAACTAAAACAGGCAGGAGAAATGGACAATAATTTGGAAGGTGTTACATATAAACTCAAATATATCAAAATTTCATTAAATGTTAATAGACTAAATATTATGTAGAAGGCAAAGATTAGTAAAGTGAGTTTTTAAGAACTGTATGCTTATAGCAGATATAGATTTTAAATATTAGGATACAGAAATCTTGAAAGAAAAAGGATGAAAATACATATACATTATTCAAACACTATTCAAAAGAAAGATGTTATTGCTCTACTTACACTGGCTAAAATAGACTTCACTGGGGAAAACTTACTAGCAATGAAGAGGGAAAATTCACCAGGACTATATAATCAGCAACCAACAAACATAAACAGGTTTATTCTTTATGTGAAAACACACCCGTCCACATTTCTAAACGAAGGGTATATAAGAAGGAAAATATTCTCCATTATCAGAAAGGATGTCTTTGTTTGTTTGTTTGTTTTGAGACGGAGTCTCACTCTGTTGCCCAGGCTGGAGCGCAGTGGTGAGATCTCAGTTCATTGCAGACTCTGCCTCCCGGGTTCCAGCGATTCTCTTGCCTCAGCCTCCCGGGTAGCTGGGACCATAGGCACATGCCATCACACCCGGCTAATTTTTGTATTTTTAGTAGAGACGGGGTTTCACCATGTTGACCAGGCTGAGCTTGAACTCCTGACCTCAAGTGATCCACCCGCCTCCGCCTCCCAAAGTGCTGGGATTACAGGCTTGTGCCACTGCGCTCGGCCAAGGATGTCTTTTCAACTTCAAGAAATTACATTGTTAACTCCCCGTACACTCTGCTCCCAGGTTCTATTGTTCTGTGATTCTGAGTTTCCATGGTTTTGTGAGCCATTGATTCCAATCTAAGGCAGCCCAGATTCTAATAAAGTCATTTCCGGTATCCTTGCTAGGAATTCCTGTGGCAGGTATTTTGGCTGTCCTGACATGAGCCATGGCAAAGGAAAGAATGATGCCTGCCAACGGCAAGTAGCTCACCTTAGGGTGTGGGAGTGACCGCATTTAGGGAGAAGAGAAAGACAAAAAACTGCTTCCTCCGTGGCACTGGCATACTCTAGTTCCAGATGGAATTAAAACAGTCTTTGGAGCATTTTTTGAGAAGGCTGGGAAGTTCACCCACTGCTTGACTTGGAAACCACTGCAGTGACAGATGCCATTATGGATGGATGAGATGATCTGAAATTTTGAAGATGGTACAACCCATTGCCTTTTTGGTAATGATACATAAAGAAACTTCTGACAAAAATCAATAAAAAGGAGAGTATAAGTTTGAAGACGTGAAAATTCTGCAGGAGGAAAAAAAGTGAAAATATCCATGTACAGATATTAAAACAAGATATTGTAACCCCACCAGCTCTTATTCCCAAATAATTCCATTGCTTTATAACTGTAACTGATAATACGAATAACCTTTAGCACATTCATTTACCGTTTTCCAAGAGATGAGTATTTTAGGGGGAACACTGAAGTAGTCTTCAAAAATGTGAAGTACTGGTGCCTGTAGTCCCAGCTACTCGGGAGGCTGAGGCAGGAGAATGGTGTGAACCCGGGAGGCAGAGCTTGCAGTGAGCCGAGATCGCGCCACTGCACTCCCGCCTGGGCAGCAGAGCGAGACTCCATCTCAAAAAAAAAGTGAAGTAGATTGACCCTTTCACATTCTGATTACCCACTAAAATAATTTTCATTTCTGATGATAACATTTTTACTTTTTATCTATTTGCAAGTGATTTTTAAGCAGTGACAGTTTGACTTCCTCTTTACCGATTTGGACGCCTTTTGTTCCTTTCTCTTTTCTTATTGCTCTGGCCAGGACTTCCAGTACTATGTTTAATAGAAGTGGTGATAGTGGGCATTCTTGTCTTGTTCCAGTTCTCAGGGAGAATGCTTTCAACTTTTCCCCATTCAATATAACGCTGGCTGTGGGTTTCTCATAGATGGCTTTTATTACCTTAAGGTATATCCCTTTTATGCTGATTTTGTTAAGGGTTTTATTCATAAAGGGATGCTGGATTTTGTCAGTGTTTTTTCTCTGTCTGTTGAGATGATCGTGTTAATTTGTTTTTAATTCTGTTTATGTGGTGTATCACATTAATTGACTTGCATATGTTAAACTATCCCTGTGTCCCTGGTATGAAAGCCATTTGATCATGGTGGATTATCTTTTTGATATGCTGTTGGATTCAGTTAGCTAGTATTTTTTTTAGGAAGTTTTTTTTTTTTTTTTTGAGACGGAGTCTCGCTCTATCGCCCAGGCTGGAGTGCAATGGTGCCATCTCGATTCACTGCAAGCTCCGCCTCCTGGGTTCACGCCATTCTCCTGCCTCAGCCTCCCGTGTAGCTGGGACTGCAGGCGCCCGCCACCGTGCCCAGCTAATTTTTTGTATTTTTAGTAGAGATGGGGTTTCACCATGTTAGCCAGGATGGTCTTGATCTCCTGACCTCGTGATCCGCCCGTCTTGGCCTCCTAAAGTGCTGGGATTACAGGCGTGAGCCACCGCGTCCGGGTGAGGATTTTTGTATCTATGTTCATCAGGAATATTGATCTGTAGTTTTCTTTTTTGATATTGTCATTTCCTGGCTTTGGTATTAGGGTGATACTAACTTCATAGAATGATTCAGAGACGATTCCCTTTCTCTATCTTTTGGAATAGCTTCAGTAGGACTGGTACCAATTCTTCTTTGAATGTCTGAAAGAATTTAACTGTGAATCCATCTGGTCCTGGACTTTTTTGTTGGCAATTTTAAAATTACCATTTCAATCTTGCTGCTTGTTATGGATTTGTTCGGAGTTTCTATTTCTTCCTGGCTTAATATATGAGGGGTGTATGTTAATAATTTTTCTTTTTATTTTTTTGCTCAGCTCTTGAGCATTTCGAGCTTTTTCACCTTTCCAATTAGCTTCAAATGCCAAATGACCATAGAATGGTCAACATTGAGTTCTTCAGCAACTTTTCACGTAGTTGTAAGAGGATCAGCTTTGATTATTGCTCTCAATTGGTCTCATATTGCTCTCAACATGCTGAAGATATTTGCAATTTCCACCTGTGTATTATGTTTCTTTAAGAGGGATTTAAAAAATAGTAGGAATTACTAAAGATTCCAAAAGACCTCCAAAGCCTGTGGACATGGAGGATCCAAGCCTATATCTCCAAGGAGGAAAGAAAAATAATGCTAATATCTGGGGTATAGATGAGAATAAAGAGAAACTTGCAGTAAGATGTATACTTACATTGGTGCAAAAGTAATTGCAGTTTCAGACCACGACTTTTCAATTATTATAACTAGGCTCAAACACATCTTTATTAATCGAAATAGAAACCATTACAGTCAACACATAGGTGCACCTCCCTAACCTCAGCAAAATAAACTTTCTGAATTAACTGAGACCTGTCTCAGATTTTGGGGTTTACATTTTGGTAACTACAAAGGGATTCTCAGTGGAGGTGCCCTTGATTTTTGACAAAGCTCCTATCAGTGCTTGGTACCAGCTTGAGCTATCTTTATGGCTCAAACCAATAAGACAATTTGCTGAGGCCTGGAAGCACACCCTTCAGAGAATCCTTAATCTCTCCATATTTAATCAAGATCTAAATTCTATTTTGCTATATAACTCCTTTATTTTATTTTATTTTTCTTTTTTTGGCGTTTTACTTGCTTTCAGCACAAGGAAGGCAAGTTCTTCCTGCTTCCAAGATGATGGACGGCAGGTAACTCCTTTATGGAATCTGAGCTTGCTTCCAACCGGGAAGATGATTTTTTTTTTCCTGGTCCTAAGATGGTAGAGAGCAGTCTTCAGCCTAAGACCCATTCCTAGGTAGGTAACTAAATTGGGGTTTGTCTTGGCTAAAGTTAAAATTAACAGCCAGCTGGTCTTAATTTCTCCTTACCATTAGAACACTCAGTAATCACATAAGTTATGTGATCATTTGTTTTGCTTAACTGGTTTTTTGTTGTTATTATTTGTTTCTGTTTTTGTTGCTGTTTTGATTTGTTTCCCATTGGGTTTGACCAACTCTATCTGTCTTGATCAAATCTGAAAGAAAGCTCCAAATTATGAGGAATGAGGTCTCTGAAATGGCTAAATTTCCACCAAAAAAAAGTGCTATGGTGGGAGGAGAAAAACGGCCAGAAAAAGGAAAACAAAAAAGGAAAGCTTTCTGATTTTGACTACTTAAGGGACTTTATTTACATATAAGGTCACCTTTTTCTAGCCAGGTGAAACTCAAAGCAATGGCTGTCACCCCATGCTACAGCTTGATAGTTAAGGTTCTGCCTTTTTTCCACCACGACAGCCTGGATTTTGGTTCCTAAATCAAGCCCTTTCTGGTTTGATACTTGGTACTTCTGAAATAGTGGCAATCTGCCCTAGCTGAAATATGGTAATGAGATTTAAAAAGATTTTGTTTAAAGGAGCTCAATGGTTAAAGTCAGCTTAATTAAAAGCTAATGTCCAAGACGTGTTTGTGTCTGTGTGTGTTTGTATTTAAAAGGCCTTTATATTTGTTTTTTGTTTCCTTTCCTAGGACATTATCCTTTTTATTGAGCAAAAGTTTTTTCTTCTCAGTTGATCAAACTCCTTTATGCCTTTACTTCTGCTGTCTCTCCTTTCTCTTGTGCCCTCTGCTGCATGAGGGACCTGAAATAGTTTATAACAGCCTGGGTGGGGTTCCTTAAAGAAAACAGAGAAGGCTCCAGACTCCTTTTGGGGGATAAACCTGTTTTTCCTTATGGAACCCCAAGAGTGTGAACAGATAAGTTCATCTCAGCTTTAAACTGCTTGCTTTTGTATTATGTTACCTGATTTATTGACTAAAATAGTTATTGAAACAGGCTACTCTTGGGTTTTTTAAGAAGAGTGTAGTGTAGACACTTAGAAATGTCTGTTTTAAACAAATTTTTTTTAAGTGTACCGTAAAAACATCACATTGTCTAACCTCATAATAATTCTCCTGTTTTGGAAACCCAGGATTAAGTGTCGGCTCTGCCCAGAGCTCATTGATCCAGTTAAAAGATAGGCAGTCCCTACCTAAATACGATTGATTTCCTTACACAATCCCATAATAGATTTTTGTAATTTTATGTTTGATTTGACATTCATTTTTAATCTTCCTCTAGCACATCAGACTTCTTTTCTCTGTACGTTATGATGTATGTTTTGCTATTTGATTTTCACCTGAGTTGTTTCCTTTAATATGCATATTTAATGCTATTTAGCTTACAACTACCTAGGGTTGTGAAACAGGTTATCAAGAATTTGAAAGTCTAACAGGAATAAAAAAGTTTTTCTGAATCTATAATATATGTATTTCTATCAGCATTCCTGATGAACCTGGGGACACTGAGTTTGTATATTCTGGTGAGCCTTTTTTGCCAGAAGAAACAACTTTCCCATCCCCAGTAGTGGCAACATCCCCATCTCTGACCCATGCTGCCATCAGCTTTTCCACCTTTGTCTGAGAAGATAAACCCTGTGCTGCCTGAGGCAACACTGATGGCCTCCCCTGAGGCAGTTGTGAGGCAAGACAATGTTTATTCTCCTCAGGACTCACCCCAAACCTATAACTAGAAGCAGGCCCCCAGAGGTGAGGTTCACAGTGTGACCCACAAGGAGGTGTGCTATATTCCAAAAGAACTACTTGAGTTTTCTAATTTATATAAACAGAAATCTGGAGAACAGGCAGGGAATGGCTATTAAAGGTGTGGGATAATAGTGGAAGAAACATAGAGTTTGATCAGGCTGAATTTATTGATTGGGGCCCACTACACAGGGATTATGCATTTAATGTTGCAGCTCAGGGAGTTAAAAAGGTTCTAATAATTTGTTTGCTTGTTAGCTGAAAAGATTGCCCACTGTGGGTGAGCTGGCAATGCCTGATCTCCCTTGGTGTAATGTACAGGGAGGGATCAAAAGGCTTAGGAAGATTGGGATGCTGGTGTGGATTAATTACTTTAGACCTACTCATCCCAGCTGGGAGGGTTCAGAAGACATACCCTTTACCAATACTTTGCAAAATAGATTTGTGAGGGCAGCATCTGCATCCTTGAAAAGCTCTGTGATTGCTCTCCTATGTATGCCAGATCTAACAGTGGGAACTGCAGTCACTCAACTACAAAATTTAAATGCAATGGGAATAATTGGATCCCGAGGTGGCACGAGCCAAGTGGCGGCACTCAACCATCAAAGGCAAGGTGGGCATAGCTACCATAATGGACAGCAGAGGCAAAGCTACCATAATGGACAGCAATCAGAATAGTCTGACTCATGTAGAGCTCTGGCATTGGCTAATTAATCACAGTGTTCCTAAAAGTGAAACTGATAGGAAGCCCACTGCATTCTTACTTAATTTATATAAGCAGAAAACTTCCAGGCCGAGTGGACAAAAGACTAACTTGAATTACATAAACAGAGAATCACGGCCCCTCAATCAATTTCCAGACTTGAACCAGTTTCCAGACTGAGAACCCCTTGAATGAAGAGGAGGCCAGGTCCCCTTAGGAAGGACCCCAGTACACTACCGACAATTTATGCTGTTAATCTTTCTCCCATCCTTCCCCAAGGAGACCTCTGGCCTTTCACCCGGATAACTGTGCATTGGGGAAAGGGAAATGATCAGACATTTTGAGGATTACTGGACACTGACTCTGAGCTGACATTGATTTCAGGGGACCTAAAACGTCATTGTGGTCTTCCAGTTAAAGTAGAGGCTTATGGAGGTCAGGTAATTAATGGAGTTTTAGCTTATGTCTGACTTAGAGTAGGTCCAGTGGGTCCCTGGACTCATCCTGTGGTCATTTCCCCAGTGCCAGAATGCATAATTGGCATAAACATACTTTGCAGGCCAGGCGCGGTGGCTCACGCCTGTAATCCCAGTACTTTGGGAGGCCGAGGCAGATGGATCACGAGGTCAGGAGATTGAGACCATCCTGGCTAACACGGTGAAACCCCGTCTCTACTAAAAATACAAAAAAATTAGCCGGGCATGGTGGTGGGCGCCTGTAGTCCCAGCTACTTGGGAGGCTGAGGCAGGAGAATGGCATGAACCCAGAGGCGGAGCTTGCAGTGAGCTAAGATCGCGCCACTGCTCTCCAGCCTGGGTGACAGAGCGAGACTCCGTCTCAAAAAAAAAAAAAGAAAAAAAAAAACATACTTTGCATCTGGCAGAAGCCCCACAGTGGCTCCCTGACTGGTAGGGTGAGGGCTATTATGGTGGGAAAGGCCAAATGGAAGCCATTAGAGCTGCCTCTACCTAGAAATATAGTAAATCAAAAACAATATCACATCCCTGGAGGGACTGTAGAGATTACTGCCACCATCAAAAACTTGAAAGATGCAGGGTTGGTGATTCCCACTACATCCCAGTTCAACTCTCTTATTTGGCCTGTGAAGAAGACAGATGGATCTTGGAGAAAGACAGTGGATTATCATAAGCTTAACCAAGTGGTGACTCTGATTGCAGCTACTGTACCAGAAATGGTTTCTTTGCTTGAGTAAATTAACACACCTCTTGGTACCTGGTATGCAGCCATTGATTTGGCAAATGCCTTTTTCTCCATTCTTGTCCATAAGGCCCACCAGAAGCAATTTGCCTTCAGCTAGCAAGGCCAGCAATATCCTGTCTCAGAGGTATATCAACTTTCCAGCTTTGTGTCATAATATTATTTGGAGAGATCTTGATCACTTTTCCCTTTCACAAGATATCAAACTGGTCCATTACATTGATGACATTATGCTGATTGGATCCAGTGAGCAAGAAGTAGCAAACACACTGGATTTGTTGGTGAGATATTTATATGCCAGAGGATGGGAAATAAATCTGACTAAAATTCAGGGACTTTCTACCTCAGTAAAATTTCTAGGGGTCCAATGGTTGGGGCCTATCAAAATACTTCTCCTAAGGTGAAGGATAAGTTGCTGCATTTGGCCTCTTCTACAAAGAGGCATAACACCTAATGGGCCTATTTAGATTTTGGAGACAACACATTCCTCATTTGGGTGTGTTATTCTGGTTTATTTATTGAGTGACCCAAAAGGCTGCCAATCTTGAGTGAGGTCCAGAACAGGAGAAGGTTCTGCAACAGGTCCAGGCTGCTGAGCAAGCTTTTCTACCATTTGGGCCATATAACCCAGCAGATCCAATGGTGCTTGAGGCATCAGTGGCAGAGAGGAATGTTGTTTGGAGCCTTTGGCAGACCCTCATAGGTGAATCACAGTGGAGGCCTCTAGGATTGTGGAGCAAGGCCCTGCTATCTTTTGCAGATAACTACTCTCCTTTTGAGAGACAGCTCTTGGCCTGTTACTGGGCTTTGGTGGAAACTGAACATTTGTCAATGGGTCATCAAGTCACCATGCAACCTGAACTGTCTATCATGAACTGGGTGCTTTCTGACCCATTTAGCCATAAAGTGGGGCATGCACAGCAGCATTCCATCATCAAATGGAAGTGGTGTATATATAACTGGGCTTGAGTAGGTCCTGAAAGCACTAGTAAGTGACATGAGGAAGTGGCTCAAATGCCCATATACTCCACTCCTGCCACCTTGCCTTTTCTCCCACAGCCTGCACTGATGGTCTCATGGGGAGTTCCTTATGATCAGTTGACAGAGAAAGAGAAGAGTAGTGCCTGGTTCACAGATGGTTCTGCACAACATGCAGGCACCACCTGAAAGTGGACAGCTGCAGCAATACAACCTCTTTCCAGGACTGTCATCCCTGAATGACAGTCGTGAAGGAAAATCTTCCCAGTGGGCAGAACTTCGAGCAGTGCACCTGGTTGTGCACTTTGCATGAAAGGAAAAGTGGCCAGATGTGAAATTATATACTGATTCATGGACTGTAGCCAATGGTTTGGCTGGAAGGTTAGTGACTTACAAGAAACATGACTGGAAAATTAGTGACAAGGAAATTTCAGGAAGAGGTATGTGGATGGACCTCTCTGAGTGGCCAAAAACTGTGACGTTTGTATCCCATGTGAATGCTCACCAACGGGTGAGCTCAGCAGAGGAGGATTTTAATAATCAAGTGGATAGGATGACTCATTCTGTGGACACCACTCAGCCTCTATCCCCAGCCACCCCTGGAATTGCCCAATGGGCCCATGAACAAAGTGGCCATGGTGGCAGAGATGCAAGTTACACATGAGCTCAGCAACATGGACTCCCACTCACCGAGGCTGACCTGGCTATGGCCACTGCTGAGTGCCCAATTTGCCAGCAGCAGAGACCAACACAGAGCCCTTGATATGGCACCATTCCTTGGGGTGATCAGCCAGCTAATTGGTGGCAGGTTCATTATATTGGACCTCTTCCATCATGGAAAGGACAGCAGTTTGTCCTCACTGGAATAGACACTTACTCTGGATATGGGTTTGCCTATCCTGCACATAATGCTTCTGCCAAGACTTTCACTCATGGACCCAAATAATGCCTTATCCACCATCATGGTATTCCACACAGCATTGCCTTTGACCAAGGCACTCACTTTATGGCTAAAGAAGTGTGGCAGTATGCTCATATTCATGGAATTCACTGGTCTTACCATGTTCCCCATCATCCTGAAGCAACTGGATGACAGAATGGTGGAATGGCCTTTTGAAGTCACACAACATCAACTATGTGACAATACTTTGCAGGGCTAGGGCAAAGTTATCCAGAGGGCTGTGTATGCTCTGAATCAGCATCCAATATATGGTACTGTTTCTCCCATAGCCAGGATTCACAGGTCCAGAAATCAAGGGATGGAAGTGGAAGTGGCACCACTTACCATCACCTCTAATGACACACTAGCAAAATTTGTGTTTTCTGTTCCCATGACATTATGTTCTGCTGGCCTAGAGGTCTCAGTTCCAGAGGGAGGAATGCTGCCAAGAGGGGACACAATAACGATTCAATTTAATTGGAAGTTAAGATTGCCACCTGCACACTTTTCCTGCCTAAGTCAACAGGCTAAGAAGAGAGTTACAGTGTTGGTTGGGGTGATTTTCCCAGACTATCAAGATGAAATAAGTCTACTACACCACAGTGAAGCTAAGGAAGAGTATGCATGAAATACAGGAGAGCTCTTAGGGTACCTCTTAGTTTTACCATGCCCTGTGATGAGGGTCAATGGGAAACTACAACAGCCCTATTCAGGCAGGACTGCAAATGGGTTCCAGACCCCTCAGGAATGAAGGTTTGGGTCACTCCACCAGGTTAAAAACCACGGCCTGCTGACGTACTTGCTGAAGGCAAAGGGAATACAGAATGGGTAGCAGAAGAAGGTAGTCATTAATGCCAGCTACGACCACGTGACCAGTTGCAGAAATGAGGACACTAATTGTCATGAGTATTTCCTCCTTATTTTGTTAAGGACAAGTTTGTGCATTTATATACTTGTACTAAGAAACTACCTTCATTTTATTTCCTTTTTCCTTTATCATATTACGTAAGATTTGTTGACTTTATATCAGCATTTAGGTGTTGTTAATTTTATGTAATAGCATTTGGGTTGGGGATTGGTGCATTTCTAGTTGTACGAAGAATAGTTGCATTATGTTAGGTGTAATTATGGCCTTATTATTGTCTTTGCTTGAAGATTATGTATGATTTCAGGAGATGTATATGGGTTCAAGTTGACAAGGGGAGGACTTGAGATGGTTAATATTGCCAACTTGATTGGAGGAAAGGATGCAGAGTATTGTTCCTGGGTGTGTCTGGGAGGGTGTTGTCAAAGGAGATTAACATTTGAGTCATGGACTGGGAAAGACCCACCCTCAATCTGGGTGAACACAATCTAATCAGCTGCCAGCGAGGCCAGTATTAAAGCAGGCAGAAGAACGTGGGGAGACTAGATTGGTTTAGTCTTCTGGCCTCCATCTTTCTCCCGTGCTGAATGCTTCCTGCCATTGAATATCGGACTCCAAGTTCTTCAGCTTTGGTACTCAGACTGGCTTCCTTGCTCCTCAGCTTGCAGACGGCCTATTGTGGCACCTCACCTTGTGATTATGTGAGTCAATACTCCTTAATAAACTCCCCTTTATATATACATCTATTAGTTCTGTCCCTCTAGAGAACCTTTACGGAGTAGGTGTTATTATTATTCCCCTTTTAAAGATGAAGAAATCAAAACACAGAGAGGGTAAGTAGCCTGACCAGGATCACACAGATTTTAACACAGTGACACCTGAGGATAGGTTGGGTACCTGCTTGCTAACCCTCTAGGGCAGTGACTTCACTCTGCAACCTTATGAAGTCCTCTGAATAAGTGCCTCATTTTTATTTTTTAGAATTTCACGGGTGACCTAAATAACCACTAGGTGTTTTAGTTTCCTAGTTTGCATTTTTGCATAACTTAAAGATTTCAGGTCATTGAATTTCATTTGCTTATACTTTTTTGTTTGCTTGTTTAAATCAATTTTGCTTCTTGTACAAAGCAAACCTCATTTTCCTCAGAGCTCTAGAAACCAACAAGTGTACCCAAACCACAGCCATGTACCTCTTGCTTGCTGAAAGGATCCTGAGAGAAATGCAAGACAAAGAAATACAGATGAGCTCTGCAAGCCCTAGAAACAGTAAGGCCCAGCTCAGGTAAGAAAAAAAATCTTTGCTAATTTTAGTAAGTTTAAAGTTTGGAAATAGTAAACTTTTTTTTGTTGTTAATGCTTCCTAACTTGGTGAGGCTAGAGAGTACAAACAGTGATCCCAACTTCCTGACTCAGCTTCCTGATCTGTAAAATGGGAGTAATAATCCTCTCTACCTCATGGGATTGTGGTGAAAGATATGCAAATCAACAGATGTGAAGTACTTAGGACAGGGCTCCACGTGTTTGCTGCCATTGCTATAAATTTTCACCATCATTATTATCTTCAGGAATAAATGACTCTCCTTCTTCTCTCTTCCTTCCTCTACCTCTTCCTTCCTCTCTTCCTCTCTTCCAGCTCCTCCTCCTCTCTCCTCATCTTCCCACCTTTTTTTTGGCCATTTTACTTTCCACTTAAAATCAAAGCATAAAAAGGGTTTACTTTTTGAGCTCATCATTATGAAATTTATTTAGAATTTATCTTTATCCATTTAGATATAGGTAATTTGTAGAACTGTAATAAAACTGAAGGGTATTCCCAATTCTGAATAAATCTCTATTTGTGCATCCAAATATGTATATTTACTACTGTTATAAGGTATACATTATTATTATTATTGTGTAATTATTATTATTGAAAAAGATAAACATGTAATTACTGTTGTTACATTATTATTATTGAAAATTTGTTATGAGAATAATTATTATTGTCTCTTAGGGTTCTTTCAGCAACAAAGAAATAAGTGGCTGTGATGTGGGTATACCTGTTGATTTCCAGGGCTCTGAGGAAAACAAAATTTACTTTTTACAAGAGGCATAATTGATTTAATGAAGCAAACAAAAAAATACTAGCAAACAAAATTCAATGACTTGGAATCTCTAAATTATGCAAAAAAATACAAACTAGGGGTCAAAAGCCTAGTAATTACTTAGGTCACTCTTGACTCTTGAAATTCTAAAAACAACTGCATAAAAATGTTCATATCAGTAAGAAAAATCCAAAATGCTGATGGTAGCTGAGATGGATGCCAGTGTTAGATGCATAAGAAAAGGTAATGAGTAAAAAGGGAAAGGTAAATGAAGCTTCCAAGGATGTGCAGATTATCCAAAAATTTAATTGCATGTCAGTGTTTATTTTTGTTAAACTGGCTTACTTGCTTCCATCAGAAGTAAGAAATGTAGATGAGGTCTGTGTTACATAAATGTGCACAGAAAAATTAGAAAAATCTTTGTTTTCAGATTCTCTTTGCATTTATTGGTAATTTAAGCACTAAAGAATTATTCATGTGTTAAGAATATGTCATCATTAACCTCTTTGAATGAAAGCAATGTATTCATTCATCCATTTAAAAAGTAATGCTTGCCAAGTACTTAGTCTGACCAGGCACTGTGCTGGCTAGGCAATGGGGGCATAACTTCCACAAGGCTCACATTCCCTACCCACTCTCTTGCAGCTGGCCTGCCGTGAGACATACCTCAAGAGTACTCCAGAGAATTCCACAAGGCCCAGAAATATGTAGGCATTTAGGAACTTTCTACAGTGAAAATACACAATGAACAGAGGACAGAAGCAACAGCTAAGATCACTTTTTATAAACTGTACAGTGTGGGTCACGGCTCATTGTGATGAGGCAGGCCAAGGCATGAGATTGCAGAGAAAGAGCCCAAGGTAAAATTCAAGGGTACACTTACTTCTTAGGGTGGCTTCTTCAGCTGAGTACCAGATAAAAAGATAGCTTGTGTTGAAGCAGTATATTGTAAGACTAAGGTGTGTCTTAAACTCAGGAATTACCCTCAGAACGAAGAGCTCCTCATAATGAGAGCAGCAGGCAAGACCTAAGACTTGTTGAGGGATCAGCAGGCTCTAGTCTCCTACTTTCTTCCCTATGTAAGGTATGTGCTTGCTAGTGGATGGGTGGGCAAACTGGAGTTATCTGAACCATTAAAATTCCCCTCTTTGGATTTATAATTGAATATACATTAATTAAATAGTTTTGTATGACTCCATTGTCATTATTTGTATAATTGTTTATTTAAGCTTAGAACAGTCAGTCAATTGTGGTGGGAGATATGAACAGCTTTTTATCCACTTGAAAATGCCAAATTGTTTTCTACATATTCCTAAAGTGAAGGTCCCCAGCATGTGTAGCAAGTGTCCTGTTTGTTGTTCCTTGTTTAGTTCATTTAAGTGTCTGTGGGTATATCTGCAAAAACTCATAAGGCACCTGAAAAACTATAGAAATCTGTGCTTAAACCAAAATTAAGAACCTGGGTTTATTTTAGTAAATCTTTCTCTGCAGTTTTCTAGAAACATCCTAAAGATATACATCCTTTATACAGACCTAATCTTCTCAGGAACCACACACTCCCACTGAGTGTTGCATGTGATAGTTTGCTCTACTGCAGAGTTCCATCTGTAAGTCCAACCTGCAGCCTCCTGACACCCCCAGGTCACGTATCTAGGTCAGATCACTCATCCAGGCCAGGAAAGCCCTCCCAATGGGAACCTGCTTTTTAGTTGTCCAGAGTACACCTTCTTGCTCTCATATTCAACTGTATCGTTCAACATGTTATATGATTTTCACTTTTCATGTGAGAAAATGTTTCATATTTTCATAGAGAGTACCTCATGGAAGTTAATCATCATTGAAACAAAACAACTGTGCCTTTGCTTTGTGTTGTCCTTGATTTCAAACTTCTTCAGTTATTAAAAATGATTGGGCTGGGCGCAGTGGCTCATGCCTGTAATCCCAGCACTTTGGGAGGCTGATGTGGGCAGATCACCTGTGGTCAGGAGTTTGAGACCAGCCTGGCCAATGTGGTAAAACCCTGTCTCTACTAAAAATACAAAAATTAGCCGGGCGTGGTGGCACATACCTGTAATCCCAGCTACTCTGGAGGTTGAGGCAGGAGAATTGCTTGAACCTGGGAGGTGGAGGTTGCAGTCAGCCAAGATCATGCCATTGCACTCTGGCCTGGGTGACAAAAGCGAAACTCCATATCAAAAAAAAAAAAAAAAATGGCTTTGGTTTTTTAAATATCCAAGTATGGGAAGGCCAAAGGTCTCCCCAGATTCAATTGAAACAAGATGACACCAATATATATTATAATCAAACTGTCAAAAATTAAAGAGAATTTTGAGAGCAAGAGAAAAGAAGCAAGTAACAGATAAAGGAGTTCCAATTACAGGCCAGGGAAGAGTGGGATGATATATTTAAAGTGCTGAAGGTGAAAATCTTTGCCAAACAAGAATACTCTAACCGGCAAACTGTCCTTCAGAAACAAAGAAGACATAATGGCTTTCCCAGACAAACAAAAGCTGAGGGAGTTTATCATCACCAGACCCATGTTACAAAAAAACGCTGAAGGGAATTATTCAAGCTAAAGGAAAAGGACACTAATTAGTAACATGAAAACATATGAAAGTACAAAAAAACTAGTGAAAGTGAGAACACAATAGAATTTAAAATGCCCTAATATTGTCATGGTGGTATGTAAATCACCTATATCTTTAGTATAAAAGTTAAAAGATGAAATTATTAAAAATAATAATAGCAATATCATCAATGCAATAATTTAAGGACTATACAATACAAAAAGATGTAAATAGTGATATCAAGAACAACATTTGGGAGGGGGCAGTAAAAGATTAGAGTTTTTTAGTGTGATCAAAGATAACTTGTTATCCAGTTAAAATAGCATAATCAGTGTAAGATGTTTTATATAAGCCTTAGGAAAACCACAGAGTGAAAACCTATATTACTTATATGAAAGATAAAAAGTAAGGAATCAGCCAGGCACAGTGGCTCACCTTGTAATCCCAGCACTTTGGGAGGCCGAAGTGGCCTGGATCACTTCAGCCCAGGAGTTACTGACTGCCTGAGAAACATAACGAAAGACTGTCCCTGCAAAAAATACAAAAATTACGCAGGTGTGGTGGTACCCACCTGTAGTCCCAGCTACTCAGGAGGCTGAGGTGGGAGACTCACCTGAATCTGCAAAGTCGAGGCTGCAGTGAGCCATGATCATGACATTGAGCTCCAGCTTGGGTGACAGAATGAGGCCCTATCTCACGAAAAAAAAAAAAAAAAAGAAAAGAAAGTAAAAGAAAAAAGAAAAAGAATCAATGTATGCTGTAGAGAAAATCACCTAACCACTAAAAAAGATAGCAAGAGAGGAAGAAAGGAAAAAAGAATCTACAGAACAACCAGAAAATAATTAACAAAATGATAATACTAACTTCTTACTTATCAATAATTATCTTGAATGTAAAGAGATTAAACTCTTCAATAAAAAGAGAGAGTGAATAAATGATTTCTTTAAGTGACCCAACTATATGCTGGTAAAAGAGACTCACTTCAACTTTATAACTGAAAGTCATATGGAAAGAAAGTGAAAGGATGAAAAAAGATAAACCATGTAAATAAAAACCAAGAGAGCAGGAGTACCTACACTTACTTCAGATAAAATAAAATTTGAGTCAAAACTTCAAAAAGAGACAAAGAAAGTTGCTATGTAACCATCAGGGAATCAGTTCATCAAGAAGCTATAACAATTGTGAATACATATGCAACTAACATCTGAACACTTAGATGAATGGAGCAAATATGAATAGATCTGAAGGAAGATATAGATTGCAATACAAAAATAGTAAGGGACTTCTCTACCACAGCTTCAACAATGGACAGATTATCCAGACAGAAAATCAATAAGGAAACATCAGACTTAAACTACACTTTAGACCAAATGGACCTAACAGACATATATAGAAAATTTCATCCAAAAGCAGCAGATTATACATTCTTTTCAAGTGCACATAGAATATTCTCCAATATAGATCGTGTGTTAGTTCGCAGAACAAGAAAAAACAAATACAAAAGGATTAAAATTATATCAAGTATCTTTTCCAACCACAATGGTATGAAACTAGAAATCAGTAACAAAAGGAATTTTGGGAATTTCTATATATTTCATGGAAATTAAACAGCATGCTAACAACCAATGAATCAATGAATAAATTTAAAGGAAAACTAAAAAATATCTTGAGACAAATTAAAGTGGAAACAAAATATATCAAAATATAAGAAATGCAGTTCTTTTTCTAAATAATACTCTATTGTGCACTTATGAAAAAGCAGTTCTGAAAGAAAAGTTTATAGCAATAAATGCCTACACCAAAGATAAAGATCTCAACTAAACAATGTAATGTTATACCTCAAGGAACTAAAAAAATAAGAAAAACTAAGCCCAGAGTTAGTAGAAAGAAGGAAATAATAAAGATAAGAGCTGAAATAAATAAAATAGAAACAAGACAAACAATAGAAAGATCAAATAAACTACACGTTTTTTGAAAAGATAAACAAATTGACAAACCCTTAGCCAGACTAAGAAAAAAAGCAAGAAGACAAAATCAGAAATGAGCTGTAATATCTGAAATACATTACATTACAATTGAAATGCAAAGGATTATGAGACTACTATGAACAATTATAGGCCATCAAATAACCCACCAGAAGTGAATAAATTCCTAGACACACACAACCTACCAAGATTGAATCATGCAGAAATATAAAATCTGAAAAGATCAATAATAAGTAAGGAGATGAAAGTAGTAAGAAAAAGTCTCCCGCCAAAGAAAAGCCCAGGACCTGATGGCTTCATTACTAAATTCTACAACGTATGTAAAGAAATAGTACCAATTCTTCTCAAACTCTTCAAAAGAAATTAAAGAAGAAGGAATACTTCCAAACTGATTTTAAAGGGTCAGTGTTACTGTGAAACCAAATCCAGATAAAGACCCTACAAGAAAAGAAAACTGTAAGCTAATATCCCAGATGAACATAGATGCAAAAATCCTCAACAAAATACCATGAAATCAAATGTAACAGTATATTAAGTGGATTGCTCACCACTATCAAGTGGAGTTTATCCCAGGAATACAAAGATGGTTCAATATACACAAATCTATAAATCTATAATGTGATATATCATATTAACGGAATGAAGGACAAAAG
The DNA here is from genome assembly GCF_000951045.1 of Mandrillus leucophaeus. Taxonomy (NCBI): domain Eukaryota; kingdom Metazoa; phylum Chordata; class Mammalia; order Primates; family Cercopithecidae; genus Mandrillus; species Mandrillus leucophaeus. Next base: position 1,257,497 of record NW_012102943.1, on the reverse strand, counting down.
TCATATAATCATATCGGTAGATTCAGAAAAAGCATTTGATAAAATTAAATATTTTTCATAAGGAAAACTCAAAAAATTAGGTATGGATGGAACAACTCAGCAAAATAAATGCCATAGATAACAAATCCACAGCTAACTTCACACTCAATGGTGAAAACTGGAAATCTTTCCCTTTAAGATCAGGAAAAAGACAAGGATTCCCAAATTTTCCACCTCTATTCATGTACTGGAAATCCTAGACAGTAATTAGGCAAAAGAAAAAAAAGGCATCTAAATTGAAAAGAAATAAGTTAAAGTGTGCCTGTTTGCAGACACATGATATTATATGTAGAAAATATTAAAAGACTCCAACAAAAAACTGTTAGAAAAATAAACAAATTCAATAAAATTGCAGGATACACAATCAAAAATTGTACAAAAATCAGTAGCATTTCTGCACACTAATAGTGGCTAGCTAAAAAAAAAATTTAAAAAAATTATGTTTACAATAGCTGCAAAGGAGATAAAAGACCTGAACACTGAAAATTACAAAGCACTGATGAAAGAAATTGAGGATGACACAAATAAGTAGCGAATATGCCATGTTCATGAATTGGAAGAATTAATGTTAAAATGTTCATACTACCAAAAGTGATCTATAGATTCAATACAATCCCCATCAAAATTCCATGACATTGGTCACAGAAATACACAAAACAATCCTAAAATTCTATGGAGCATCAAAAGACCCCAAATACCCAAGGAAATCTTGACCAAAAACCAAAACAAACAAAAAAACCTAGAGGTATCAAACTACCTGATTTCAAAAGCTACTGCAAAGCTATAGTAATCCAAACAGCATGGAACTGGCATGAAACAAACACATAGACCAATGAAATGAAATAAAGAGCCCTCAAATAAATCTACACATTTACAGTCAATTGATTTTTGGCAGAGTTTCCAAGAACACACATGGGAAAAGGACAGTCTCTTCAATAAATGGTGTTGGGAAAACTGGCTCTCCACATGCAGAAGACTAATATTAGATCTTTATCTCACATTATATTAAAAAATTAACTCAAAATGGATTAAAGACTTAAATGTAAGACCTAAAACTGTAAAATTATTTTTAAAAAAAGGGAAAAGCTCCATGACATTGGTCTGGGCAAAGATTTTTGGAATATGACCCCCAAAATCACAGGCAACAAGAGCAATAATAGGCTCATGTAATTACATCAAAGTAAAAAGCTTCTGCACAGCAAAGAAAACAACCTATAGAATGGGGAAAATATTTTCAAGCCATACCTCTGATAAAGACTTAATATATAAAATATATAGGGAAGTAAAATGGCTTGATAGTAAGAAAACAAATAACCCAAATTAAAAATAGACAAATTGCAGACTCACTTGGAACCTGACTGCAACCCAAGATGGGTGCTTTTCCCTTCTGCCAGAATAACATTCTGGGGTGCTGTGGCCACCTGACCTGTCAAGACTTATGTAGCTGCCCAGGAACACAGGGTGCTAGAGAACAAAGGACAAAGGACCTGAATAACACTTCTAAAAAGAAGATACACGAATGGCAAGCACGTATGTGAAAAAAATGCCGACCATCACTAATCAGAGAAATTCAGATTAAAACCACAATGAGATGTCACCTCACACCTGTTATAATGGCTATTACGAAAAGGACAAAAGATAACAAGTGTTGGCAAGGATGTTAAGAAAAAGGAACTGTCGGTGGTGATGTAAACTAGTCCAGCCATTATGGAAAACGTATGGGGTTCCTAAAAAAAAAAAAAAATAGAAGTACCAAATGATCCAGCAATCCAACAATTGGGCATACGTCCAAAGAAAATAAAATTGGTATATCAAAGAGATATCTGCCCCCATGTTCATTGAAGGATTATTCACAATAACCAAGATATGGAATCAAGCTAAGTGTCAGTCAGCAGTTAAATGGATAACAGAAATGTGGTATGTATGTACGTAATGGAATATTATTCAGCCTTTAAAGAGAAGGAAATCCTGTCTTTTACAACAACATGGAGGAATCTGGAGGATATGTTAATGTTAAATAAATTAAGCCAGGCAGAGAAAGACAAATACTGTTTGATTTCACATATATGTGGAATCTAAAAACACTGAACTCATGGAAGCAGAGAGTAGAATGTTAGTTTCCAGGGACTGTGAGGGGAAAGATGGGGGAGATGTTGGTCTAAGTATACAAAATGTCAGGAGAAAAAGTTCAAGAGATCTATAGTTAATGTATTTTATTATTGAAAATCACTACATTATTATGCCATTCAACATCCCTTGTGGTCAGCTCTCTGCTAACCTCTTCAAATCCCTTCACTCTCTGTCTAGCAAAATTAAAAAAAAAAAAAAAGATTCTAAGATGCTTGCAGTTCTGTAGGTTGGGGCCAAAGTAATCGCGGTTTTTGCCATTACTTTTAAATGGCAAAGAGTTAAGTTGAAAACTTATAGCAAGTAAAGTAGAAATGATGAATTCTGATGGAGCTAAGGAGACATACCACCAAGCTATGGAGGGAAAGCTCTGGAGGACCACATTCTAGGAATATGTGTGATGAGAGGTAAAGTGATGGTGTGTCCCTTGACATCCTTAGATTTTTGTATCCTTAGACCAACATCTCCCCCATCTTTCCCCTCACAGTCCCTGGAAACTACCATTCTACTCTCTGCTTCTGTGAGTTCAATGTTTTTAGATTCCACATGTAAGTGAAATCATACAGTATTTGTCTTTCTCTGCCCGGCTTAATTACTTTTAAATGGCAAAAATCACGATTACTTTGGCACCAACCTAATAAAATCCTGCTTCCCAGGTTTTTCACACACTGCTAGCTCTCCCTAACTCATCCATGCTCTTGAACTTAATTTACTTATTCATCAGGCATCATCACTTTACCTCTCATCACACGTATTCCTAGAATGTGGTCCTCCAGAGCATTCCCTCCATAGCTTGGTGGTATGTCTCCTTAGCTCCAGGAGAATTCATCATTTCTACTTTACTTGCTATAAGTTTTTCAACTTTACTCTTAAACTTGCTTCTACCCAGCCCCAGAATTTGGTAAATATCTTGAATGGAAGTCTGGTTCTCTTTCTCAGATGCCTCGGGTCATTGTTTTATCACCTGAGACCTAAGCAACTGCCGATAATTCTGGTTTCTCTGTCCCCTACGGTACCCTCTTCCTGAGCCCAGCTTGAGTTTCAGCTTCTTGCCCTATCCCCAAATCACTAAATACATTCAGAGTAAGCTGTAGATCTTGAGCTTATTTATGAAAATTTCTCTCTCCTTGAAATTGTGCTCCTTTTAGTCCTCACTACTTCTAAGGGTCTTAATCTTTTAATGTATAATATGACTTTGTAAAATATATGGTTTTCAAGTTATTCTTAGTGAGGGTATTATTGAGATGCTAACTACTTCATCACATACTAAGTGGAACAAAGTCTTTGTTGATACAAGATATTTATGACAGGAAAAGAGTTCTCATTAACTTATAATGAGCAATGTAATCAAGGAAAGTATATTTGTTATGTCACCCACTACCATAGAGATCTATATTGTGAAACCAGGAATTGTACAAGTCTTGACTCAAGGGATTAATGTTTATTTTTCTATTAGAATCTGCTTCTCAATCATAAAGAGTAAAATTATGATACTATATTGTAGCCATAAATCTGGATGAATGATTGTCTTGATTTAAAAAAAATAAAAGAAGTACATGAATAAGGAACAAGATTTTAATAGTCAAGAGCAGAGTTGATCTTGCTGTGTTGTTTCCTCTTCATTACTTCTGCCCACAATACTCAATACTTCAAACTGTTTCATTACTAGGCCTAACTCTAGCTCTCTTTCCTAAATAAGTAATTCACATTTTGGTCCCACAGATGCCTCCAATTCAGACTGTATTTCAGCTTGAAGAACACTGTAATCTGCTTCAGTGATGGGCTGTTATTTATTTATTTATTTATTTTTTGAGGTGGAGTCCCACTCTTGTCACCCAGGCTGGAGTGCAATGATTCAATCTCGACTCCCTGCAACCTGCCCCTCCCAGGTTCAAGCAATTCTCCTGCCTCAACCTCCCAAGTAGCTGGGATTACAGGCACCCACCACCATGCCCGACTAATTTTTGTATTTTTAGTAGAGATGGGGTTTCACCATGTTGGCCAGGCTGCTCTCGAACTCCTGCCTCAGCTGATCCGCCTAGCTCGGCCTCCCAAAGTTCTGGGATTGCAGGCGTGAGCCACCAAGTCTGGCCTGATGGACTGTTATTTGAAATTAACCCTCCCACTAAGAAAAGTCGATTAAAGAAAAAAGAAATGTTTACAGGTGGAGAGGAGTTATAAGCCAAGATAACTGAGTCTCATATTTGAAGCTACTTTTTACCTGTGAGGATTTCCAATTTTGCAAGCAATGGTTGAGAGCCTGAAAATCCGAGCAGAGCTAGCAACAGACTCACAGAACAGACGGGACAAACCCTCGAGTTCAGAGCCTGCTGAGGAGGACAGGCTGTGGTAAAGACCCCAGGCGTTGGATGAACGGATGCCCTAGAAGTAGAGAGGACAAGAAACAGATCAGCCTCAAATCTTAACAGGAACCAGAGGAAAAGAAAAGCCACATTCACTCCAAGAGAAAATAAGAACTTAAAAACTCACTGAACTTAAAGAGATCCAGGAGACAATAGAATGATACATTCAAACTGTGGAGACAAAATCACTTCAAACCTAAAATTTTAAATTCATAAAAACAAAATTCTTCAAATGTGAAAGGGATGTGAAGATACTTAGAGACCGCTGGAAACTGAAGAATTCATCACCAGCAGACCTACACTAAAGCAAATACTACAGAGTGTTCTTAAGGCAGAAGCAAAATGATCCCACAAGGACACTCAGATTCAGGGAAAATAAAGGCAACAGAAAAGCCAAATATGTTAGTAAAGCTACAATAATATGTTTTTAATGAAATGAGAATAACATGGGACTTAATGTCTGCATATATATAAGTGCATTATATATGTTTATATGCATATATGTGTATGCAAATCAAAATAATAACTAAAATACACAACAGTAAAATATAAACTTGGAGAACGGAAATGGAGATAAGATTCTATATCTGACCAGGAAGAGGTAAAAATATTGATTTTTATTACAGCTGAAAAGGCATAAATTACACGTTGTATTTCTAAGGTAGGCATAAGAGAATAAATAGAATGCATAACTAACAAGCTAAGAGAAAAATGGAATACTAAAAAATATTCAGTACACTTCAAAGCAAGACTAGAAGGAACATAAAACAAGCAGAAAAAGTCAATAAAAGATATTAAGATAGTAGACTGAAGCCCAAATTCACCATACTGTCATTAAATGTTAATAGACAAACTACTACACAAATGGCAAAGATTAGTGACATGAAAAAAACCGTATGCTTATATTAGACATACATTTTAACGATAAGAATTTAGAAATTTTGTACATAAAAGGATGAAAAAAATACATCACTCATACACTTATTAGAAGAGGGTTGGTACCGTTGGACAAAGTAGACTTCATGACAAGGAAAAGCTTACTGGTAATAAAGAAGGAAAATTCACCAGGAATATATAATAATTATTTTTATTTAAATATCAGCAACCAACATGTATTGACGTTTGTCCTCTATTTGAAATGTACTGCATTTCTAAATTAAGGGTATATATGAGGTAACATTTTCTCCATCACCAGAGAAGGATGTCTTTTTAACTTCAGGTAAAAGAAAGAAATCATATTGTGACTCCCTTCCACACTAAGCACCAAGATTCCATGATTCTGTGATTCTGAGTCTCCATGGTTCTTTTGAGTTGCTGATTCCAGTCCAAGTCAGTTCAGTTTCTGAGAAAGATCATGTCATTTTCACTGTCCTGCCTGGGAATTCCTGTAGCAGGTATTTTGACCATACTGTTGAGGGCCGTGACAAACACAAGGAATACCTTAAAAGTAGCAGACAGCACACCTGCAGGGTGCGACAGTAACTACATGTAGGGAGAAGAGGAAGACAAAACAGCGTATTTGATTATTCCATAGCACTGGCATACTCTGATTTTAGGCAGGATTTAAACAGCTCTTGCTGGGCACACTGGCTTGTGCCTATAATCCCAGCACTTTGAGAAGCTGATGCAGGAGTTCAAGAACAGCCTGAGCAACAGAGTGAGACCACTTTTCTAAAAAAAAAAATTAAGGGGCTTGGTGATGCATGCCTGTAGTCCTACCATCTTGGGAGGCTGAGGTAGGAGGATCACCCTATCCCAGTAGTTGTAGACCAGCTTGGGCAGTATAGCAAGACTCTGTCTCAAAACATAAAAATAAGAATAAAACAGCCCTTGGGAAGTATTTCAAAGAGGTTGGAAAATTCATCCGCTGCTTGATATGGGTACCTTTGCAATGACATGTTATATAGATGAGTGCCATGGTCTGAAATTCTGCAGATAAGACATAATCATTGTCTTTTTGTAAATAATCATATATGATCCGAGAGCCCTGGACAAGAAATCTCTGATAGAAAGCAATAGAAGAGAGACTGTAACTTTAAATATGTAAGTGGAAATGCTACAAACGAAAAGTGAAAATGTTAAACAAGTACAGATATTTAAAAAGGTTTCCCAAATTATGCTACTGCTTTATAACTTTAAATAATATGAAGATCCTTTTCCAAGAGACAAAGTTCTCATGGGAATAATTTGAACTATTATTTTAAAATATAAAGTAGGTTGCATTTTTCATATTCAATTCTTTCAATAAAGTAATTTTCATTTCTGATGGTACATTGTTAATTTGTGCTCTATTTGCAAAGTAAATTTAATGTTCTCCTTTCTTTCATTGTGGTATAATGAACACATAGTGAAGTGCAAACATTTTAAGTGTATTGCTTGATGAGTTTTAAGAAATGTGTGACCATATCAAAATATACAACATTTCTAGCACATGATAAATTTCTTTCATGTCCCTTTGTAGATAACCCACCCACTGACGCAGAAACCATTCCAATTATTTTTGCAACACAGACTAATTTTGCCTATTTCAGAACTTAGAATAAATGCAGTCACATGCATTGTTTATCAATTTTAGGCCAGTTCCACACAATCTTGAAATGACAGCTTTATGGAATGTATTGAAATTAGGTAGTAAGTTCTCCAATTTATTCTTCCTTTTTAAGATTGTTTTCACTACTTTAAGTCCTTTGTATATCCATATGAATTTTAGAATCAGTTTGTCAAACTCATTTTTTTAACTTTTATTTTAGGTTTGGTAGTACATGTACAGGTTTCTTATATAGGTAAACTCGTATCATGAGGGTTTGTTGTACAGATTATTTCATCACCCAGGTATTAAGCCTAGTACCAATAGTTATTTTTTCTGTTTCTCTCCCTTTTCTCAACCTCCACCCTCAAGTAGACTCCAGTGTCTGTTGTTCTATTCTTAGTGTTCATGAGTTATCATTATTTAGCTCCCATTTATAAGTGAGAACAAGTGGTATTTGGATTTCTGTTCCTGCAGTTAGTTTGCTAAGGACAATGACCTCCAGCTCCATCCATGTCCCTGCAAAAGACATGATCTCATTCTTTTTTTATGGTGACATAGTATCACCATTCCACTTATATATTTTCTATGGTTTATATATATCACATTTTCTTTATCCAATCTGTCATCGATGGGCATTTAGGTTGATTCCATGTCTTTGTTATTGTGAATAGAGTTGCAATGAACATTTGAATGCATATGTCTTTACAATAGAATGATTTATATTCCTCTGGGTATATACCCAGTAATGGGATTGCTGGTTTGAATAGTAGTTTTGCTTTTAGCTCTTTGAAGAATCACCATACTGCTCCCCACAACAGTCAAACTAATTTACACTTTCACCAGCAGTGTATAAATGTTCTTTTTTCTCCACAACCTTGCCAGCATTTGTAATTTTTTGGCTTTTTAGTAATAGCCATTTTAACTGGTATGAGATGTTATCTCATTGTGGTTTTGATTTGCACTTCTCTAATGATCAGTGATATTTAGCTTTTTAAAATATGATTGTTGGCCACATGTATGTCTTATTTTGAAGTGTCCATTCATGTCCTTTGTCCACTTTTTAAATGGCATTGTTTATTTTTCTCTTGTAAATTTAAGTTCCTTATAGATGTTGGCTGTTAGACCTTTGTCAGGCTCATAGTTTGCAAATATTTTCTCCCATCTTGTAGGTTATCTGTTTACTCTGTTGATGGTTTCTTTTGCTGTGCAGAAACTCTTTAGTTTAATTAGGTCCCATTTGTCAACTTTCATGTTCATCACGATTGCTTTTGGTGTCTTTGTCATTAAATCTTTGCCTGTTCCTATATCCAGGATGGTATTGCCTAGGTTGTCTTCCAGAACTTTTATAGTTTTAATGTCTAAGTCTTTAATCCATCCTGAGTTGATTTTTGTATATGGTGTAAGAAAGGGGTCTGGCTTCAATCTTCTTTATATGGATAGCCAATTACTAACCCAGCACCATTTATTGAATAGGGAGTCTTTCCCCCATTGCTTTCATCAGCTTTGTTGAAGATCAGATGGTCCCAGGTGTGCAGCCTTATTTTTGGGCTCTCTATCCTGTTCCATTGGTCTATGTGCCTGTTTTTGTACTAGTACCATGCCGTTTTGGTTACTGTAGCACTGTAGTATAGCTTGAAGTCGGGTAACATAATGCCTCCAGCTTCGTTCTTTTTGTGTAGGATTGCCTTGGCTACTTGAGATCTTTTTGGCTTCCATATGAATTTTAAAATTGTTTTTTAAAAATAGTTCTGTGAAGAATATCCTTGGTAGTTAGGTAGGAAGAGCATTGAATCTGTTATTTGGTTTGGGAAGTATGCCCACTTTAATGATATTATTTTTATCCATGAGCATGGGATGTTTTTCCATTTGCTTGTGTCTTCTCTGATTTCTTTGAGCAATGTTTTGTAATTCTCATTGTAGAGATCATTCACCTCTCTGGTTAGCTGTATTCCTAGGTATTTTATTATTTTTATGGCATTGTGAAAGGGATTACCTTCCTGATTTGGCTCTTGGCTTGGCTGTTGTTGGTGCATAGGAATGCTGGTGATTTTTGTAAATTGATTTTGCATCCTGAAACTTTGCTAAAGTTGCTTATTAGCTAAAGAAGCTTTTGAGCTGAGACTATGGGGTTTCTTAGATATAGAACCATGCTATCTGCAAACAGAGATACTTTTACTTCTTCCCTTCCTCTTTGGATGCTCTTTATTTCTGTTACCTGATTGCTCTGGCTAGGGCTTCCAATACTGTTGAATAGTGGTGAGAGAGGGCATCCTTGTCTTGTGCCAGTTTTCAAGAAAAATGCCTCCAGCTTTTACCCATGCAGTATGATGCGGGCTGTGTGTTTGTCATAGATGGTTCTTAGTATTTTGAGGTATGTTTCCTCAATATCTATTTTATGAAGAGTTTTTAACATGAAAGGGTATTGAATGTCATTGAAAGCATTTTCTTCATCTACTGAGATAATCATGTGGCTTTTGTCTTTAGTTCCATTTATGTGATGAATCACATTTATTTATTTGCTTATGTTGAAGCAAACTCACATCCCAGGAATGAAGCCTACTTGACTGTGGTGTATTAGCTTTTTGATGTGCTGCTGGATTTGGTTTGCAAGTATTTTGTTTAGGATTTTTGCATCAATATTTATCAATATTGGCCTAAAATTTTCTTTTTTTGTTGTGTATCTGCCAAGTTTTGGTATCAGAATGATGCTGATTTTATAGAATGAATTGGGGAGGAGTCCCTCATCCTCAATTTTTTGGAATAGTTTCAGCAGGAATGGTACCAGCTCTTCGTTGTACATATGGTAGAATTCACCTGTGAATCCATGAGGTCCTAGGCTTTTTTTGATTGGTAGGCTACTTATTACTGATTCAATTTCAGAGCTCATTATTGGTCTGTTCAGGAAATCAATTTTTTCCTGGTTCAATCTTCAGAGCATGTATATGTCTAGGAATTTACCCATCTCTTCTAGGATTTTTTAGTTTGTGTGCATAGAGATGATCACAGTAGTTTCTGATGGTTACTCTTATTCCTATGGGGTTAGAGGTAACATTCTCCTTATCATTGTTAATTGTGTTTATTTTCACGTTTCCTCTTTTTTTCTTTATTAGCCTAGCTAGTGACCTATCTTTCTTATCAATTTTTTCAAGAAAACCAACTCCTGGATTTATTCATCGTATGAATGATATTTTTGTGTCTTGGTTTCCTTCAGTTCAGCTCTGATTTTGGTTATTTCTTGTCTTTTGATAGCTTTGGAGTGGATTTGTTCTTGTTTCTCTAATTTTTTCAGTTACGATATTAGGTTGTTAATTTGAGATCTTTCTAATGTTTTGATGTGGGCATTTAGTGCTATGAATTCCCCTCTTAACACTGCACAAGAGTTCTGAATTAGGTTGAGCTGGCTGAAATGACAGAAACGCAATTTAGAATATGGACAGGAACAAAGATCATAAAGATTCAGGAGAACAACAAAACCCAATCCAAGAAAACTAAGAATCAAAATAAAACAATACAGGAGTGGAAGGATGAAATGGCTGGTATAAAACAGAACGTAATGGATCTGACAGAGCTGAATAACACAATACAAGAATTTCACAATGCAATCACAAGTATTAACAACAGAATAGACCAAGCAGAGGAAAGAATCTCAGAACTTGAATTCTGGCTCTCTGAAATGAGACAGTCAGACAACAATAAATAGGAAAGAATTAAAAGGAATGAACAAAACCTCCAAGAAGTATGAAACTGCGTAAAGAGTCTAACTCTATGAATCATTGGCATTCCTGAAAGGGAGGAAGCAAACAACTTGGAAAATGAATTTCAGGCTATCATCCATGAAAACTTCCCCAACCTTGCTAGAGAGGCCAACAATTAAATTCAGGAACTACAGAGAACTCCTGCAAGATTCTACAGAAGAAGATCATCACCAAGACCCATAATAGTCAGGTTTTTCAAGGTCAAAATGAAAAAAAAAATGTTAAAAGTAGCTAGAGAGAAATGACAGGTTGCCTACAAAGAAAACTTCATCAGGCTAACAGTGGACCTCTCAGCTGAAACCTCACAAGCCAGGAAAGATTTGGACCTGCCTCACAAGAGATCTTGAAAGGAGCACTAACTATAGAGAGGAAAGACTTCCACCAGCAAATACAAAAGCACACTTAAATACACAGACCAGTAACAGTATAAACAAACCACACAAACAAGCCACATAATAACCAGCTAAGAGCACAATGACCCACATCAATAATAACCTTGAATGTAAATGGGCCAAGTGCCCCCACTTAAAAGGCACAGAGTGGCAAGCTGGATAAAAAAGAAAGACCCAATGGTATGCTGTCTTCAAGAGCATATCACACATAATGACATCCATAGTCTCAAAACAAAGGGATGGAGGGAATTCACCAAGCAAATGAAAAACAGAAAAAAGCAGGGATTGCAATTCTAATTTCAGACAAACTGAAAAAAAACAAGGCAGACTTTAAACCAGCAAAGATTTAACAAGACAAAGAAGGGCATTACATAATGGTAAAGGGTTCAATTCAACAAGAAGGCCTAACTCTCCTAAATATAAATGCAGCCAACACAAAGAAAGCAAGTTCTTAGAGACCTACAAAGAGACATAGACTCCCACATAATAAAAGTAGGAGACTTTAACACTCCACTGACATTGTTAGATAGATATTGAGGCAGAAAATTAACAAAGATATTTAGGACTCAAACTCAACATTGGACCAAATGGATCTGATAGACCTCTACAAAACTCTCCACCCAAAAACAACAGAATATACATTCTTCTCATTGCCACATGGCACACACTCTAAAATCGACCACATAATTTGACATAAAACAATCCTTGGCAAATGCAAAAGAATCAAAATTATACCAAACACACTCTCAGACCACAGCGTAATAAAAATAGGAGTCAAGACTAAGAAAATCACTCAAAATCATGAAAATCAACATGGTTCTGAATGACTATGGGATAAATAATGAAATTATGGCAGAAACCAAGGAGTTCTTTGAAACTAATGAAAACAAAGACACAACATACCAGAATCTCTGGGACACAGCTAAGGCAGTTTGTTGAATTTTACACAAAAAATACTGGCTGATATTTTGAAAGAGATTGTGTTAAATCTATGGACCAATTTGGGGAGAATTAATATCTTAACAACATTGAGCCTTCCAACCAATAAACTAGGTCTATTTCTCTATTTTGGTCCTTCTAAATTTCTTTCAGCAATGTTCTATAATTGTCACATATTTTATTATGTCTATTTATATTTAATATTTAAATGTTATTGCAAGTAGTTTTTTTTGTTTGTTTGTTGTTTGTTTTGTTTTTTTGAGATGGAGTCTCGCTCAGTCACCCAGGCTGGAGTGCAGTGGTGTGATCTCGGCTTACTGCAAGCTCCACCTCCTGTGTTCATGCCATTCTCTTGCCTCAGCCTCCCGACTAGCTGGGACTACAGGTGCCTGCCACTACACCCAGCTAATTTTTTTTGTATTTTTAGTAGAGACGGGGTTTCACCATGTTAGCCAGGATGGTCTTGATCTCCTGACCTTGTGATCCATCTGTCTTGGCCTCCGAAAGTGCTGGGATTACAGATGTGAGCCACTGCCCGTGGCCTGCAAGTAGTATTGTTTTTAAATTTCAGTTTCTGATTGTTTATTGTGGAGTTTTGACTATTGACCTTGTACGCTAAGATCTTACTAATCTCAAATATTAGTTGTTAGTATATTTTTTTCAAGATTTAAAATTTTTTACATACATGACTGTATTAGTTCATTTTCATGCTGCTGACAAAGACATACCCAAGATTGTGCTATTTACAAAAGGAAAAGGTTTAATGGACTCACAATTCCACATGGCTGGGGAGGCCTCACAATCATGGCAGAAGGTGAAAAGCACATTTCACATGGTGCTAGACAAAAGAAGAGAACTTGTGCAGGGAAACTCCCCCTCTATAAAACCATCAGAGCTCATGAGACTTATTTACTATCACAAGAATAGCACAGGAATGACCTGTTCCCATGATTCAATTACCTCTCACTAGGTCCCTCCCACAACATGTGGGAATTGTGGGAGCTACAACTCAAGATGAGATTTGGGTGGGGACACAGTCAAACCATATCAATGAGCATATCATCTGCAAATAGAGTTTTACTTCTTTTTTTCCATACCAAATGCCATTTTTTTTGGCTATTGTACTGCCTTGAACCTCCAGTATATGGATCAATAGAAATGACAGAGAAGACATCCTTGCTTTGCTCTTTATTAAAAAAAAAACAACACTCAGTCTTTCACTGTATGATATTAACTTCCTTTTGATCTATTGAAGAAGTTAGTTCCTTTTTAGATGATTTTTGTCAAATACTTTTTTTCATCTTTTGAGATAATAATATGGTTTCCCTTTTTGTTTGCTAATGTGGTGACTTAGATTGACTGATTTTCAAATGTTAATCTAACCTTGCATTTCTGAGAGAAAACCCACTTGGTCTTGATGTATTATCCTTTTTATATAATGTGACATTCAATTTGCTAAAATTTTGTTTAGAATTTTGCATCAATATTTATAAGGGATATTGGTCTGTAGTTTTATTTTCTTATAACATCTTCTGGTTTTGTATCATGGTGATGCTGACCTAATATAATGAATTGGGAACTATCCCTTCCTTTTCAATTTTGTGGAAAAGCTTGTATAGAGTTTGAATTGCTGCCTCTTTAAATATTGTTTGGTTTGAGACGGTTCACCAGTGAAGGTCTATGATCCTGAATTTGATAAGGTTTTACACTACAAATTGAATTTTAAAAATTGATACAGGACTATGTTAATATCTATTTCTTCTCAAGTGAGCTGTGGTAGCTTGTATCTTTCAAATGATTTATCCACTTCATCTGTTATCAAGTTTATTGGTATTAAGATGCTCATAATCTTCCCTTATTATTTTTTGGATGTCTGTAAAGTCTGTAGTAATGTCACTTCTCTCATTTCTGATTTGAATAATTGTGTCCTCTCTCTCTTTTTTTCCTGAGTCTGACATATCTTCTCAAAAAGCCAGCTTTTGATGTATTTTCTTTTTTCTGTTTAATTTATGCTTTGAACAGATCATTCTGCTGTTTATAATGCATTTCATTTTTTCCTGCTCCTATCTTCTTAAGGTGGACACTGATTCATTGGTTTGAGACTTTTCTAATGCATTCCTTTAGCACTTTAAATTTCTCTTTAAGTACTACTTTAGAGGCATTTCACAAATGTTGATATGTTGTGTTTTTATTTTCATTGAGTTCAAAATACTTCATTTCCTTTTTGATTCATTCTTTGACCAAGGGGTTATTTAGAAGTGTGTTATTTAGTTTCCATATATTTGGTATTTTCCAGATACTTTTATGTTATTTCTAATGTAATTGATTTCTAATGAATTACATTAGAATCACATGAGAACGAATCACCTTAACTTTTAAATTTATTGCTCTGTCTTGGTAAAGGTTTTACATGGTCTTAAAAATGTGTATTGTACCATTTTGGGGTGGGATGTTCTACAAATGTCAACTAGGTCAAATTGGTTGATTTTGCTGTTCAAGTCTACCTACTATAACTTTACTAATTGTCTATCTTCTCATTCTCTCAATTAGTGAGAATGTATTGAAATTTCTGTAATTGTGGATTTACCTATTTTTCCTTTGAAGTTTTATTAGTTATTGCTTCATGTATGGTGAAGCTCTGCTATTAAGTGCGTAAGTATTTAGGATTACGTTCTCATGATAAACTGATTCCTTTATCACTATGAACTGGTCTTTAAAAAATCTGTTATTTATCCTGAAATATATTTTTATCTGATATTAATATAGGCCCACCACATTTCTTTTGATTTGTGTTATCATGGTATATCTTTTTTCCATTCTTTTGCTTTAAACTCATTTGTGTCTTTACATTTAGTATGTTTCTTGTAGGCAGCATATAGTCTCTGTGTTTTTATCTAATATGACAATCTCTTCCCCTAATTGGTGTCTTTAGATCATCTGTTTAATCTGAGTATTTATATCATTAGATTAAGACTATCATTTTGTTTTCTATTTGTTTTTTGTTTGACAGGCACTGATTTGGCCTTTCTCTGGCAGCTGCAATTGTGTATGGTATGACACTTTTCAGGCAGCCATATCCATGAACACGCTGAGATTTTCCATAGATGTGTAATTTCAAAGCAGTGTTAGACATTAAATCAAGCTTCCTGTTGGTCTTCTCAACAACAAAATCCAGGGCCAGGATCTTTTAATTTTTTCGGCAAACTAGCAAAAAAAGAGTATCATCAACCAGAACACAACTCCCAAGGGACAAAATTTCTATACTTTCTAATCCTAGAGGGTCAAAGCTCAGGGCATTCACTGAATATTTAGCATCAATCACATCCCCAGTGTTCTGCAGATAAGAATCCTCTTAACTAATTTAAAGATCCAACATGATTATCATAGGTCTGTATTCCCAATAAACTATCTCACTGCCAGGACGTATGAGAGGTCATTTTTGAACACTAAAACATAAAAATTAAGATTAAATTTTTTATTAAATGGTGACTTAAATGTTTTTATGGAGTTTTTTTTTTCAATATTAAAGTTTGGCTAAATAATAGGAGCATCTGCATGCAAGCATCATGTATCATGGAACCAATTCAGAAAACAGTGTGGAAGATAATTGTGTGAATTACAGAAGGGAAAGGGAGGCAGGAGAGGCAGCATAACGTAATTGTTAAGTGTGTAGACTCTAGAATCAGAATACCTGAGTTTTAATTAATCTCTCCAAATTATTTAGATATTTTGCAAAACCTGCTTATTAGGTCTAGTAAATATTTTGTGCAGTTTTTGAGATCTTCTACATAGAAAGATATGTTGTCTACAAATAACAACACTTTTATTTCTTCCTTTCCAGGTTGCAGGCCCACTCCCTACTTTGCTTTGCTTATTGTACTGGCTAAATTCGCCAGTATGTTAACCAGAAAGAGTCAAGTAAATATTCTTGCCTTTTTTCCAGCCATTAAATATTATGTTTACTGTAGGTTTTCTATCTACACCTGTTAACTATTTGAGGAGGCTGCCCTTTATTCTCAGTTTACTTAAAGATTTATTATTTTTTTCAATCTACATTTTTTTTGAGACAGGGTCTCATTCTGTCACCCAGGCTGGAGTGCAGTGGTGCAACCACTGTAGCCTTGAGCTCCTGGGCTCAAGGTGTCCTCCCACCTTGTCTTCCTAAAGTATGGGGATTACAAAAGTGAGCCATAATTTTCTTGTTTTGTTGTTCCTATTTTGTGTGTTTTCCTATTTCTTTATCTTCTCTTACCTTTATCATGTCCTTTTTACTTTTTTGGAGTTAGATCACAGCATTTTTTTATTCTAACCTATTGAGACTGTTGCTTAGGTATTTTCAGGCTTTCTTTTTGCCTGATATATACTTACTGCTACACATTTTCCTCTATTATAGGTTTAGGCAGAATAAATTTTGTGAATAGTATGCAGTAAATTTGTTTTTTCTTTGTTTTACCCATTTGGATAACTGAGTCAGCGGCATTATTGAAACGGTAAGTTTCCTCCCATTGTTCTAGAATGCCAACTTTGTCATAATTCAAGTGTCTGCAGGTAATTATCAGTTTTCAGATTCTCTTTTACCATTGATCTACATGACTACTCATGTAATACCACATTGTCTTAATTACCACTGTTTTATAAGAAGTCTAATAAGTTATCCAAATTTGTTCTTCAAAAGTGTCTTAGCTACTCTTGCCTTGGAGCATTTCTGTATATAACTTTAGAACCAAATTATAAGATCTTTTAAAACAAGGTTTTTGAGGTTTTGATATAGGTTCATTGACTATTGTGAAAAACTGATGTAATTGTGTTGAGGAGTGAAGAATATGACTAATCACACATATTAGATACACTGTTGGGGCAACCATAGGATGCACAGATAAAAAAAATATAAAGAACAGACCGTCAGAGAAAGCCTGATAAAAGAATTATGCAAAACAAGATATCCGAGTAAGCTCAATGTAACTATTGATGAAAACTAGGTATCTGCCATTTACCAACAGGGGGGAAGCTTAGTTCCACACAACTGTAGCTTTAGTTCCATATAAATAGAGCTAAAAATCCACTAGAGTTTTATAGCCATGTGCTAGCTACCCACATGCTACATAGTATTTTTATTTCAGTTATTCAACAATAAAATTAGCAGATCCATTTTATGAATGGGCTTGCTCTTTTGGATTTCTCTTTTCCCACTCCAACAATATATAAATCACCTGGGATGTGGGAGGAATGATATCTTTAATATTGAGTTCCCACATCCCTGTCCAGTGAATGGCATCTTTAATACTCAGTTCCCACATCCCTGTCCAGCATGCCCTCTACTCTACAGTCATTCTCAACTAGAGGAGCCCCATGTTTTCACAATAGACAGTTCAGCCAAGCAGGAAGGGGATCAAGTGGATAGGAAATCAAGCAGGAAATATGTGCAGATGCTGTCTTTATCACACAGGCATTCTCATACTTGCCAACTATGCTCTCCTGCAGGTCACTTCCAGCAAGGGTGCTCATCTAAAAATGCTTATCGGGGAATGGATGGAATGACGGAAAGTATAGTAGGAGGTATCTTAGAGACCTCCAGTTCTCAAGGCTATGCAGGCATTACTTCTCCCCGCAAGAGTCTTCCCCTGTAAGTTTTCAGGGAAAACAGTTGGGGCTTCAGGAGAAGGATCACAAAGAAGTGAAGAGACATTAGGCAGGGTCTTTATGTGCAATCACCATGGTTTATATAAGTATATGAAAATAAATGCAAGTATTAAAAAACATAACCTTAACATAGCAAAAAATAAGGCCACCAGGATCAGAAGACAGTAAAATGAGCCACTTATAGGGATGGACAATCAAAAGCAGAGTGTCCAGAGGGAAAAGCAAGTTCAGATGTGGTTTTTACATATTAGTCTTAGCATCTAATGCTTCAAGACAGAGAGTAAAGATTTAAAAAGTACTAATATTAACTGAAAATGAGCTCTGCATTGTATTTGTACTTACGGATAAAAAATACTCAGGGGAAGTATGTTTGCCTCAAGTCACACAATCTGTGAGTCACTGAGCCAGGATTAAACCCAAGACCATCTGGCCTCAGTGCCAATGTTTTTCAGCTCCAAGTTCCCAGTTGGGAAGAATAAAAGGGACACCTGCCCAAAATGCATCAATCTCAAGGTCCTTCCAGAGATGCAGGTCAACTTATATGCTTGAGATGGGAAAATGCACACCGATCAACTTTACTGAATCTGATCAACCTATCGTTCAATTTTTTGTACAAGACCTTTACATGTAGCTTTAGGGGTCATGCTCAAGCCCCTTCTTAAAATAGCGTATAGGTTTTATTTTGTTGTTTACTCATTTTCTTCCATGTCTTTTATAGAAAATTACTTTATGGCCATAATTATGCCAAGTTAATATTAGCAGTTTCACAATGGCTGATTATCATTATGTAGTATAAGGAATATGCAACTTGACAATATTCTGTATGCTTAACTTGCTGCACTGATCACTGAGTTCATAACTTTAAAATCTTTACATGCCATATTAAAAATGTTCTTCATTTATATAACTATTTTCCATCATCTTTGCTGGAAAAGTTAGGCATCACCAAACTAGAAACAGATTCCCTTAAAAAGTTTTATCTATTGGGATATTATCCCCAAGCTTATCAAATTAATTGGGTTTCTAGTAATTATTAAGGCTTGAGCTAATTCTAAGGCTTTTCTGTGGCCAGTTAATTATGATTTTACCACTGTATGAATTCTCTGGTGTACAGTTAGTTGTGACTTCTGGATAAAGGCCTTCCCACATATAGCACATTGATAGGGTCTTTCCCCAGTATGAATCCTCTGATGTAAAACAAGGTCTGACTTCTGAGAAAAGGCCTTTCCACATTCAGCACATATGTAAGGTTTCTCTCCTGTATGAATTCGCTGGTGTCCCGGAAGGTGAGACTTCTGAGAGAAGGCTTTCCCACATTCAGTACATATATAAGGTTTTTCTCCTGTGTGAATTCTCTGATGTCCAATGAGATGTGACTTCTGGCAGAAGGCTTTGCCACATTCACTACATTTATAGGGTTTTTCTCCAGTATGTGTTCTCTGATGTATGATGAGCTGTGACTTGCGGGAGAATGTCTTCCCACATTCAGTACATTCATAAGGTTTTTCCCCAGTATGAACTAACTGATGTGTAATGAGTTCCGTCTTCCTGCTGAAGGCTTCCTCACATTGAGCACATTTGTAGGGTTTCTCACCAGTGTGAATTCTTTTATGTATAATGAGGTGGGACTTCTCACAGAAGGCTTTCCCACATTCGGTACACTCATATGGTTTCTCTCCAGTATGAGCTCTATGGTGTATAATCAGCTGTGACTTCTGGGAAAAGGCCTTCCCACACTCTCTACATTCATAGGGTTTTTCCCCAGTATGTATTCTCTGATGTATAATGAGGGGTGATTTCTGGGAGAAGGCTTTCCCGCATTCACTACATTCATAGGGTTTTTCCCCAGTGTGAACTCTCTGATGTATAATAAGGGATGATTTCTGAGAGAAGGCTTTTCCACATTCAGAACAATCATAAGGTTTCTCCCCAGTATGAGTTCTCTGATGTACAACAAGATGAAACTTCTCACTGAAGGCTTTTCCGCATGCACCACAATCATATGGTTTCTTTCCAGTATGAATTCTTTGATGTACAATGAGCTGTGACTTCTTAGCAAAGGCTTTTCCACATGTAACACATACACAGGTTTTCTCTTTAGTTTCTACATTCTGATACTGAATAAGGGATTGTGTATTTCTAAAAACAGTTCCATACTGATTATCATCAAAAGGTATTACTCCATTGTGAATCTTCTCAAGATTAGAATTGGGCTCACTCTGGCTAGATGATTTTCCACCTCCAAAACTCTGATCAATTTTTTTTCTTGAATTGCTCTTAAAACAACTCGGTAGGTCAATATTTGGTTTTAAGTTCTTTTTCAAAGCATCATATTTATGGAATCTCTGTATTGATGTACCTGTTTCTATGCACTCTTGAAATATTTTCCCCAATGGATTATATTTATGCCCTGACGCCTCAGTCACTGTTTTACTGTTAACAAATGTGACCTGCCTGAAGAGTTTGTCTTGATTCTCTAGAATTCTCTGCAGCTGACCATCACCTTGACAGACTTTTAAAATGGAGCACAATGAACCATCCTTTGTGACTCCCTTCAGTATCTTATGATGGAAGGAAACTGTCCCCAAAATACATGACTGGGAGTTGTGAAGGTTACTCTTCCTGTCTAAAAGAAGAAAACACACAATTTAAGAGTCATCACAAGAGTCAATTAACAGAGGGTAAAGAAGTAGAACAAATGGATGATCCAACATAGTAGATGAACTCACAAAAAAAGGATGGAAACAGGTCATCTCAGAAGACAGTACAGCACATAGTGTTATCAGGTGAAGAGATAGACAAGAATGTTAAACAGAAATATTCATGTAAAAACTAAACTTAAAAGCAATGAAAAAGTGTCAAAGGTCTCATCACTACTTTTTTTATTATTCTTCTAGAATCTTTCAATTCTGCTTTCTAAATAGAAACCCCTTTTCACCTTTTAATTTCATTTGTATTATAAACCATGTGCTACACATTTTTATTATCCTACCATCACTCTAAAGAAACAAGGTATCTTCTGTATGCAAAATACTTTAACTCTCCTCCATCTATTTTCCTAACAACTAACACAAATAATGGAAAAATTCAATATCCTGCTGCAGATTCAGCATCAGAGTCAAACGGAGAATACAGATCTAAATTCCACTACTCCCAATAAACTACTTTCTATACATGTCAAGTAAAACTAGTAAAGTTCTCCCAGAAAAGCTATATCTTCCTGACCCTAGTTTTGTTCATATACTCTCTCCAACACTCTTTGCTTGCCTTCACCCTCCTCCTTCAGCCTCAGAAGCATTTATGTCATTCAGAGCAGGTACAGTTGCATGCTCTGAAAAATGTCTCTCAAATACTCCCACATCTCTTTGGACTCTAATTTTCTCTGAACTTTTAAAACAGTAACTGCATTTGACATTTAATTTAGTATAGTCATTTACCTGGGAATCTTGCCTTTTAAAGTACAGCTTATGTTCTTGAAAGGAATTTGCCTTTTATTGCCTTTAAAACTCTTTCAGAAAAGACAGTAAATATAAATATATATATACACACATGAGACAGGATCAACAAAAAATAGGACTCCTCTGAAAGGCTCCACAATTACTTGTTGAGTGACTACTAAATTCTCAGCATAGAAGCAAAGAACAGGAGATTTCAATAAGGATAGAAATATAAACCTCAGGCACCAATCAATTAAAAAAATACACATAAATTGATATTTCACTTCCCTTGTCTCCCATCTGCCTGATATTCATCTGGATAGATCCAATTTGATATGTCTCTCTTTATGATCCATGGCTCTTCTCCTTGTTCCAACTTGGAGATGACATCTGGTTTGGAAACTGGATATCCTATTAAACAGAAATCACAGAGGATTGAAATTGACTTTACCTAAGGAAAAAGAAAAGGTGCAGTTTCAGATGGTCTACAATGAAGCTGTCCAGTTAGCCCTCAACAAAGGCATAACCTCCATTTGCAAAGGTATGAAGGTCATAAAAGTCATGACACATGTCAGGAACAACCTAATCACAGCAACTGGTAAGGAAAGGCACTTGATTGGACAACTCTTGAGTTATTCGGGGAAGCCATCCTTACCCATTGAGACCAGGTGGCTGTAGTTCTCCAGCATCACATCCCTGTACAGGGTCCTCTGAGCAGGGTCAAGTTGCTGCCACTCCTCCTGGGTGAAATCCACAGCCACATCCTTGAATGATACTAACCCCTGTAATAGCAAATTCCTGTTCAATCTGAAGTGATCATTCTCATAATTTCTACTGTAATGTGCACAACTACACCCACACCTAGTTTTGTATCATAGTTTTTGGGAAAAACAAAATAAAATCCTGTTTTTAGCAAGCAGAGCCAGGCATATAAAGAGAAAAAAAGAGGTAAACCATAAAATGCCTACCTAATACATACAGTAATTTCATACGTTTTAAAGGCAGCACCCAAATAACCGGGAGGAAGATGGATTATTGGATGAATAGTATTGAAACAATGAATAGTAAACAGGAAAGGAATAATGTTGAAGAAATATTATGAGTTGAGTTGTATCTTCTGAATATTTATATGTTGAAGTCCTAACCCCCAGTACCTCAAAATGTGATATGACTTGGAAACAGGGTCATTGCAGATATACCTAGCTATATGAAGTATTTAGGGTGAAACTAAATCTAATATGATCTGTGTCCTTATCCAAAGGGGGAAATTTGAACACAAAGACATGCATAGAGGGAAGATAATGCAAAGAATAAAAATAAGATAGTTATAAAGAAGCTAAGGAGAGAGGCATGAAACAAATATATCCCTCACAGTCCTGAAGAACAACCACCTTGATTTTGGACTTCTAGTCTCCAGAACTATGAGACTAAATTTCTATTGTTTAAGCCACCCAGTTTATGGTACTTTGTCATAGCAGTCCTAGCAAACCAATACACTATACAATACCTGGGAAAAAAGAATAAATTCTGACGGAATAAAAATTTTAACTCTAAAAAGTACTAAAGACCATAAAAGTAACAAAATAAGACATGGGAGAATTTTAATTAATGATTATAGAGCAGAAATGCCCTTTGCAAGTACATTTTTTTTTTTTAAAAAAAAGAAAAGCTACATTTAGAGAATCACAGAATGTCAGAGCTCTAGAAGATCATTAATCTAATCTCTTTATTTCATAGGAAAATGATCTTAGCTTCCCCCCAATTTAATAGCTGTCTTATAAACACAAAATAGCTAGTAATAGAATGAACATACCAATTACAGGAGCAACAAAAAATAAGGAATCCCAAATGATAAACTCAACAAAAATGTGCAGAAAACATTAACGAAGAAACCACAACAAATTAGTGACATAACATCAAAAAAGAATTTGGGTAAAAGTAGAGTTATAAAATGTTTCTGGAGGGAAAATTGACTATTTTAATTATGTCCCCATTATCCTCACAATAGTTGTTAACTAATAGCAGAAACTAATCTAATAGTGATCTGTATTATTTTAAATAAATTGTTCAGACTTTTTTCCTAAATATTCCATTATTACCAAACACCACTTTCAGAATGAAAATGATTATTTCAAATGTCAACACTGCCTGCTTAAAAGCCTCCTTTGTTTTCTTCCTTGCTAACACAGTCTCATCTCTCTTATCTCAAATCTCAAGTTTTCTCTCATCCCACACCAATTCCATATTCACTCTGTCAAGCTGCCAAACACATAGTTGTCCGTGACAATCCTATTAATTTTCCTAGTTTACACATAAGAAAACTGAGGATTACAGTGGTTAAGTAAATACTTGCCAAAGATTACATACTAAATATATGATTGATGAACTCTCATATCTGCAAGATTTATTCTCACTCAATAGTCTAGTTCTTGACTACTGCAGTCCAAACTGCCTCCTTGATACTGTAAACATGATCTTTTATACTTTATCACTTCAATACCAACCTTAGTCGACCTTTCCATGAAGCACTCTCCATTTTAGTTTTAAAATTCTCAGCCTTCCTAAAATCACTCTGCCCTACTTTCACAAACGCTGCTTCCTGTTCTCAGCCTACTTCCCTCATGAGCCAAAGTTCAATAATCATTTAAGCCTCTTACCTACTTCCTTAGAAATCTGGTTGTTCCCCACTCTCTGCTATAACAGTACCTGCTCCATGTCTGCTACAGAACTTTTATGTGTTAATGTTAGTTTCTACATCTCTTTACATCTCTGCCAATGTGTTAATGTTGGTTTCCACATCTCTGTTTTCTCTGCAGTCCTCCCAGAAGAAAACTATACCTAAATCTGCTCAGGATATTCAACAGCTAGCCAGTGCATATGACATAAACTGGGTACTTAAGAAATGTTTGTTAAAAAGAAATGAATAATGATTATAAAGAAAAAACAAAAACTCATGTTTAGTTAAAAACTGTTTTGTGTATTAGTCTACATTTTTTTAATCTGAAGAAAAGTAACATAAGAAAGATAATAAATCTGGAATACAGAGGAAATCCATTCTGAGAGGTAAATTCATAGATGTTATTATTCTAACATTCTGATTTTGCTTTATTAATGATACCCAAATGCTTCAATATAATAAGTAGGTATAAATTTCTTAATTTTGAGAAAAATATAGTACATAATCAGTGGAAAATTATACTTTTGTCAACTAGAAACCATTTTTACAGCTCGGGTCCCTGTGGAAATGGAAGTACAATTAAGAGATGGAAGAAATGAAAGGGAAGTAGGTGTTACAGGCTGAAAAGGAGGATATGTGTAAAAACGACTTCACTTCTGGATGGTAGGGAACTAATACACAGCCCTCTTCCTGAAGGAAGAAGCAATTAATCAACTAATTAGCCACAGCAGTTGGATGTATTGGGCTAATTAAAAAATCCATTCTCCTTCAAAGCAGTGTTGTGTAACAGAAATATAAAGCTAACCAGATAGTAAGTTTACATTTTCTAGGAACCACATTCAAAAAATTATTTTCAATAATATATATTTATTCCAATATATTACTCAAGATATTGTTTCAACATGTAATCAATCCTTAAAAACTACTAGTGAGTTTTTTGGAAATATAACTTTGAAATCTGGTATGGACTTAACACAACATGTCTCAATTCAAACTAGCCAATTGCAAGTGTTCAGTAACCACATTTGACTGATGGCTGCTATATTAGACAGCACAGCTCTCAAGCAAAGCTACTGAAATCCAAAAACAAAAACAACAAAAAAGTCTTTTTGCAACAGAACTCTAAACTCTACTGTAAAATATACACAAGGACTCCTAATGCAAAAGCTGACTTCAAGATTTGACAATGATAATGATACTGATGATGTAATAACAGCTGATACTTAAATACAGTATAAACCATGCCCCGGTTACAGTTTCAAGCATGGTTTTTACTCAGTTCTCACAACAACCCTATGAGGATTATAATCTCTATCTGTAAGATGAAGAAACAATCCCAGACAACCAGGCCACAAAGAAATATTATGCATCTGATAAAATAATGAAGGAGAATTCTATGTACTGATATGGAAAGATATTCTAAATGTATACAAAAGAGCTTTATATTGGACAGTAAGTTAAAAATCAAGTTGCAGAACAAAATGTTTACTGTAACATTCTTTTTCCAAAAGAAAAGTGTATGAAAATAAGAGACATTCTCACACATTTGTACTTTTACACGTAAACAGTTAATCACAGTTATATTCATATCAAAAAAGGTTTGGAAGGTTAGAAGCAATGGTTAACACTGATTATCCTGGGAGCAAGTGAGTTTAAGTTAAAGGTCTCTTTGTTTTAAATTTTTATCTTTTATATAATTTTAAATGTTTATATGCCAATGCTGGCAGAAAGAAAAAATAATACAAACTTTTAAAATTGGGAGAGCAAAGAAGGAACAGTCTTGAACTTGACAGTAATCCTACAAATTCTGAAAGCACAGCAAAAGATACGGAGCATCAGGGACCTTTGCCCTCCAAATATTTGCCAGATAAATAAAATTTAAGAATGGTTTTGCACATGTACCCTAGAACTTAAAGTATAATAAAAATAATAATAATAATAAAAAAGAATGGCTTTTTTTGAGAGAAATATATAGTTTAGAAAAACATTCAAAATGTGCCTATCTTACATTAATGAATTTACCTGTGGATAAAGCTGGACAATAGGAAGCATCTGTAATTAGTTTGTTCCTCGAAAGCAGAGGTCAACAAATTTTTTCAGTAAAGTTTATATTTTTGGCATTCCAGGCCATATGGTTTCTGTTGTAACTACTCATCTCTACCATTGTAGTTAGAAAAAAGCTATAGACAACATGTAAACAAACAGCATGGCTGTGCTCCAATAAAGCTTTGTTTATAAAAACAGTTGGAGAATGGGATTTGGCCCATGGATAATAATTTGCCATCCCCCACTCAAGAATAAGGTTCAAGGAGTTTGGCTAGACATTATGATACATCCCCTCTAAAAAGATCATTTTAAGACACCACTACAAGAAATCTACTGTGGCATTTACCAAAGGAGTGTTGGTGAGGACACTGTGCACTCCACCTCCTAGAGTAAAAGCCAAAAAGGAATTTTTTTTTTAGTCTTATATGGCAAGAAATATTTTCTTACCATGGGAAATTTATCTTTCTCTTTAGGGAAATGCAAATCGTGTAACTCATGATGTCTGCAAGAAAGATCAGAACAATTAGTACATTAATTTATAAAAATGGTTTCCAGCCAGGTTTTTTACATATTACCTAGCAATGCTTTTGAGGTCTTGATCTTTATTGTTACCACCTTTTCCTTAATCCAGATTTTAGCTATCTTTACTTTCCATTTGATTGTATGAAAAACCAAAGAAGAAATTTTTTTTAAAAAAAGCAACTCACCTGGGACTTCATCATTTTTTGCTCTTTTCCAAAAGGCCAGATGACTGAAAAAGCAAAACTGGTGATCAGAATGTTTTTCGTAGACCAAACCCAGACTGCAGCTTTCACATTCACCAGTCTAGCAATAACTAACACCAGAAGTCAGGTAGCTAATGGGCTACCCTGTGGGATAAGGTTGTTTGAGCCTAACAGAAGGATCAGCAAGCACCATGTAGAGGAGGGATCATTCTTTACTCCTCTTGTACTTATAATATGATCACATAGAAGTTGACCAAGGTTTATAATTGGATAGATGTGAAGATATGTTTCCAGCTGATTTACTAACAGCTTATTGTTCCCCCCGGGAATCAGCAATTCTATTTATATAAGATTTTCATGAGGCAATAATCATGGATAGCTATATAAAGATATAAGTGAAGATGGAGCTCCTTGGCAATAAGAATGGGAATGACCAAATGGAAAACTGAGGCATGGATTCCCTATTCCTAAAAAGAACCAGCAGCTGAATTCCAACAATCTTCCAAGAACTCTCTTATATTTTCCCCCAACTCAGAAAACTCTTGCTAAATCAATGTGCATGAACTCAAAGGTTAATTTTAATATGTTTTCTGTTTAAATTTGTATTGCTGTTTTTCAACAGCGCTATTGTCTGCATACAAAAATGGTGATAGGTTGGAACCACTGAAAAAAAAGAGAATATACCACAATGCAGGAAGGTACATACCTAGTAAACTTTCCTCAGTCCCAGGACAAGTCATGCAGACAGAGCTTGAACTAGCCCAGAGGAAGTGGGGGCTCCCATGATAGAGAGATTATTTTATAGGGGGTATCCCAGGCTGTATCAAAACAGATCTAGAAGGACACAAAAGAAACAGTCATACTCATCTCTGGACACTCAGCAGATGCTCAATAAATGTCTCTTGAATAAAATATAAAATGATTTCAACAAACTGAGAAAGTGGAGGACTGAAATCAAACTTTTTATTATGATTCTATCAGTTTTTATTTGTTTGGTCTTGTTGGGGGTACCATCAGAAATGCTTAGGGGGCAATGGTAGACTACGAAAAGATGTGAAAAGGGGTTGACCTTTAAGAACTCAGCTGCCTATGACCTGTGGAAATTTAACGTAAGTAAAGGCCTTCCCCAGTAAAATGTAGCTGACCACCACAACACCGTGGCCCCATTACTGTCCCCATCTAAATCTCGGAATTCTCAAGCCTAGCAATTATGTACCCTACTGAACTCCCCCATGTCCATCACATCACTGAACACATGGACGCCCCCATCATTTAGTCCATAGCCTCCCATCACTGATTCCTCAGAGCCTCGTAAATCACTGAACCCAGTTAAACCCACCAGTCAGTCCACCTGCACGCCATTCCTGACCCCATAGACACCCCCTCACTTCTCACTTCCCAGTTACTAATCACATCTTGGATTCCCACATAAATCCAACACTAATCCCACCTACTTCCCCCACCAGTGACTTTATAAACCTACCACTGACCCTCACGGGCTCCTCTCCTCCCATTACCAATCCCACAGACTCACCCTTCACCGCACACATCCCGCCTCTGACTCCCAGCTGGATTATCAGGTCCCAAAACCCCCATCACGGCTTAATGGGAACCGCTGTCACATCCATATTGGCAAACTCTCCTGCTTCCTGTCCGGGAGCACAACACCAGGCTCCGTAGGCTGCGTTGTTCCGTACGGGGCGGTTTTGCCCGTTCCGCATCTTCAGAGGCTTTGTTCAGGAAGCAACATGGCTGCTCTCTGGGGCTGTTTCCGCATGGGGCCGCCATCTTGAGAGCCCGGTCGTCTCCGTACTAGCGGAGGATTCGCCCAGTGCTGAGCCCGAGAGTGGGCTGTACCAACGGGGCAGCGAAGGAAGGGGAAGACGACGGAAAGGCGGCCTATGAAAGGAGCAGTAAGGTGCACACTTTTGCAGACAGATTTTACAAGAAGGATTAAAGAGGAAGTTGGAGTGAACCTTCCTCTACTGGAAGCATGCTTCTGACGAAAGGGGAGGAATTTTAAATGGTACCATGGACGTGTTTGTGCATGGTACAGCCCCATGCCGGGAGATTCGATTTGCTGAGAGGGGAAGCGTGGAATGGTGCGGTCCTCTCCAGGGAGATTCCACTGTGGGAGAGAGGGACAAAATCTGGGGGCTGAACAATCATTGTGAACTGTAATTATGCCAATAACAACGGTAAGGAATCCTTATAAGGGAAATTGATATTGCAGTAATAAGTAATAACAGGTCGACTGAAGGAAAAAGGTAAATTAAGAGGCAGGGAAGAAGAGACCGAGGCACAAAGAGAGGGACAGTGAGAAGCAGAGAATCAGAGAGAAAATGGGGGAAATGGGGACAAAGGAGCAAGCCTAGAAAGGAGGAGAGACGGGGCACTGAAGAGAAAAAAAACAGACATAGGAATAGAAGTGGGAAGCTAAGGGGTAGAATGTGGTAGACAGAGAGATTGAGACAGAAAAGAGACTTGAAAACCGGAACGGAAATAAGGGAGAGACTGAGAAGGTTAGATTTCAGAAACAACAACAACATGATTTTTAAAAAATGAACCAGCCAAAGAGAATATTAAAATTGTTATCTTAACACTTAGACCTTACATCAAGCTTTAAAAAAGCAAAATGCATGTTCACAGACCAATGTTTCATTTGTATGAATGAATACAATTTTGAATCATAAGTTTCACACGAGTGATGCTTTTTGATATATTATGAAACAGGCAGCAATTTTACATTTAGCAATTTTATTTCTCATGTCAAAACAAAGGCAGACTTAGATAAGAAGACAATGTATGCAGAAAGAACACTGTTGCATTAGGAAGAATGCTCCAATCTCAAATCTGCAAGAATCACAATATCAAACAAAATGACTTTTTTTTATAGGGAGGAATAAGAAGGGTTAGCAGGAACTTTGTAGGGAGGAGGATATGAGGTAGGGGTGTGCAGGTGGCAAAACCGGGGCATTTCTACAGAAATTGTTTCTGTTGTCATGGAATTCAGAATAAGTGGTTAAGGGGAGATGTTCTGAATCATAGTGCATTAGTGCGGTGTTTCAACTCAGGGGAAGGCAAAATGTAGAGGGCTGTGGGAAGGAGAGAAATCTGACTAAAGTTTGGTCAAGGCAAAGAGGGTAAGAAATGGTTGGTTGTGAGCACTTTACTTCTCATATCTATTTAGGCTTCCACAGTTATATCAATATTTGTTTCTTGCTTTGAGCTTAAGACAGTGTAGACACTGAATTTAGTGGTAAGGGTATATAGTAATGATTAATTCAGAATCCTCAGCCTCAAAGAGTGATGCCAGTGGAAGTTGTAGACTCAGGAAAAGGCCAGACTCTACTACTGTTCCTATGTGGAGAGCCTTGTAGGAATTGTAAAAACTTTAGTTCTTCATCTTAAGAATGATGGAAAGCTGTCCTTATGTAGTACCTAACTTAAAAAGAAGATGTTGAAGGAACAGGAAGCCTCTCTCATAATGAAAGGAAGAAAATTAAAGCCATAGTATGATACCATTTCTCATCTATTTGCTTGTAAAATATTATTCTAAGTTTGGCAACACTGTTGGTTAGGCCATGGGAAACATCATGTATTACTATTAGGATGGCAAACTTATAGCCCCTATTTAGAGGTGTTGGCAATATCTAGCAAAACTACATGTATTGGTTATCTATTGCTGTGTAACAAATTACCCAAAACTTAGCAACTTGAAATTATAAATATTTATTGTCTCATAGTTTCTGTGAGTCAAGAATGGGAACAGCTGGGCTGGGTGATTCAGGTTTAGTCTCTGTGAGGTTGCAATCAAGCCATCGGCCAGGGCTGCAATTATTTCAAGGCTCAAGTGTAGGAGGATATGCTTCCAAACTCAATCAAATAGCTGTGGGCAAGCCTTGGAATATCAGTTTCCAAGTTTTTTCACGTGGCTGCTTACAGGCCTCCGTTCCTCACTATGTGGGCCCTTCCTTAGGCTATCTTACTGTTTTCGGATGACAGGTGACTTCCCTCTCTCTAAGACTGCTTCATGATATGATAGCTGACTTCTGTACAGACCAAGTGAGTCAAGGGAGAGAGAACACACACAAAACAGAAGCCACAGGCTTTTTATAACCTAAATTGGAAGTGGCATCTGATTACTTTTTCTGTATTCTATTGGCTAGAAGTGAGGCATTCAAGCCAGCCCATAATCAAATGAATGGGAATTGATCTCCACCTCTTAAGGGGAGGATTATCAAAGAATGTATGGACATATCTCTAAAACCACAGCACTATGTAATTTTTACCCTATGATTCAGAAACCCCACTTGAAGAATATATCCCAAAGATATACCAGCAGAAAAAAAATAGCCAAAAGATTATTTATTGCAAAACTGTTTTTAATACCAAAAGACAGCAGATAACACAAACATTTAAAACAGTACTACTTAGCTGTGTATGTGTATGTGAGAGGAATTGGAGGAGAGAGGGAGGGAGAAATATCTTTCTGTACTAACATGAAGTGAATTTCAGGATATAATATGTATCCTGACATTAATTATGTTAAGGATACAGTATGTAAAAAACATGAAGTGGAAAAATGAAAATATTTGCTATTACCATTTTTAACATAAAAGTGAATGAATATATATGTATTTATTATATATGTGCATAGCATATGTATAAACAGTTGCAGTGAGAAACAAATAAAGTGACCCCTTTCCCCAGTCCTTTTTATTTACACCAGTTATGTTCTATAAAGTCATCATAAGCCCTGGATTAGCAAGTACTGAACCATTGCTTCCAGGGGAAGAATAAAATTATATATATATATAAAATATTATTTTGTAAAATGAAATCCCAGCTGAGAATATATATGTATATATAAAATAACCCTAAAAACAACTTATCCTGGGCAGATTTTATTTTATTTTACAAAAGAGAAAATGAGGTTTAGAAGTGTTAATTAACTTGCCTAATGTCACTCCATTAACAGCTGCAGCTTCTTGTACATTACCATGCTGCCCCTTCTGTCTCTATCCTCTGGTCGTCTCAATACCTCAAGCCAGAGTTCTAACTCAACTGGGAAGGTGCACATGAGGTGACACATTTTTGCTACTCTGTGTGTGTCTGCAAATAATTGCAAAAGTGCTGTGAGTATTGATTTTGGGGTTATAAATGGATTTTAGCAAGTAGGTGAATTTGCAGATGCAGAATTTGTGAATAATGAAGATCAACTAAATATATACTTACCTTAAAAATTAAAAATGAATAATGGAAAAATAAATCGTCAAATAAAACATTATCTATAAAGGGTGGTATTATCTATGAAAATGTAGCAAATAACCCCAAAATGTAGTGGCATAAAAATGCACATTTGTTGTCTCACAGTTTCTGTGGGTCAGGAAGTTGACAAATTATCTAGTTTCTCTGCTTTAAGGTCTCTCATAAATCTATAATAAAGTTATCATCCAAGGATAGGC
The DNA here is from genome assembly GCF_000951045.1 of Mandrillus leucophaeus. Lineage (NCBI taxonomy): Eukaryota > Metazoa > Chordata > Mammalia > Primates > Cercopithecidae > Mandrillus > Mandrillus leucophaeus. The sequence goes on along the minus strand of NW_012102943.1, from coordinate 1,225,359 downwards.
TTTTATTTGAAGGCTCAACTGGAGAAAGATCCACTTCCAAGCTCAATCATATGATTTTGGGAGGATTCAGTGCCTCAAGAATTATTGAATTGAGAGTATTCACTTCTTTGATAGCTGCTGGCTAGAAGCCACTCACAGTGCCTTGCCATGCAGAACGCTCTAACGTGGAAACTTGCTGATTTAAGGAGGCAAGAGAAAGAGTCTATAAGGGAGATGGTAGTCACAGTCTTTTATAATCTAATCATGAGAGGATACCCCCTCAATGTTGCCATATTCTATTGGTTAGAAGCTACTTACTTATATGGAAGTGACTACACAAGGTCATGAATACCAGGAAGTGGGGATCATTGGTGGTCATCTTAGATACTTCCTAAGAAGGTAATAAGACAGAAGGGACAGAAATAGTACCCACTGTCCTTTGAATGTACCATGTTCTGTTTATTTTACTTGAGAACCACAAAAAATTTACATAATTATAAAACAAAATTAAATTTTAGAAAATAATTCCAAACTATTGCTTCTGGCCAAGATGAAATAACAGGGAATGAATGCAGACGTGTATTGGCCCATTTTCACATTGCTGATAAAAACATACCTGAGACTTGGTAATTTATAAAGAAATTACCAAGAGGGTTAATAAAGAAAAAGAGGTTTAATTGACTCACAGTTCCACATGGCTGGGGAGGCCTCATAATCATGGTGGAAGGTGAAAGGCACATCTTACATGGTGGCAGACAAGAGAAGTGAGAGCCAAGCAAAAGGGGTTTCCCCTTATAAAACCATTAGATCTCATGAGACTTATTCACTACCACAAGAACAGTATGGGGGAAACTGCCCCCATGATTCATTCTTCTCCCACTGGGTCCTTCCTACAACACATGGCCCAGAGACTTTCCTTCCAGTAATATGAAGCATCTTTCCTTTTATTCATGTCTTATTTTATGTCCTTTGGTAGAATTTTGACCTTTTCTTCATCCCAGTTTTGGATATTTCTGGTAAGGTTTATTCCTACATCTTTTGTAGTTTATGTTAACTGCTGTGAAATAAGTAATTTTAATTATTAATATTTTCTAATAAGTTACTGCTGGCATGAAGCAAAGGTATTGATTTTTAAATACATTTTAAAACTTCTGACCTGTACAAAAAGGTATACAATCAGAAATAAAAATAGGCCAGGCATGGCAGCTTATGCCTTGGGAGGCTGAGGCTAGAGGATTGCTTGAGCCCAGGAGTTTGAGACCAGCCTGGGCAGCATAAGGAGATTCCATCTCTAAAAAATTTTTTTAAAAATTAGCCAGGCATGTTGTCACATGCCTGTAGTCCCAGATACTCAGGAGACTGAGGCAGGAGGGTCACAGTGAGCCTTGATGGTGCCACTGCAATCTAGCCTGGGCGACAGAGTGAGATCCTGTCTCAAAAAATTAAATAAAAATAAACACCTTCTGATCAGTGATGAATTTTTTTTAAAAAGTGAAAATTAGAAAACATTTCTCGGCCGGGCGCAATGGCTCAAGCCTGTAATCCCAGCACTTTGGGAGGCCAAGACGGGCGGATCACGAGGTCAAGAGATCGAGACCATCCTGGCTAACACGGTGAAACCCCGTCTCTACTAAAAAAATACAAAAAATTAGCCGGGCGAGGTGGCGGGCGCCTGTAGTCCCAGCTACTCGGGAGGCTGAGGCAGGAGAATGGCGTGAACCCGGGAGGCGGAGCTTGCAGTGAGCTGAGATCCGGCCACTGCACTCCAGCCTGGGTGACAGAGCGAGACTCCGTCTCAAAAAAAAAAAAAGAAAGAAAGCATTTCTCTATCTTCACTCTCAAGCCCAAGATTCCCCTCAAATTAACATTGTTTCCACATTTTTCTAATAATTTTCCAGAAAACATATCTTTTATAGAATGGACCATTCTATAATTCTGTTCTGTAGCTTACTATTTCTTGTATCTCAAAGAGCATTGCATGGCACCATTTATGGATTCACGTCATTTTTAATGGCCTCATAGCATCCTATGATATAGATGTATCTAACAAGTCTCCTAACAATTAACTTTGAGATTATTCCTTTTTTTTAATAAACTGATGTGAAAAAAACATATTTTGGAGTATTTTAATAAGTATATTCATAGAAAAAATTTCTAACAATGAAATTATTTGATCAAAGAGTTTCTACTTTTTGCTGTAACAGGAAAAAATGAAAATAATTTACCTACTACTGTGCTAAAACTACTGAACTCCCACTGTACTAAAACCTGTATTAAGTTTTGGTCCTTTCTATTTAAATGAATTTTTCTCACATTTTTGGTATAAATGTGAGAATGAACAAATAGTTTTTTTCTCATTCTTTCCAATAATTGTATCTATTATTTCATTTTCTTGGGTTTTTTTCTTCTTTTTTTTCTTTGGTTATAATTTCAGCACATGCTGAATTGTAGCAATGACAATGACAATATTTGTCTTGTTCGTGCCTTTAAAGGACCAATGAACATGGTTCTAATAATTCTTCATTTAGTCTAATATTTACTGTAGATTTCTAGCCAACCTGGTGCTGGGCAGACCTGGAACTTGAGTCTGCAGGGGGCAGCCTAGAGCCTGGGGCTGCAGGGCCTGTCTTGGTTCTGGGGTGAGCTTCAAGCCTGGGGCCAGGGGAGCCTGCTTAGCATCTGGGGCCAAAGGGCCAGCCTGGAGCCTAGAGCTGGCCTGGCAGCAGGATTCACTGGGACAGGCCTGATGCTGGGGTCCATGGCAAAGTTGGGTGCTCACTTCACTCTCCTTCCCCTACAAAGAGGGTATCTCTCTCCTCACTGCCTTGCCTTGTGGGAGGGGTGACTTGAGTAATGTAAAACTCTTCAACCTACACTCTTCAAGGCATCTTTTCTTATTCTGTGCTACACCCAGGTGCTGTCATCCTTAGCTCTTGTGAAGGCATTTTCATGAATAAAAAGTTGTTCAAATTGATGTTTCTGCAAGGGGACAAGCTCTGGAAAATCCTACACCACATCTTGCTAACATCACACCTTGCATAACAGTTTTCTTTCGGCACTTGAAAAATGTTGTGCTACTTCCTGTTGGCCTCCATGGTTTCTGAGGAGATATCAACTCTCATTCGAATTCTATTTCTCCTATATGGAATGCATTGTTTCTCTCTGGCAGCTTTCATGATTTTTACTTTGCCTTTGGTTTTTAGAAATGTGACTGCAATGTTTCTTGGCATGGATTTCTTTTCATTTTTTCTTGTTTGGGATTCACTCAGCTTCTTGAATTTCTAAGTTTGGGGTGGGGGTTGGCCAAATTTGGGAAATTTTCAGCCATTATTATTTTGAATACTTCTTTAGCCTCATCCTCCTCTCCTTCGTGAATGCCAAAGACATGAATGTAAGATCTTTTGATGTAGTTCCACATTTCCATGAGGCACTGTTCTATTTTCTTTTCTTCTATTTTCTCTCTGTTGTTCAGACTGCATAATTTCTACTGTTCTTTCACTTACTGATATTATTCTGTCCCCTCTCCTGCCGTTCTGCTATTGAGTCCATTCACTGAGTTTTAAATTTTTAGTTATTGTATGTTCCCATTCTAAAATTTCCATTTTGTTTTTCTTTATATCTTCTGTTTATTTGCTGAGATGTTCTGTTTTTCATTTGTTCCAAGCATGCTTGTAATTGTTCACTGAGGCATTTTTACAATGGCTGCTTAACAATCTTTGTCAGATAATTTTAATATCTCTGTCATCTTGGTTGGCATCTAGTGATTATCTTTTTTCCTTCAGTGTAAGATCTTCCTGGCTTTTTATGAATGTTTTTTAAATTGAAACCTGGACATTTTGTGTATTATGTTATGAGACCTGATTTTAATTAATCCTTCTGTGGTTGCTGGCTTCCTGTGACAGCACTCCAGCAGAGGAAGTGGGGGTGACACCACATTGTTACTTTCAGGTATAGGTAGGAGTCCAGTTTACCACTCAGCCTCCATTTATGCCCAAGGTGAGGAGCCCTCCTCATTACTTCTCGGGGAATGGGAGTTTCAGCTCCCCAGTAGTTCTCCACTGGCTGGTAGGAGTAGGAGTACTGTGTTACTGCCTCCACTCCATGTGGCCTGTGCTGGTGTTGTCAGGGGAGGAGCCTCATTACTGTTAGGCAGTGGTGAAAGTTCTTTCTCTCCATTACCCCGGGATTCTCTGACACTACTCCAATGGGAAAAGAGGGGGCATTACTACAGGATGGTTGAGAAAGTCTAAGGTTTTCAGTTGGTCTCCAGTGACATCATGGATGAAGAAGGACTCTTTACCCCTAATAGGGATGAAACTCCTGACTCCATACACAACCTTCTCCATTACAACTTGGCAAGGCTGGGAGGCTAGGCGCCTCACTCAGTTTTTTTTTTTTTTTTTTTTGTACAGATGGAGTCTTGCTCTGTCGCCCAGGCTCGAGTGCAGTGGCGCGATCTCGGCTCACTGCAACCTCCGCCTCCCGGGTTCAAGGGTTCAAGCAATTCTTCTGCCTCAGCCTCCTGAGTAGCTGGGACTACAGGCACATGCTACCACAACCGACTAATTTCTTTTGTATTTTAATAGAGACAGGGTTTCACCGTGTTGCCCAGGCTGGTCTCGAGCTCCTGAGTTCAGGCAATGCATCCGCCTCGGCCTCCCAAAGTGATAGGATTACAGGTGTGAGCCACCACACCAGGCCCCCACTCGGTCTTTTAGACATAGGTGATTGTTTTTGTCTGCTCAGGCTACTATAACAAAATATGACAGACTGGGCAGCTTAAACAACAGAAATTAATTTTCTCTCAGTACTGCAGACAGGAAGTTCAAGATCAATGATGTGCCAGCAGTGTTGGTTTATTTGTGTCTTCACTTGACAGAGAGAGTGAGCTCACTGGTTTCTCTTCTTATTACCTCATTTATTGTCAATTACCTCCTAAAGACCCTGTCTCCAAATACAGTCACATTGAGGGTGTGAAAGGGAAATTAATCTTGGGGCCCAAAAATCACCAAGCTAAAAGGAAAAGTCATGCTAGACACTGCTTAGGGCAAACCTGCCTCCCATTCTATTCAAAGTCATCCCTCTGATCACTGAGATAAATGGCTATCTGACTGCATTTATCTCTGATAATGCATAATCCCTGATATCCCAAAACAACTTCTTTTTTTGAAATTTTACTTGCTTCCAACACAAGGAAGGCAAGTTTTCCCACTTCCATGATTTTGGAAGGCAAGTAACTCCTTTATGGAGTTTAAGCTAACTTCTAACAGGGAAGACAAGTTTTGTTTCTTTTCTGCTCCCAGGATGGTAGAAAGCAGTCTTCGGTCTGAGACCCATCCCTAGGTAACTAAATGAATTGGGGTTTATCTTGGCTGAAGTTAAAATTAACAACCAGCTGATCTTAATTTCTTCTTACCATTAGAGCGCTCAATAATCATTTTAAGTTGTGTGATTGTTTTGCTTAGCTTTTTTTGTTGTTTGTTTCTGTTTTTGTTGTTGTTGTTTCAATCTTTTTCCCATTGAGTTTGACCAACTGTATCCAACTTGATCAAATCCAAAGGAAAGTTCCAAATTATGGGGAACAAAGCTTGTAAAGTGGCTAAATTCCCACAAAAAAGGCTTTATTTACATAACAAGGCCACTTTTTTGCTAGCCAGCTGAAACCAAAAAAGCAATGGCTGTCTCCCAGGCTACAATTCCATAGCTAAGCTTATGCCTTGTTTTTTTTCACCAGCCTGGGTTTGGTTCCTAAGTCAAGCTCTGGTTTGATACCTGGTACTTCTGAAATGGCATCAATTTGTCCTAGCTGAAATATGGTAATGAGATTTAAAAATATTTTTTAAAGGAGCTCAGTGGTTAAAAGTCAGCTTAATTAAAAGCTAACATCCAAGATATGTATGTGTATGTGTAAGTGTGTGTGTGCGTATTTGTATTTAAAAGGCCTTCATATTTTTGTTGTTTTTACTCTCCTAGGATCTTGTCTTTGTTGAGCAAAACTTTTTTCTTCTCATTTGACTGAATTATGTTTTCTTTGTTTACTTCTGCTGTCTCTCCTTTCTCTTGCACCCTCTGCTGCATGAGGAACCTAAAATAGTTTATAATAGCCTGGGATTCCTTAAAGAAAATGGAGAAGGCACCAGACTTCCTTTTGGGGAGAAATCTTTGTTTTTCCTTATGGAACCCCAAGAGTGTAAACAGACAAGTTCATCTCGGTTTTGTTTGTTTTTGTTTTTGTTTAGAGGAAGTCTCACTTTTGTCACCCAGGCTGGAGTGCAATGGCGTGATCTCGGCTCACTACGACCTCTGCCTCCCAGGTTCAAGTAATTCTCCTGCCTCAGCCTCCCGAGTAGCTGGGGTTACAGGCGCCTGCCACCAAGTCTGGCTAATTTTTGTATTTTTAGTAGAGACAGGGTTTTACCGTGTTGGCCAGGCTGGTGTTGAACTCCTGACATCTGGCAATCCACCCCCCTTGGCCTCCCAAAGTGCTGGGATTATGGGCATGAGCCACCATGCCTGGCCTGTCTCAGCTCTTAAACTGGTTGCTTTTGTATTCTGTTACCTAATTTTTTTACTAAAATAGTTATTGCACAGAGGCTACTCTTGGGTTTTTAAGGAAGAGTGTAGTTTAGACACTTAGAAATGTTTTTGTTTAAAAAAAAATTTAAGTGCACTGTAAAAGCATCACATGGTCTAGCTTCATACTACTTCTCCCTTTTTGAAAACCCAGGATTCAATGTGGGCTCTGCCCAAAGATTAGAGATCTCAGTTAAAAGATAGGTAGTCCCTATCTAAATAAGATTGGTCTCCTTATAGAATCCTGTGATTGATTTCTATAATTTTATGTTTGATTTGGCATACATCTTTAATCTCCCTCTAGCACCACGAGACTTTCTCTCTGTACCTTGAGATGCAGATTTTGCTATCTGATTGTTCACCTGAAGGTAGTTTCCTTCAATATGCAGATTTAGGGCTATTTATCTGACAACTTCCAGGGTAATGAAACAGGTTATCAAGAGTTTGCAAGTCTATGGAGAAAAAAAAGTAGGTCTTATGAATCTGTAAGTTGTACTTCTATCAGTATGCCTAATACGTCTATGTATTTATGTGTTGTATATATAGTTTCACTATGAAAAATATATAAAAGAGTTCCAGTTAGCCTAAAGAAAAATAAAAATGCTTAAATCAAATACTTTATCAGAAGAAGGAAAGACTAGTCAAATGCTTTTTCAAGTTAATGTACCTTAAGAAAAATCTTTAATGAATAAGCTAGCTTTAAAATTATTGGTAAAGTAATATGAGAAATGTCTTAATAATTGCCTGTATAGATTTTTTTGTTTGCATTCATTGATCAAGCAATTTTATACTTATCCTTGCCAAATACTATAAAGTATCAAAATTTGGCATTGGGGTTACAAAACTATACACCTAGCTCAAAACAGAATATTTGCTTGTGTAATTTTTAATAAATAAGACATTGATATTGGTTTAATGAATGTAGTTAAATCTTGAATTATTTAGTAAAATAACCATAACTTCTAATCCTGAGGCTTTAGGCAGTGTAGTCCACAGGCAGGAAGGGGGTTTATTTTGGGAAAGGACTGTTATCATCTTTGTTTCAAAGCTAAACTATAAACTACATTCCTCTCAAAGTTAGTATGGCGTACACCCAGGAATGAACAATGACACCTTGGAGGTTAGAAGCAAGATGGAGTCAGTTAGGTCAGAGCTTTTTCACTGTCTCAGTTATGATTTTGCAATGGTGGTTTCAAAATGATGATGACTTAAATGATGACTATAGCAGTTTTCATAAATAATATAGGTAAACAATTAAAATAGGTAAATGTAATGGGATAAATACTTGTAGATAAACTTGTCATAATTTAGAATCTAAAGTTATATTAAATTAAGTAATAGATATTTCATTATTGAGTATTTTCAATAAAAATATATTGTAGGGAAACATTTTTTTTAAATATGTCATTTTTTAAAAGGTGAATTTTTGTCTAATTCAACGTTTTTTTAAAGGTTATATGTAAAACAAGGCAAAAGGAACCAGGAAATAAGAGAGATGTAAAGAAAGGTGTAGAAATAAAAGAGTATTTTTTAGTAAGAAAGTTTAAAGAAAAATAATTTTATATTAGAAAGAATCTTGTATGGGAAATTCTGACCTAGAATAAAATGACTGGTTGTTTAAGAAAGAGGGATGTTCAGGGCCAACCAGAAAGTCCAAGCATGTCATAAATGGTCTGTGTAAGTCATAATAAGAGGATTTATTTTTAAAATATTTTATGTGATCAAGTTGTCTATAATTAAACAGAGATTATAATGGTCTTTCTAGAAATTGGGTTTTGAGTAGAAAAGCATACACTAAGTAATTGGTTCAAACTATGAAAATTTCTTAAGGTATTGCTTTACTCTTAATAAGTTGCAAGACATTATAATTTATTTTATGCAAAGTTCAACTTTTGCTGCATCTCACTGTTTTCAGCTTTCTCTCCCCTCTTAAAAGGCCTGAAATAATAACTCTGTCCTGCAACTCATTTTCAGATCCTGTAAGTTTTTTTCTTCAGGTTCTAATTTGGGTCTGACACTTTAAAAAAAAGTTTATATTAAAGCTCTAAAGGAAATGTTTCCTTCTAACATAATATTCCCCATAAGAAACAGCAGTCACCCTGCAGAAGGTCTTTTCTCTTGCCTTGAGTGACTGGCCTAATAAACAGATCTTAATCTTTATCTAAATAATTTCTGTATCACTGCTACTAAGTTGGGTTTGCTTAGAAAAAACTGAGATAAAAAATTTTTTAATTAAAGTTATTATATTCCTGTAACTTTCTACATGTCCATTTAAAGTCCTGTGCCATTAAGTTAAAGGGCTTTGACAACCTGGGTCTAAAAGCACACCAAGTCCTGCTAAATCTTAATACTGACAGCAGTTAAAGCCTCATCTTCAGACCCCATAGACGATGCCAATCAAAGTACACTGTGTTCATGAGACACAGAGCCAGAAATTAAAGCTATTCAACTCCTCCAAGGCCCAGAGACTATCACAGAAGAGGTGGGCAGATGAGATTGTAAGGGCTGATTTTGAGAGATAAAGTAACTTCAGTTTCTATATAAATTAACCATTAATATCAAAGGCACACTGATGCAACACTGGAATATTGGCCCCTGTGTCAGATTAACAAGGTTTTCTTGAAGTATTAACCAACTCCTTAATAAAGGTTATAAAGGTTTAAAAGGCTTATGGAAATTACATCTTATGGCCAAGATGATTAAAATTCTATAGATCATTTATAAAATTTTGAAAAACAAATTTAATTGGTTTCATGCTGTCTTAATTAGGGCTTATTTTTTGGAAAATTAAGTCTCCTCTCTCAAACAATGAAGGCTTTTTGCCTTTTTTGAAATCCTTGAGTTATCACTTTGGTTAAATAAATGACTTATTTTACAATGACCTGTGATCCCATTTTGTGATATCAAGTGTTTTAAACATTTGATATTTGACAAACTTCCCAAATCATGTCTTTTTCTGACGTAATTAATCCTTTAAGATATTAGGTTCTATAGAGTCCAAAAATTACATGTTTGGCTTATTTAGTATCAAAATCATACAGGAAGCATTGCCACATATGAAATGGTATTTGGCTTTCTTTGGGCTGTATTTGTATACATACATTATACATTTATATAATTTCTATACAATTATAGGAAACTCCTATAATTCTGATATGACTTTTAGTGTATGTTATCGGATATAATTGTCATGTTAAATTATTGTTTGCCACAGAGGTAACAGATTTCCTTGTCAATCGTTTCTTTGACTATGATTGCCTAAAACTTTTTGTCATTCATGAACAATTGTTGTCTTGTTTTGGTCCTCTTTAGAAGGTGGTTTTATAATCACCTATAAAATTCTAACAGGTGTTCTTGAATGCAGGGTTCTGATAACTTTGGAGATTGTGACATGAGAATACAGGAAAACCTTTCAGGACTCATGGGGAGCTGAAATGTTCATGACTATCAAGCAGAACAGGAATTAACTGCATAGACTGAACTAATAGAAGACCGAAGTAATCTTTTTTACTTTTTGCCTAAAATGTTGCTGATCCTTTGTTTTGTTTTTTCAGAGTTGAGGAAACTTTTTTTAAGCTATTGATAGCTTTTAACAACTTAATATACTCCTAAGAACAAAATGTGGAGCATATTTCTCTTTACCTGATTTCTCCAGAATTTGGAAACTATTTGTCAGTATTCCTAACTTATAACAATTTAGTTATTTGCACAAGCACAGTAAGAATGCTTTCTTTTGCAACAGGACACTATTGGAGAAACTTTATTTTACCAAGGCTTTGACTGGAATGGTTTGCTTTCATTTAAGGACTCAAACTTGATTTATAGAGCCAATAAAAGCCCCTTGGGAAAACTAGCCTCATACCTTACCTATACAGTTCCTCTACAGGGTTCCTGATTTGTGGTAAGTAAAGAATGTCACTTTCTGACAGGCTAAGGAGCCCCAAGTTATCATAGGACCTCAAAAGGAGAGGAATTTACCCAACTCATAGGTATTTGATGGTATAAATCCATGGCTGGGCTCAGCTTTAAAAAAAGTCTTATCTGAGATTCCTTCTATGGAACAAAGTTCCATCAAAGGCAATTTAAAAAACCTATATGAAAAATAATTATTCTTGCTACACCTTATACAAATATTCTGGCCAAGTATAATAAAGCAAGTTCGTCCTACCATGATTTGTCTTTAGAAAAAATGGGAAACTGGAGAGAGAAAAATTATGTTTCAAAAACTACAGTATACCTGTTGTTAGATTCTGGTCTTGCCTAATGTTTTTCTATTTTTATTATTTTCTACAGTTTGGACTGAATTCTAACTTTTCCTGGCCATAAGTCTCCAAAATAATGTTTTCAATTTTTTTCCTTCTTTTCTTCTTATATTTTTTCTAATTTGAAATCACTGAAAACTAAGCTGTGTTTTCTTAAAGACCTGTGAACTGAAACTAGACAACTTATATGTCAGAAGAAAATAACAGCAACCTATTTACATACATAAGCCACTTTTATACCTGCCTACTGATGTATGGACTTAAGAGTAATATTACCTATACTGATTTTCCAGAAGTGTTCTTTTTTTCTTGTTATTTTTCTCCCTTCCTCTCCTATTTTTTTTATCTTCATAGGGCATAAGACTTCACAACCTGCTAAAAATGAGCTTTCCTAATAATGTGGGACCTACTCATCTAGGAATAAACCATCCTAGCTATAAGAGATGAGACAAAACCTGAAACCAGAGACTTGTTTTCTTCTAAAATGCTTTTTCCAAAAGATTTTCAAAAGAAAAGTGGGGAACGTGAAAGGAAAATAAATTTTGGGGCCCCCAAATCTCTATGCTAAAGGGAAAAATCAAGCTTGGAACTGCTTAGGGCAAACCTGCCTCCCATTCTATTCAAAGTCATCCCTTTGTTCACTGAGATAAATGCATATCTGATTGCCTTCTTTGGAGAGGCTAATCAGAAATTCAGAAGAATGCAAACCATTTGTCTCTTACCTACCTATGACCTGGAAACCCCCTCCCCACTTTGAGTTGTCCTGTGTTTGCTTCTAATTGTCCTGCCTTTTCAGACCAAGACAATGTTCATCTTATATATATTGATTGATGTTTCATGTCTCCCTAAAATGTATAAATTCAAGCTGTGCTTGGACAACCTTGGGCACGTGTCATCAGGACCTCCTAAGGCTGTGTTATGGGCACGTGTCTTTAACTTTGGCAAAATGAACTTTCCAAATTGACTGAGATCTGTCTCAGATATTTGTGGTTCACAGGGTTAAGACTTTAACATACGAATTTTGTTGGGGAGAGTACAATTTAATCCATAGAAGTCAGGATGAAGCTACAGATTTTTCCATGGTGTTTCACTGTAGTATAGCAGTTATTTTTTATGAATTTTTTAAAGTTTTCTCTAGCTAAAGCAACAAGGCTTTTGAGAGGTGAGTTGGGGGTAGGACTTTTTAGTCTGCGTCAATTGATGTTTCTAGGTTACCATATTCTTCAACTCTAGGCCTGGGATATATAAGCCAAAAAGAAAACCTAGGAAACTCAGCACGTTGAATCCCAAAGTCCCTAACTAGTGTGCCTTCTCTTTACCTTTTGGAGTATTCTTTTGTTTGTTTCATCTGTGAAACACAGGGGACATGGGGGTTTAAGGAACTCCACAGACCTTCTCTTTCCAAAAAACTACCATAAATGGTAAGTGGAAAAAAATATAAAAAACAAACAACAACCAAAAAACATTTCAAAGCTCTGTAAATTGTCCTAAGGATCACTGAAAATGAAAAAAAAAAATTATTTAAGAAAATCCAATAAATCTTGGTAAGAACTTTGAGATTCTGTGGCATTTAAGCCACAATCTCCTCTTCCCCTACCCATAGCTCAGCAAGATGAAAGCTTCATTCCAAGGAGATGTGGCCAAGAAACAGGGCTTCTTCTTTCTCATTTTCCAGTCTAGAACTGTGGCATCTCTCCATGATGGGCAGGCCTCCAACTTTTCTCATTCCCTTAGCTCTGTGTTACAGAAGCTTTATTGTAGGCAAGAATAGGGCTCTCACAAAGCACAATGTCTTACACCTATAATCCCAGCACTTTGGAAGGCCAAGCTGAAGGATTGCTTGAGCACAGGAGTTCAAGACCAGCTCTGGTAACATAGCCAGACTTTGTCTCTACAAAAGTAAAAAAAAAAAAAAAAATTATCCAGGTATGGAGGTGTACACCTATAGTCCCAGCTACTTGTGAGGCTGAGGAGGGAGGACTGCTTGAGCCCAGGAGGTCAAGGCTGCAGTGAGTTGAGATGATGCCACTACACTCCAGCTTGGGCAACAGAATGAGACCCTGTCTCAGAAATAAAAAAACAATGGGGCTGTTTCTCCTCCCAGCCTCCACTCCTAAAGCAGAGGCTTTACCCCATGTGTTACAAGCCAAGAATACTGGAGACCTACTTGCCTTAGCTCACTGTTAGGGCAGAGTTTTCATGCCAGGAGAAGCAAGTCAAGAAGACCAGAGGCTATTGCCCCCACCCAGTGCTCTGCTAGTAAAGCAGAGGTATCATGCCAAGAGAAGGGGGCCACTGTCCCTGACTCCATCTCCAGAGAACTGGCATGTAGGTTTGCTCAGACAGAGAGAGGAAGACTATAAGAACAGAGAGGAACTTTGAAGCTTTCCCCAAGGAACTGATTGTATTTGGAACAGTTGAGTGGGGAAGTTCAAGCATGAGGGTACTTTCAAATATAATAGGTATTTTAATTGTAAGCAATTAAGAGGAAGCTGATAGTGTTATGAGAGCAAGCTAAAGCCCAGATAGAAGTTTACCAGACAGATTGAGGGGGTAAGGGAAACATCTAAGCCCTCCCGGAATCAGAACAAATCTCAAGGAGGGGCCTCAAAGACTACTCTTGTAGGAACCTGAATTTAATTATATCAAACTGTGGAACACTTTGTGCCTTAGGGCACTGACAAAAACAATGAGGCAATGATCAAACAATTAGTGGAAGCCAAAAGCTAGGTGTGATACCAAGAGATGCAGATAGCTTAACAGGGAGATCAGGGAAAGAGATAGTCAGAGAGCGCTCTATTAAAAGTTGCTATCATTCACAGGATAACTCTGTCAACGCCCAAGGCTGCACTATCGGAAAAGTAACAGAAGTATAAAAGATGCTGTATACTACAGGGAAACAAACATTATTAAAATTGTCCAGCCAAGCCACTAAACACATATACAAGTAAAAAATAAAAACACCAAGCTCCTAGGGGAGAGAATCAGTATCCAGACTGCTACAACACATTATCTAAAATGTCTGGTTTTCAACAAAAATAAACATGAAGTATGTGAAGAGACAGAAAAGTGTGATTCCTATACAGGAGAAAAAGGAGACAACAGAAAATGCCTTTGAAAGAGTCTATATTTTGAACACAGCAGACAAACACTTCAAAGCAGCTGTTATATACAGGAGCAGTAGCATGCACCTTTAGTTCCAGCTACTTGGAAGGGTAAGGTGGGATGACTGCTTGAGCCCAGGAGTTTGAGTCCAGCTTGGACAACATAGTGAGACCTCATCTCTACTGATTAATAATAATAATAATAATAATGCAGCTAGTATAAATATATTCAGATAATTCAATAAAATCATGATTAAACAAGTGAAGGAACCCAACAAAAAAAGTCTGATGACAATGTGACATTAAATAGAGAATATCAACAAAGAAATAGAAATTATTTTTTAAAATGGGCCAGGCACAGTGGCTCACCCCTGTAATCCCAGCACTTTGGGAGGCCAAGGTGGGTGGATCACGAGGTCAGGAGATCGAGACCATCCTGGCTAACATGGTGAAACCCCGTCTCTAATAAAAACATAGGCTCAAAATAAAGGGATGGAAGAATATTTACCAAGCAAATGGAAAGCAAAAAAAAAGCAGGGGTTGCAATCCTAGTCTCTGATAAAACAGACTTTAAACCAACAAAGATCAAAAGAGACAAAGAAAGGCATTACATAATGGTAAAGGGATCAATGCAACAAGAAGAGCTAACTATCCTAAATATATATGCACCCAATACAAGAGCACCCAGATTCATAAAGCAAATTCTTAAAGACCTACAAAACAGACTTAGACTCCCACATAATAATTGTGGGAGACTTTAACACCCCACTGTCAATATTAGACAGACCATCAAGACAGAAAATTAACAAGGATATTCAGGACTTGAACTCAGCTCTGGACCAAGCGGGCCTAATAGACATCTACAGGTTTCATGAGAACTCACTATCATGATGATAGGACCAAGTGTGGTGGTGTTAAACTATGAGAAACTGCCCCTCTGATCCAATCACCTCCCACCAGGCCCCACCTCCAACATTGAGGATTACAACTGGACATGACATTTGGCTGGACACATAGATCCAAACCATATCAGCATCTTTGAGAAATATTCTACAGGACTTTTTTAAAGGCCTTGGACCTTTGGGAATAATTGTCAATATTTGATATAACTCCTTATCTACTTGAGCACCATTGCCCTGAATTGGCTTCCCACATGAATGCTCTTCCTTGCATGGCTTTTAGAGAGTGAAACTGGCCTCTTGAGGTGTATTCTGTCCATGATGCCTATCAGTTTCATTTAGGACATTGAGAGGAGTCATCAAGGCCATGCTCCCCTTGAAAGCTCTAAGAAAGAATACTCGTCCTCTTCTAGCTTCTGGTGGCCCCAGGCATGTCTTAGCTTGTAGCTGCATAATTTCAATCTCTGCTTCAGTTTATATATGGCCATTTTCTCTGAGCCTCTGCATCCTCTCCCCCTTTTTATAAGGACACAAATAATTGTTTTTAGGTCCCACCCTAAACCCAGGATGATTTCATCTCAAGATCCTTAATGAATAACATCTGCAAAGACCCTATTTTCAAACAAGGTCATATTCTGAGGTTTTGAATAAACCTGAATATTTGGGGGAGGCTATTCAATCCACTACAAACAAAGCCAATTTCAAACATATACCTAAGCCTACAAAGGAGTATGATAAACCTCTGTGTGCCTGTCACTCTGCTTCAACAACTATCAACCTAAGGCCAATATTTCATCTGTTCTCCACTCATTTACTCTCCTTTCTTTTCACATCATTTTGAAGCAAATTCCTGAGATCTTATTCCATCAATAAATATTAGTATAAATCTCTAATAGGTAACGGTATCTTTTAAATAGGGTCCTTGTCACCCCCAAAACAATTTAACATCATTATTTAATATCCTCAAGTATTTGGTAAATATATCTCCAAATCTTAGACCCTATATTTGTTGGAGCCATCATTTTATTCTAATTTATTATCCTCTATTTTATTTCTTGTAAAGTGCTTCAGATAATTAATTTCTACTCAACAATCACACTTCCCATTCTCTCCTTAATTCCTGCAGACAGTATTCTACCTTGCCCTCTGTTCCTACCGATATTGACCAAAACCAAGCCTCCACTCATACTTCTAAGTAATTACCTACATCCTGATGTACTTTCTGGTAACTATACTAGTGTATTACATAGTAGTTAAGAGCACAGACTCAAATCAGACTGCCTGGTTTAAATATCAGCTCCAGCACTATTCACACAATAGATGTATGAATTTTGGTAGGTTACTAACATTTATACCTCAGTTCCTCATCTATAAAACAAGAATAAAAGTAGTATCTAACTCATAAGGTTCTAATGAGATTTAAAAGAATTTATATGTAAAACATTTATGTGCCTAGCACATAATTAACAACATAAAAAGATTAGCAATAATTATTATATTTATTGTCATCTGTCCTAAAATTTGCCCCTACTTGAACTTGGGCAACCCCACACTCACATGGTCTCATTTCCGTTTCCTCGTCACTTTTCTAATTTCACTGGATTGTCTCATTTTCCTTTGAGGGTATTCTGCTTTCTGATTTTCTCTGTGTTGGGTAACTCAGCAGGTTCATCAAGCTTCTTACCATGGAAGTCTCAATAATACACTCCAGATATGATCACCATTCACTTCCTCTACAGATTCCACCTATTCTAAGCCATCATCAGCTCTTGAATGAATGAGTGCAACAGATTACTAACTAGTCTCCCTGCTTTTCAAATATGTTCTCCAAAAGCCCATTTCCCACATAACATCTAGAGGAATCCTGTTAATTTTCAAGTTAACTTATGTCATTTCCCTAAATAAAATATTCCAGTAGCTTATTTCTCCCTAGTTTGTTTTTCCTTAACATTTGAAAAATGTTTTTATATTTATTTTTCTCTGTTCCCACTGACGTTAGCCAAAATGAGGCCAACGTTCTCTCTTCTTCTATTGTTCCAGTTGGATTTATTGATTTGATTCTGTAGATCTTCTTAAATGTTTCTGCCAGATATTTTTACCTAAAGCATTCTATTTATCCTATCAAGACCTTGATAAAATAAATCTGCAATTGTTCTCCATTATCTAACATATTTTTGTTTTGTTTTGTTTTGTTTTGAGATGGAGTTTCACTCTTGTTGCCCAGTCTGGAGTGCAATGATACAATCTCGGCTCACCACAACCTCCGCGTCCCGAGTTCAAGGAATTCTCCTGCCTCAGCCTTCTGAGTAGCTGGGATTACAGGCATGCGCCACCATGCCTGGCTAATTTTGTATTTTTAACAGAGACGGAGTTTCTCCATGTTGGTCAGGCTGGTCTTGAACTCCCGACCTCAAGTGATCTGCCTGCCTCAGCCTCCCAAAGTGCTGGGATTACAGGCGTTAGCCACCGTGCCCGGCCTATCTAACATACGGTTTTTAAATTATTCTTAAGTCCTTCAACTAACTAGCCTCTTTAATGTTACTTCTCCATCTCCCTCAAACTTAGCCTTACTCCTTTTGAAAATACAACTAATGGCCTAAAAGGGACAAAAGTTGTGTTGAGGCCTCTGAGGAACCAACACTGGATACAGAGTGTAAATCTATTCATATAAGCTAATAACTTACATGTTGGTAACTGGACCAGGAAGCTCAGTAGAATTGTAGAATGCTGAGCCAAGGAGTGACTTTATTGCTCTGGATGTAGATAGCACAAGTGTAACAGTAGTCAGGTACAGTCAGAAGTTTATAAAACAGGTGAAAATGAAGGTTGACAAGAATTTAGATATACACTGAGAAATCTGCTACTTAAGGGCCCACATTGATGATATCCAGAAGTTGGGAAATCATGATATAAAGCAGAATTTAAAAAGTGAGAAGGGCTGGCCACAATGGCTCATGTCTGTAATCCCAGCATTGTGGGAGGCCGAAGCAGGCAGATCACTTGAGATCAGGAGTTTGAGACCAGCCTAGCCAACATGGTGAAATCCTGTCTCTACAAAAATATACAAAAATTAGCCAGGGGTGGTGGTACACAAGAGGCATAGGTGGAAGAATCGCTTGAACCCAGGAGGCAGAGGTTTCAGTGAGCCAAGATTACCCCAATGCACTCCAGCCTGGGTGATAGGGTGAGGCCGTGTCTCAAAAAAAAAGAGGAAGGAAGAAAGGAGGGAGGGAGGGAGGGAGAAGGAAGGAAGAAAGGGAGGGAAGGAGGGAGGGAGAAGGAAGGAAGGGAGGGAGGGAGGGAGGGAGAAAGGAAGGAAGGAAGGAAGGAAGGGGCACATACTTGTCTGAGGATCAGTAATAATACATGTAATAATAACACCTGACTTCCACTGAAAACATACTATGTGCCAGGTACTATTTTGAGTGCTTTAAATCTATTGACTCATTCTATCCTCACAATACTGCAAGTAGTCACTGTTACTATTCTTTTTTATAGAAGAGAAAAGTGAGGCCCGAAGAGATCAAATAACTTACGCTGTCCCTAATTAGCAATGGAGCTAGGACTCAGACCATGGTATTCTGGATTCAGAGCCTTTGTACTTAATTGCAATGCCTCTTCCATATGTGCTAGGTAGGGAACAAGGTGATGGCAGAATTTAATAGTCAGGATTGATGCAGTATTCCTGAACTATTACAGAATGAGATAGATGATAAACTCAGCAATTAGAATTCAGTAGTGAAATCCTGAGATAAGTAGGATTTGACTTATCCTGTGGCCAATTTTCCTCTTATTAAACATCTAAATTCATGGGCCTTCACAGCCATAAAAGAACAAATTAGTATTTTAATTTTTACAGTTTGATTAAAATTAGTGCTTATTGAAGTATTGGTTAGGTGTTTCTTTTTGCAAAGATAATTTATGGTTTTGTAAAATTAGTTTAATGTTGATGGTGGAATAGACAAGAGCCAAAAGAGACTAGAAGCAAACAGAAAATGAAGATTAAATTATAGCAATCCAGCAGCTAGTTAATAAGGCTGCAGCTCAGATATTTCTGTTCCTCATCCAGTCCTTACTTTATTTCTCTAATCACCTTTATCACCCTGCTCACTTTTAATTCTGCTAAATAAGCTCTCCTCACTGACCCTGTTGCAATTGTCCTTCTTTGTTCCTTTTTACTATTTCTCAAGATTATTTAGTGTTTCTGCCCAGTTTGCAAAATCCTATTTGTATATAGCCACATATACTTGTGTTCATTGTCATATTATGTTTCTGTTTCTACTACTGCAATTTTTTAAAAATGTGGCTTTCTTTCTTGCAGTGCTCAGGGAGATACACTCCATTTCTTGTGGGCCATATGTATATTATGCATGAAAGTAAAGATTCAATCTCATAATATGACAAAAAGTTATAAGTCATAATACATTAGCAGATATATTTACCAGTATATAGTTAATTGTGCTTCTTTCTAGAAGTCTGGCAAGACTTCCAACCACATGCAGAGGCACCAGGAGAACAAATAAACACTTTTGAGGCATGCTTCATTAGTGGACCAGGGAACTGAGACAGAGGAAAGGGGTGACAACTGTAATGCTCTTGAAAATATATTTCATCTGAGCCCAGACTTTATTTCTTCAAAACAAAAATCCCAAAAATGTGGCTGTTATGGTAGTAATTTGAACTATTTGGATTTATTTAGTAGCAATAGAAGATATGTAAAAAAAGAGTGTAGTGAATGTGAAAAAGCCTCCTTCTAGAAGTCAGACCTCATTAGGCAAAAGAGAATTCATAAGAGAGGAAAGCCCTTAATACGTACTGAGTGTGGGGAAGCCTTCAGCAGGAAATCAAATCTCATTATACACCTGAGAATCCATACTCAAGAGAAAACCTGAATGTGTTGAATGTAGAAAAGCTTTCTCCCATAAGTCACATCCATTGAACGTTAGAGAATTCACACCAGGGAGAAACCCTATGAGCGTGATGAGTATTGGAAAGCCTTTTTCCAAAACTTATACCTCAGCATTTACAGGAGAACTCATACTGGAGAAAAGCCCTATGTGTGTGATGAATATGGGAGAGCCTTCAGCCTGAAGTCACACCTCTTTGTACATCAGATAACACACACAGGAGAGAAATCTTCTGTGTGAACTAAGTGTGAGAGAGTTTTCAGTGAAGTGTCATGCCTTATTAGACATCAGAAAATTTACACTAGAGAAAAACCATATAAATGTAATGAGTGTTAAAAAGTATCTTCTCAAAAGCCTGACCTCATACATTACAGAACTCACACAGGGAAAAAAAATCATGTAAATGCAGTCAATGTGTAAAAGCCTTCAGACATAGCTCAGCCCTCTGTCAACATAAGAGGACTCATAAAGAAAAAAAATCCCTGAACAAGAAATTAATATGGGAATATCTTCAACTAGAACTTGTAGTGATAGCCTTCAGTCGAAAGCAAATGTATAAAGAAATTATGTAATTATTATTTATTATGTATGAAGAAATCTTACTGAGGATAAGCCTATTTAATATATTTATAAAAGTGTATAGCTATGTTTCTATGGAAATCAAATTCCAGATGTGATTCCTAAATATTTCTAGATGATATTACAGAAAATACACTTTTTATTAGAGAATAATTGTTCACGGTGGACCACAAAAGCTTTTAAAATATTAATAAGTGAAGTAGTCAGAAGAAACTTAGAAAACTATATGTGGACAATCCACAAAGTATGAATGTTACTATATGTGCCACTCCTTATTGCCATAAGTCCTGGCTGCACTACATTTTGTTATGCATCACATAAAATAAGTTGTATGTATTAGAACTGTATATGTGAATCTAAAAATTTGTAAATATAAAATAAGTACTATATATAGAATGCCATTTACTAAGATTTTCTTCATTAAATATTACCATTTTTCCCCTAAAGAAAATATAAATTGTAACCAAAAATACAGTGTTCAGTAAGAGTTCTAAAGTGTAAAACAAACTTTTTTCTGTTGCTTGCTGGTATATATGACTTCTGCTGCTTCTTGATCAATGAGTAGTATATAAAGGTGTTAATTACATAAATATATTAATATAAGCTAGATATCATATAAGTCTCAGTAGCAAAAGAAAATAGCCATGGCCTCTTACAAGACTCACTGCAATTTAAAAAGGAGTTCTTGATGGGTACAATTACCCTTTTTACATACTGTTATGGACTCAATTGTACCTTCCCACCAAATTCATATGTTGAAGCCCTAATTGCCAATACCTCAGAATATGACTGTATTTGGACATAGTGCCTCTAAAGACTAATTGAAATAAAACCATTAGGATGTGTCCTAATCTAATGCGACTGGTGTTCTTATAAGACCTAGAGAGTAGGACACACGAGGAGACACCAGGGGCAGGTGTACATAGAGAAATGACCATGTGAAGAGGCAGCAAGAGGGTTGCCATCTGCTAGACAAGAAGAGAGTCCCCCAAGGAAACCAACCCTGCTGCACATTAATCTCAGGCTTCCAGCTTCCAGAATTGAGAAAATAAATTTCTGTCATTCAAGCCACCCAGTCTAATATTTTGTAAGGCAGCCCTAGGAAACAAATACAAACACTACTGCTCTTTTTCCCTGGAGTACTTTGTAAGCTGGAGTATACAAATTATAAGTACTACATAAGCCAATAATATGTGCTTGCTACACTGCACGCCATCTCCATTTGGCATTTTCTAATTCACGTTGTGACAGATTAGTAAAAGAGATATTTTCATAAGGATTTTACAATTCACAAATATTATAAAGACTTTTTGCAGAGAGAATTGTTCATTTTTAAAATTCCATTTAACAGTGGGGGTAGGTATTCTGTAAATTTCCATGTGAGTATCCATGCCATTAAAAATCAACCTGTTCCTTATTTATAAATTGAAAGTGGGGCTCTTCTAAAGCAAATGTTGACAGGGAGTTAAGATTACAAGGAAGAAACATACAAGAAGTGTTAAGAGCTCTCATTCTGGATTTAGACAGATGTAGATTCTGGATCTGCTCTGAGCCTCAATAGCACCTAGTCTGTTGGATCATTGCAAGGATTATACAATATCATGTATGTATGGTGCTCATAAGATGTTAGCTATTTTATATTATTTAAAGATATAATTCCCATTATAGTTACAAAGACAGACAAGGAAACAACTCTAATTAGTATTATATTAGAACTGTAGGGAGTCGTGTGCATCATTCTGTTTCATTCTCACAATGATGTCAATCTTTCAGACTCAGGTGGGCCTGGAACCACTGCCCTGCACTGCCCCTCTACCTCTATCCTATAATTGCTTGTTCAGAAGCAATACCATTTGCTGACACTCCAAACTCCTTGTCTTTGTCTCATCTACTGATGAGACCCATTGCTTGGAGGGTAGTTACATGGAAAGCCATTCACAAAACACCTTATTAACTTTGTGGGTGAAAAAAAAGTATATCTTCATTGTATTAAGCCATTGAGATTTAGGGATTGATTATTAATAGCAAATAGCAATCATTTTCTAGTACAAAGAAATTGATCCTGGAAGTGTCCTGCTAATATAATAAAAACCTAAAATATGGCATAGGCCCGGTAGTTGAGCAGTGAGAAAACTGATGTCAGAAGTGGAAAGATGTTTATCTATGTTTTGTACTAGCCAAATATTTGGTTTGGGCCAGGCGTGGTGGCTCATGCCTGTAATTCCAGCACTTTGGGTGGCCAAGGTAGGTGGATTGCTTGAGCCCAGGAGTTCAAGACCAGCCTAGGCAACATGATGAAACCCTGTCTCTATAAAAAATAAAAAATTAGCCAGATGTGGTCGTGCACACCTATAGTCCCAGTTACTCAAGAGTCTGAGGCGGGAGGATTTCTTGAGCCCAGGAGTTCAAGGCTACAGTGAGCTGTGATTTTGTCGCTATACTCCAGCCTAGGTAACAGAGCAAGACCGTCTCAAAAAAAACAAAACAAAACATTTGGTTTGATTTTCTCCTCTACACATGCTTACTTTGTTGACATCTGCAGAAGATAATTAGAAAACAGAATATTAGTAATATTTGCTGTTTTATTGGCTATATTTGGAAGCCATTGTAAGAAAAAGATAAACTCAGAGAAAATTAGTGGATTATAAGCAAAAATGAAAGAAAATAGAGTCCTGAAATTTGAGGCCTCATGAAGTTTTAAAAATTTGATTTCTAGACTTCAAATGGTAGGAGAATAATTTAAATGGCTTTGAGTGTATTAAAGACCTAATAAACATTTTCTAGTGAAATAAAGTGACTCAAAAGAAAGATTATATTAAGAAGCTGAAACCTTCTCATTCAAGCTTGATAACCTTACAGTAGTCTATTATTCACCTATCCTAGCTCCATGATAGAGAAGCTCAATTTTAGGTAGCTACAGCCAAGAAGACTGGGGTTCCCATGCCCAACCTACCTCCCACTTGTAGAGCAGAGGCTCTTGCCAAGGTAAGAGAGGCTAAGAATATTGGGACCTCAATTGTCCTCCTCCTCAGCTGTTCTCTATAGAGTAGATGTTTCATGCCAAGAAAGGAAAGCCAAAAAAAAGATCATTCTCCCAGCTCCCACTTATAGGACAGAGGTTCCAGGCTGGCAGGAGTACATTAAAAAGACCTCAGGCCTTCATCTTCCTACCAAGATCTCACTTGTAGGAAGGAGTATCCCTGCTAAGAAGCTTCCCCAGATCCCACTGGTAGGGCAGAGATGTCACTTCAGGAAAATCAGGCTTTCCTCCTTTGTCCTCAGCTTCTGTGCAACAGTGTGGATGTTATACCCAGGGAAAGAAGCAAGATGGGAGGGCCAGAAGCTCCTCAACTCAGCTAGGGGACTGACTGTATTTGATGCATAACATGAAGGGATGTATGAATTAAGGCATTGTTGAAAATAGAGATCTCAGTGGCAAGCACTTAAGAGAATTCTAATAGTTTCATAAAACAAAGTAGCAACAAATGAAACAGCAAGTCACCCAGTGTAACAGAGTGAACAAGAGAAAGAGCTAAAAAGTGCTAAGATTATAATAATCTCTATCTGTAAGGCTGTGTCTATGTCTGTTTCACACATTCAGTACCAACCATAACAGGTACTAGGTGAACTTGAGAGGAATTGAAAGAATTTCCCAAGCCACACACTGACATATTAGCAAAGGGTGGAAGTCTTACTAGCTCAAGGAGTATAAGCACAACCTCTAACCAAACACTGGCTAAATGTTAAGATATTTTGACCCAACAGTGACTTCTAGGAAGCCAGGCTTGGGGTAAAGGCTACACACTGTGTGTGTGTGGCGGGCGGTGGGGAGGAATAGAGTTTACAGAGTTGGTGCAGGTAAGCCACTAAACTAACAAAACAGAGCCACATCAATAATCCCTAAAGGGGATGTGTCAGAACCCAGAGTTGCTATAATATATTATTTCAAAAACTATGAACACTTAAACTATAATTGATGAATTGCTAGAGACTAGCAATAAAGGTGCCAGCATTCTAGTTGATGAAAATGTTGTGACCAGAGGCTTACATGAACCTAACCCTGTATTCTTCTTGGAGCAGTTATTCAGTATTTACTAACACAGGGTTTGTGGTGGATTTATATAACATAAGTACTGTGAATAATGGAATCAACTGTATATGAAATCTTGGCTATCCATTTACATGTGGGAGAATCAACAAATGGTGTTCTCCACAAATGGAATCAACCCCCAGAAGTTCCTGAGAAGTCCCTGTTGAGTGGGAAAAGACCTAGAGCCAAGGAGACAAGGTTGGAGGTGACTGGTCCTCTCCCTTTGTTCTTCCATTGAAATTACTTGAGAAGCATCATGATACCTCCTTATACACAGGGTATGGTGGAAAAATAATTGGCAGCGTTGAAAAGACAAGTGTATGAAGCATTAAGCATGACACACATGGAGAAGGTGATGGTGTAAAGAATGATAATGGCGTCTGAATAACATTCTGAAGAAGGAGGGAAGTTCAAAAGCTGGGATGATGTGCCTGGATGAGAGACATAAGGCAGAAAGATTTTCTACAGTGCTCCTGTTAGTTTAGCAGGTAGAATGCACCTGTGAGGGGTGCAGGAAGCATGTGGCAGAGTGGGTACATAAGTGTGGGTTTAGGGAGTCTTTAGAAAAAATTGAAACCCAGGGTCTTACCCTCTGTTCACCTCAGAGAACAGTAAAATCCCTTGGATCAGGCAAACCCTGATGAAAAACCCAGACCACCATCTCTTTCTCTCCCAGATGGCCAGTTTTCCTTCTGGTGCTGGCGAATGATGAAGTTGTCTTCAGGAGGGCAGAATTCTGCTGGGTGCTCTCCTCTTCTGAGGAGTTATACCACCACACAGCTTTTGCTCCCAGAAAGAGTCACCATCTTGTGTTCTAACATGGATCCCTTGTAAGGCCATACAAACCACTCCATCCATACTTACAGCTTTCTCCACAAAGGCAGCTGAGTCTAGGAGCCAATGAACTATCTCACCTTGTTTTTTAAAACTTACCCAGGGCACTGTTTCATGTTCTTTCTTCTCACTGGAACTTACCAGCCTTATGGAACACAAGGATGTGTTTGTGGTTGTCTTCTCTTTACAAGATAGGTCACATAGACCCACAAGTAGGCTGTGTAGACTTTTCTTAAAAAGGAGGTGTCACTTACCTTGGGAATATCAGCCAGCCATATATGAAATCCCAGACACAGGAGACCCCTAAGAAAAAGGCGAAGCTTTCTGTAACTGCCTTAGCAACTGAGCCACCAGTGGATTAGACTCTTAAAGTTATAGCACCATGGAAACACAGAATTTTGGATTTGGGTAACACTAGAGAGCTCACATAATTCAACACCTTAACAGAAAATTCTCATTTACTAATTAGAAGTTTTTAACCAGGTAGCGTAACTATGTATATACTATTCTCAAGGAGAGAGAATGGGAATATCTTCTTCAGTTACTTAACGAAAACATACAAGGAATCTGAAACCCTAACATACCAGAATCTATGGGACAAAAGGAAAATTATTTGATCATGAGACTCAGAAGCATTTACTGGATCAGGGTTTAGAGATGCTGAAAGTAGAGAATCAAAGTGTTAGGTTTTGGAGGGAAGGCAAGGGTTAAAGAAAGACAGAGAAACACAGCGACTTAACAGCAAACACAGGTATATTGCAGACACCTGTGGAAGCGGGAGACCCGCCCAATGCCAGAGCCCACCACCACTTACAAGCAGGGGTACTTACAGGTATGGCTGGGAGAAGTCTGCATAGTATGGCTTGCTGCCCAGCAGGATATCGATAAGATGTGCCCATGATAAGGCGGTTTGGCCCTTTTACTGGTGTGATGTCATCGTGGTGTTCCTTGGGTCTTTGCCCAGTAAGATATGATAGGGAGGTTTCTTTAGTTGGGCCTTGGCCTAGTAAGGTATAATAAGAATTTTTTTTATTGGGCCTTTGTCTTCCTTGTGGTCAGGTGGCCAGATAGGATGTTTCTCATGGCCCAAACCCCCGTGGAATGTTTCACTTTGACCAAGGTCTGCAAAATAGCAGGGGACTTACAAAATGATGCAGTTTGCACTAACGCAAAGGTGAATGGGATGGGGAACGGTAGGTCAAGAAAGCTGCTTCCTTTATTTATCCCTTCTCTTGAAATGTCTTCATTATTAAGACTTTCATTCTTCTGCCTTTGGAGTTAAAATATAAAATATGAATTTTAACACAGAAGTATGAATGCTGGTATTTCTGAAATCAAATTCTTATAATCCCCAGGCTAGTGACAGCTTGACTGGGCAACCAAGTAACTTAAGTTCATAAGTAAACACTGACTCTGCTGAAACTGAATAACTCA
This sequence comes from Mandrillus leucophaeus, assembly GCF_000951045.1. Taxonomy (NCBI): domain Eukaryota; kingdom Metazoa; phylum Chordata; class Mammalia; order Primates; family Cercopithecidae; genus Mandrillus; species Mandrillus leucophaeus. The sequence goes on along the minus strand of NW_012102943.1, from coordinate 1,198,698 downwards.
TTTTAACTTCTGAACACTTTAAGCATTTCTCATTCTGGATAAGAAAGAGAAATGCTGAAGCAGAATTTATTCCATCTGCTTTAGATGAATTTAGGAATTCCTTGCAAGGCATAAAATTAATTTTGTGATCCTTTGACTAATATGGATTTCTGAAGAAATTCTAGATTCAGAGACGGGCTGGGCCAGATTTTGGTTAAGGCAATGACACAGAAAGATTTTTCAAAGAAGAGGTAAAAAAAACGTAGTGGAGTTTTTTTTCATAATCAGGAGTTTGAGAGGGTATAATGGAAGTTGTTAGGTTTTGACGGGAAGGCAAGGGTTAAAGAAAGACAGGGAGAGAGAGTTGGCAGCTCTACAGCAAACACAAATTTTATGTCTAGCACAAGACCTGCGGAGGCTGGGGACCAGCTTAATGCCAGAACCCACCGCCGCTTACAGGCTGGGGTACCTATAGGTGTGGGTGGGAGGGGTCTGGGCAGTATGGCTTGCTGCCTAGCAGGATGTTGATAAAATGTTCCCGTGATGAGATGGTTTGGTCTTTGTCCTGGCAGAATGTGATAGTGATGTTCCTTGGACTTTTTCCCAGCAGAATATGGTAAGAAATTCAGGTGGTTGGGCAAAATGTTTCTCATGGCCCAAACCCCCATGTAATGTTTCACTTTGACCAACGTCTGCGAAATGATGGGGGGCTTACAAAGTGGTACAGTTTGGATTAACATTCTTGCCTTCTACTTTCGTCTAAAAGGAAGAGGGGCATTGTTGATTCCCCTGCTGAATAGGGGCACTGTAATCAGGGCTCGGGTTTTGAAGCAGTGGGTGTCCAACTTCAGAGCTGTTTTCCTGGAGGTGCTGATACCGGACTTGGTGGAGGAGAAGGATGGTATCACTGTGTTTCTGGGTGGCTGCCTGGACAAGGGAGTTCTGCCTTTGGGAGATAAAGCGGGATATGAAGGGAAGTATACATGGGCCAATTGTTAGTATTAGGAGGAAGATTAGGGGCCCTAAGAAAAGGGCAACAGGATTTCCCCATGCCACTTGGTGTGTATGGAGGAGGAAATAGGGATTACTAAAGGAACCTGAATGGTTTGATTGTTAGGCAAAATGTTAACGTTCGGAGATTGAAACACCAGGGTGCATGTTCCTGACCAACTTGCAGGCAGGCAAAGAAGAGAGTTTGTTCCACACAGAAAGAAAAGACCAGGGGTTGACAGGCAAAGTTGTAGGTAAAGGTAGTGAGCTGTGAGAAGGTGGGGGTTGAATCCTGAACCAACTTTTGTCCCAACTTTTTTGTTTTTCCAGGTTGAATAAGGGTAGTCTTTGTTAGGGCCTGATAAGGATGTTGGTGGTGAAGGCTGTTTGGTTTTGGAGAGAGAAAGAGAAATGGGTTTTTGTTAACTAAGAGCCATTGTGGTCCTGATAGGGAAGAAGGATAAAGGTTGCAGTTGAGGGAATTGTCTGTGCATTATTATAGGGAGTTCCCTTAAGTTGGATACATGGAGAGCAGTGCCGGCAGAGAGGGGAGGGGTTGGGAAGGGATGTTTTACGGAATTCGGTTTGAAACATGTTTAGTTTACAGGCTCTGAGGCGAAGGAGGGTGCCAGCCCTGCATGTGATGGTGCAGGTGGATTTGATGGATTGCAGGGAAAGGTGTTTCACCAAGCAAGATTATAAACAGGTTTTGGGAAGGGACTGGTTGAGTAGGTAAGATGCAGGTTTACTTTGGATCAAGTTTCTGTGGTTAGGTTAACAGGAAGGGCTGTGAACTGCTGGATTTGTGTGGACAAACAAATTTAACAATTGGAAGCAAGAGGAGAGTGTGACTGATTTAAGAGGTAACGTGTGAGGTTAACAAAGGAAGCCCAACTGCCAGAGGTTGTGGGACTTAGAGTATTCCACAGCAAAGAAGACAAAAGGGGAAAAAGGAGATTTGAGTAAGAGTGAAATTGTGGAAGGTGCCCTGCAGCCATAGCTCCTGGGTTAATGTGAGGAATTGGACTGGACTATCCAGGGACGTGGGGAGGAAATACCAGGAAAGATCTGAAACAAGGTATGAGATGAGATTTGAAATTGGAGGCAGAGAGTGTAATGGACCAGGGCCTTCTGGATTGGCAACTTCTGGAATTCCTGTTCAGCACAGTGAGGTTGGTCCTATGAGGGAGGAAGAATATTTTGGGGGTGAGAAAATTTCTGGATGTAAGTCTGGTGGTGTTTTTAGTTTGGAATGGTGGATTTAGTGTGGAAAGGATGTTAGTTTTGTTGCCACAGGAGTAGTTAGGATAACCTGGTGAGGACCCGTCCACTTAGGTTGGAGAGGGGAGAAGGAACTGGTGATTTAGACCCAGTTCCCTCATTGTAGAGGCAGGGAGGAGTGTTAGGAGGATGGACTTTTAGGCTGGGGCAAGTAAGTGTTTGCATACTGTCTTATTAGATGTTGAGTGAGGTATAATGCCAGCCAAGTATCCTGCATAGAAGCGGGGGAGGGGCAGGGTGGGGGCAGATACAGGGAGATTCTGGAGGATAAAGGGGCATTGGTACATGAATTCAAATGGGCTTAGGCTGAGGGGCTTATGAGCAACAGCTTGTAAATGCATGAGTGCCATTGGAAGACGTGAAGTTCAGGCCATTTTAACCTCTAGGAAGTTTGGTTAGTTGTTGTTTTAAAAACACACTGACCCATTTAATTTTACCTGAAGACTGGGGGCAGTAAGGAACATGAAAGACCCATTTAATGTTTAGAGCCTCCACCAGCTGTTGGTTAACCTGTGAAACAAATGCTGGCCCATTGTCTAACTGGATGGAGGAGGGGAGTCCAAACCGGGGGATAATATGGGTGAGGAGAATAGAAGTGACAGTGTGTGCCTTTTCGGTGGTGGTAGGAAAATCTTCTATCCATCCAGAGAATGTATCTACAATTGTCAGAAGGTACCAGGCCCATTTTATGGGGAGCATGAGGGAGAAGTTGATCTGCCAGTCCTGCCTTGGCAGGTGTCCTTGGGCTAGTGTGTGGGGAAAGGAGGTGGTTTGATAGCTCCCTGAGGGGAAGTTGTTTGAGTACAAATGGAATATGCCTTAGTAATACCTATGAGACTGGCAGCCATGGTGGGAAAATATATATAAGCTTTTAAGAGCTAGAGTAGGGGGCAGTAACCGGCATGGAAATGGTTGTGCATGTATGAAAGTACAGAAAGTTCCTGGGACTTGGGCAAGACAATTTTATTGTTGAGGTAGAACCATCCTCCTCCCCAAATAGCACCAGCCCGGGTGAGTGAGGTTTGTTCCTCCTGGGTATACACAGGGTGTATGCTGGGAAAGATGGGCAATAGTGGTGAAGTTTTAAGAGCTGCCTGCTGGGCTGCTGAGTTTGCTGAGAGCTTGTCCTTGGTTATGGCATCTGTAGCCTTTTGATGTCCCTTACAATGGATAAAGGTGGCCTTTAGTGGTAGTTTAGCTGCCTTCAGCAGTTTGTGTATGAGTTTGCCATTTACTATGGGAGTTCCTTTTGTAGTTAGAAAACCCCTTTCCTGCCAGATTAAGGCAAGAGAGTGTAGGATGTGGTATGCATGTTTGGAATCGGTGGAAATGTTAACCCTCTTTCCCTTTTTTAGGGTGAGGGCCCTGGTTAAGACAACTAGCTCCACCTGTTGAGAGGTAGTATGGAGTGGGAGAGTGCTGGATTCTAGGAGTGTATTTTCAGCAATGATAGCAGAGCCAGCTGCTGGACATGGCTCCCTAAAAGAGCTAAAAAGATCTTCCATTAATGAATCATGTGGCTGTTCCCTGCAAAGGGGCTTTTGAAATGTGTTGGAAGGGGGAGAAGAGGGAGTTTAAGAGGTCCAGGCAGGAGTGAGAGAGCTTAGAGTCAGAGATGTTTAAAGGGAAGAGGGTGGCTGGGTTGAGAGCTTTACATTTTTAGAAGGTGTTTAGAGGGTTACCTATGAATAAGGCATGTACCTATGAATAAGGCATCCTGTAAGCAGGATGGTGGGAGGGATAGAAGAGATCAATGGCTCATGAGATCCTATAGGTTATGGGAAGATGCAGTAGTAATGTGTTGGTAGAGAGTGAGTTTCTGTGCCTCTGAGGCCAGCAATGTGGCTGCACCCAAGATTTTTGGGCAGGGTGGCCAGCCTTGGATGACAGTCCACTTGTTTTGAGAGGTATGCAATGGCTGGTGGAGCACTGCCATATGTTTGGCAGAGTAGTCCAAGAGCAAGGCTTGGTCAGAATGTAGATATAGTGAAGGGGGCCAGCCCCTCCACACCTGTGGGTATTTCTTGTCAGGTGGGACAAGAGACTGAGAAAAGCAACAAGACACAGAGACAAAATATAAAGAAAGAAAAGTGGGCCCAGGGGACGAGCACTCAGCATACGGAGGACCTGCACTGGCCCGGTCTCTGAGTTCCCTCAGTATTTATTAATTACTGTTTTCACTATCTCAGCAAGAGGAATGCGGCAGGAGAGCAGAGTGATAGTGGGGAGAAGGTCAGCAAGAAAACATGTGAGCAAAGGAATCTGTGTCACAAATAAGTTCAAGGGAAGGTACTATGCCTGGATGTGCACGTAGGCCAGATTTATGCTTTTGTCCACCCAAACATCTCAGTGGAGTAAAGAGTAACAGAGCAGCATTGCTGCCAACATGTCTCGCCTCCCACCACAGGGTGGCTTTTCTCCTATCTCAGAACTGAACAAATGTACAATCGGGTTTTATCCCTAGACATTCAGTTCCCAGGGGCAGGCAGGAGACAGTGGCCTTCCTCTATCTCAACTGCAAGAGGCCGTCCTCTTTTACTAATCCTCCTCAGCACAGACCCTTCACGGGTGTCGGGCTGGGGGACGGTCAGGTCTTTCCCATCCCACAAGGCCATATTTCAGACTATCACATGGGGAGAAACCTTAGACAATACCCGGCTTTCCAGGGCAGAGGTCCCTGCGGCTCTCCACAGTGCATTGTGCCCCTGGTTTATGGAGACTGGAGAATGGCGATGACTTTTACCAAGCATGGTGTCTGTAAGCATTTTGTTAACAAGGCACATTTTGCACAGCCCTAGATCCCTTAAACCTTGATTCCATATAACACATGTTTTTGTGAGCTCAAGGTTGGGGCAAAGTTACAGATTAATAGCATCTCAGGGCAAAGCAATTGTTCAGGGTACAGGTCAAAATGGAGTTTCTTATGTCTTCGCTTTCTACATAGACACAGTAACAGTCTGATCTCTCTTTTCCCTACAATACAGAGTGAAAGGCTTGGTGGAGTTGGGCAGGCCCAGTGCTGGGGCCATTAAAAAGGGCATTTTTTAGTTTTTTAAAATGGGAGTTGATGGGGCAAGCTGGGTTGAGGGGTTTTAGAATGAGCCCATGTGAGGCCATATAGAACAGCTTGGCCAGCAAGCCAAAATTGGGAATCTGCAGATGGAGGTATCCCTTGGAGCCCGAGAAGGAGAGGAGGTTCTTTTTGGTGTGGGGAAGAGGCATGTCCCAAATTAGCTCCTTTCATTGGGTTGGAATGGCCTGAGAATTAGGAGTTAGGACAAGCCCAAGGTAAGTGACCTGCATTTGGGCTAACCTGAGCCTTGGGTGTCCCACCCCAAGATAGGGGTAGGGCACTGATGGATAACCAGGAAAGAGTGGGTGAAGGGGGTGATGAATAGGTTGCATAATAGAGAACCAGTCTGTTTGTGCCTAGAGGGGATTCTATCGACTCCCACAATAGAGATAGAAGAACTGAGGAGGGGCTCAGAATATTCTGGTGAAATTGAATAACTAGCCCTATATTTAATGGGAAAGACATGGGCTTAGCAGAGACTGACAGCGTTACTCTTGGTTCCAAGGTGGTGATGGTAGTGGGAGTGGTGGATTCTGGGCCCTATCAGTCTTCAGGTAGAGGTGGTGAAGTGGGATAAAGGGTTTTGCTGAGCACAGTCTGAGATGTGCTCCCTGTCCTCCAGGGTAAGGGAGGAGGAGAGGATGACATAAGTGTCATGCCAGGTAATTTATAAGATTGAGTGACATACAGAAATTTCTTGTGGAAGGAGGTGGGATCCATGGAAAAGAAGCCAAGTCTTTTTTCAAGCTGGAAGAGGTCAGCTAGGGAGAAGGAAACATAAACTCAGATTATACCTTCAGCCCCTACAACTCCCCGCAAGGGGAGGACTTTGGAAGGCCTTTGGGCGTATGCCTGGTTTTCAGCGGAAGGGGGTTAAGTGTGAGACTGGGTAAGTGGTGGAGAAGAAAGAGGGAACAGAGGGCAACAATAAGGGAGTGAAGGAGCCGGAGCCGAAGGAGGAGGAGGGGATAGTGGTGGGAGAGGGACTGAAGGAGGGGTTTTGTTGGCCAGGTTGAAATTAGAAGAGGAAAGCTTGTCTGAAGGAAGGGGCATTTTTGGGCTTGGAGGTTCCAGATTAGACATCTAAGAGTGGTGTCTGGAGGAAGTTTTGAGGAGCCTTGCCCCATACTGGTGGCTGGAAGGGTGAGAAATATAGAGGAGGGGTATGAGTACCCTGGAGGGGAGTTAAGTACCCTGATTTCTCTTGGGAGGAGGGACATAAGAAAGCCAGGGCATCCCTGCAGCTCTTCGTGGTCCCCTGGAGATCAGAGTGACTGGAGTGGCGAGCATTCTGAGGGCGTCCCCTGAGAAGGCAGCCCATGGTTACCTAGTGACCAGGGAGACCTCTCACCCAGCACTGGGATTTTCTGGTGAACCAGTAGAAGCATGAGAGGAATCCAGAGAGGAGGAAAAGGGAGACTCACCCACTAATTGGAGACTGGTGTTGGATGTGATGTTCTGCAATGGGGGATCCTTGCCCAAGCCACTCAGAAAGGGGGAGAAAGAAAAAAGAGGATAGAGAGTTTGAGCAGGATCTGGAGGTCAGCCCAGGGCCAAAGAAGAGAGAATAATAGAAACAGGGCTGCGAACAGGGAGCCCTGCTTCAGGATCTGGAAGCAGGCCTCGGTCTCTAATTTTTGCTGCTTGCTGCTTTCCAGGTTGCAAGAGAAGTCTTACCTGTTTAGAACGCAATCTATGTCCTGGGTTTCTGTGCCAAAATGTAGTGGAGTTTTTTTCATCATCAGGAATTTGAGAGGATACAGTGGAAGTTGTTGGGTTTTGAAGGGAAGGTGAGGGTTAAAGAAAGAGAGCTGGATGCTCTACAGCAGATGCAGGTTTTATGTCTAGCCCAAGACCTGTGGAGATGGGGGACCAGGTTAATGCCCGAGCCCACTGCCACTTACAGGCTGGTGTACTTACAGGTATGGGAGGGAGGGGTCTGGGCAGTATGGCTTGCTGCCCAACAGGCTCTTGATAGGATGTTCCCATGATTAGGTGGCTTGGTCCTTGTTCCAGCAGAGTGTGACAGTGATGTTCCTTGGACTTTTTCCCAGTAGAATGTGATCAGAAAGTCAGGTGGTCAGGCCAATGTTTCTCACACAGAGAACCACTTCTGCGAGATTAATTTCTACACTCCTTCCACCACTTGTTTGAACCTTCAGCTTTACCCTATTAAATTCAAAACAATCTTTTAACCCTACGCAAAAATTTACATTTCCGTGCCTTCTTATAACCTTTTAGTAAAACACACACACACACAGACATTTTCCTAATACACCTTGCATGTAAAAATACTTTTAGTAGTATCAATTACATGTTATAATGATGACTCTTAGCAATCTTACTTATAATGTAAACCTGGTAAGTTATGTTAATTATGTACTAGGTGCTGATAAGGTCTTACTATTCCAGCATAGCTAGGGGTGTGGCCACCTCCACATGTCCCCAGGCCTTACCTAGCTGTAAAGCAGGCAAGTCAAACAATTTTCAAAAGCCAAAGCAGCAGTTTATGACCTTAAGGCATTTAGCAAACCTAATATTTGAACATAATTTAGACCACATGTTTATATTTTGAAGATATTTGTGAAAACTTTACAGAGGAGATAAACAGTGACTTTTACATCTCATTTAACAAGTTTGCACAGAGAGAAAGAGGCCAGAGTCTGACTGGTAGGAAGTTCTTACCCTTTTGCCAGTAGGCCAGGTTTCTGGGTTCTCTCTCCCTGAGCAGCCCTAGCGACCCTGCTCAACTGTATGCAAACACACACACTACCATGAATTAAGAACATTTACAAATAGCTTACAAATTTTGGAGAAATTAGGCAGAGAGAGAAATATGACTTAAATTCTGTTTACAAAAGTATACTCAACATACTTAAAGTATCAAGAAGCCTAAACTTCAAAAAGTTAAAGTTTAAAAAGCTGGTGTGTTCCATTAATTCCTGTGGGTCCAACAAATGGAAGGCTAGGAATTCCAGATAAATAGAACATATGATGACTTGCTAGAAATGCACAGGAAACTAAATAACTATCCACAAAACCAAATAAAAGCTTTCTAGAAGCAAAAACAAACAGGAAACCAACCCTAATTTTTTCTTACTCAATTTACCCTGGAGGCTAAAGTGTTGCCCAGGGCCCCAAAAGAGCCACATAATAAATATTTTATTCCTGATACACAATTCAATATCCTTAAGTTCATCAATATCATCATGATACATCCTGTGCAATCAAGAAGTTCATTTTAGGCACAAGACCAATAAGGAGTGCCAGCACTATCCACACAAAACAGTAAACATAGTGTGAAGCAATACAAGCATGTATGTGAAATTTGGCTCCACACTAAATCCAGCTTCAAGCTTTACTATATAAAAGAAAGAATTGCCAAACTGCCAATGCATTTCTTTACAATAATTATTATTTTACTTTAATCAAGACTAAGAGCTTTAACTATGAAAATGTTAACTAGCCAAATGTCTCCAGTTCTTTATCATGTTTTAAAGAATATTTTATTACCTAAACTTTTTCCACATCTTTCTCCCCTAATCACTGGTTCCTTACTACATTGGTTCATAAATAATTTTTTCAAATCTGTAATTTGAACTAACTTTTAGATAACTTATTAATTAGATAAATTATTCTTTTTCTCACTAATAACACAACCTTTTTGGCACACTTTGTATACAGAACTCTGTGTTAACTAGAAGTATTATTCTTAGTAACCTAAAATTTTAGTGAAACCCTAAAAAGAAATCCTGAACTATCAGATATGGGCATTTATAGATAAGAAAAATTCCACAATTTTTAGAAACATATTTCCTCATATCACAACCCTTCCTTAATTGGAAATGACCCAAATATTCAATGAGCATCAAAATTAATTTTAAGCTTTTAATTCACACAAAAAGTTTACCTAAAACATTCATCCCATTTACTGTACTCAATTATTTCATTTTTAACAGTTTATCTAGATTACTTCTGTAAACTGAGATATTAGACACTATCATTTAAAGTTAGTTATTTTCTTGCTAACCATGTTTTTAATAGCCAGTGAACATCAAGTGCTCACCTAAACCTAACTAAGAGTCTCAGAGTTAAATACATAAGTATTTTGCCAATAACTCAGAAGACGTAGCTAACATTAAGTTACTCTTATTTTTCAAAAAAAAGGCACACAAACCAAGATCATTTTGTGTTGGCTGGGTTTGTAGTTTTATAACCTTCTATGCCAAACACTGACATCCAAAATATCTAGCAAAGACAAACATAAAATTCAGACAAAATGTACGATGACAATTCTGAAGGCATTTCTATTTTTAGTCTACCAATAATTTTTAAAGCCAGCTTGTTTAGTATAAAGTTATACTTAAGTCACTTGAACTTGAAAATTGCTTAGACTTATTAATTTATGAGTGCTCTGTGACTTATAAGCCAATTTGGCAAACATAACATACAACAATAAGTGTACATACAAATAAACACATCTAGACATGTATACACACACATAAATGAAGATCTAATAGCTTGAAACCCTGGCCATGAGATAGCAACACAAGCTTACCCGTTTTACTTTGCTTGCCCCAATAGGTAATCCAATGAAGGCTGTGAACCAAAATTTTGGGCAAAGCAATTTCCATGGCAGTTTGATTTTTTTTTCTTTTTTTCTTTTTTTTTTTTCCTTTTGAGACGGAGTCTTGCTCTGTAGCCCAGGCTGGAGTGCAGTGGTGCAATCTCGGCTCTCTGCAACCTCTGCCTCCCAGGTCCCGGTTCAAGCAATTCTCCTGCCTCAGCCACCCAAGAAGCTGGGATTACAGGTACACGCCACCATGCCCAGCTAATTTTTGTATTTTTAGCAGAGATGGGGTTTTACCATGTTGGCCAAGCTGGTCTTGAACTCCTGACCTCGTGATCCGCCTGCCTCAGCCTCCCAAAGTGCAGGGATTACAGACGTGAGCCACCTTGCCCAGATGGCAGTTTGATTGTTTTTGTTTTTGAGACAGAGTTTCGCTCTGTTGCCCAGGCTGGAGTGCAGTGGTGTGATCTCAGCTCACTGCAGTCTCCGCCTCCCAGGTTCAAGCGATTCTCCTGCCTCAGCCTCCTGAGTAGCTGGGACTATAGGCACGTGCCACCATGCCCGGCTAATTTTTTGTATTTTTAGTAGAGATGGGATTTCACCATGTTGGCCAGGATGGTCTCAATCTCCTGACCTAGTGATCCGCCCACCTCGGCCTCCCAAAGTGCTGGGATTATAGGCATGGGCCACCATGCCCGGCCCGGCCATTTTGATTTATAAAGATCAAACCTCCCCAGACTCCAAAGAACACTGGGACCAAACAGTACCAAAGGAGAGCATCACTCTTTAACCAGGCCCTCTGCTTAGAATGGCAGCACCAAAGCCTGGATATATGCAATGCCATCCCAGTTTTCCATTCAACAGTAAACTCCATGTTCCAAACAATATTGGGGCCAAATAGCATTGCAACTGCGAGATAAAATTCTAAGGACGGTTTTGTACTAGACCTCAGAACCTTTGCCAAGGGCATCCTCTTTGGACAGGTTGAGGTCTGGAGGATTCCCCTCTGGGGCTTCCCCTAGTGGGGTCCAATCTTAGAATGTCAGGTGTCTCCGACCTTAGGCAGGCACTGGTGACGTTTGCATGTTTTCCCTCCAGAGGCAATGGCCTACTATGAGCTTTCATTTTGTCCCTGGATGAAGGCTTTGACTTTTAGCTCCCTTATAATTTGATACGGCCACACTTTCCCATGCTTCCCATTCCATGAACTTAATAACTGGAGGCTGGATGTGTTTCTTTGGTCCTGAGCCAGTTGAGTAGGGAAATAGAA